>NC_045651.1:5038526-5341556 GCF_009829145.1 Chiroxiphia lanceolata
ATGCTCAAAAACCTAAGCTGAGGCAAAATAATCTTAAGATTGGCCTATTTGTGGGCCAAGCTGAAAATCAGTACTTTTGAGGTCACTCTTCAGCTGTGCTTCAGTTTATGGCACACTTCTTTTACAGCCTCAAGGTCTCCTCTGCTACAGGAGAACGGGATGCTGCTTCTTGCAATTCAGATGTGAAAAAATAGGACTCTGATGAAAAAAAAAAACCCCAAACTTTATAAAATCCTCCAGTTTGGCTTTTAGATAACCAAAATCATTGAACAGCTGCACCTTAACTCACTTCAAATAGTCCATTTCAGCTCTAGCAAGCCAAAGTATGTGCCCCAACTGTTTTTCTCTCATGTACACCAACCTCCCCCCATACAACCAACAGCAAACAGACTGGTTTATTTCAGGATTTTCTTCCTGGCCTGAACCTCATAGCATTTCATATAACTTATACACCCCTTTGAAAAATCTTCTGAACTTCATGTTTAAAACAGCACAAGAGAGAATTCATTGTGTTTTCACAGCTGAGTCACTGTAAGTTTCAGTGACCATTATTGCTACAAACTGACTTAAAAGAACATTAGAGCAGTGAAATGCATATCTCATTCCCCTCAACTCCAGAATGTGCTTTAAAGAAAAGCACAAAGGTAGCTTCTACTCTTAACACATTATCTGTAAATTCTGTGTCCACACAGTACTGTCTTTCCTCTAGCAAAGTCACCACCTTCAGGACAGGCTACCAAGACCCCAAGGAGAGTTCTGCATCGAGGGCAAACCTTGTCCAGACCCAGAACATCACATTCTGCTTTTGAAACTAAAATCACTGCATATCCAAGACAAGCAGCAGCTCACACATACTCCTCCTGCATTAAATGATTCCTCCAAAGCTGTAACCACCAAGATGTTTCAGTACCAGCTTTTCAGAACAGGAATTTGATTTGGATTTTCTTCCATCATCACAAACACCTCTGGCTACCCAAGGGAAGACCTGCAGGAGGTGAGACAACCAGTATCCTACTGCAGCTTCTTTCCATACTGTTAGTCTACGAGGAAGGATGAGGAAAGAGGTTTATCCACATGCACAGCCAGAAACCAAAACTAGGATTCTCAGGAATCACCAACCCCTGGGGCAGATACCTGGCCCAAACAGCTTTTCCCACCTAGACACAGGGTGACAATTAGTATCCTAATTTGGCCAGGAGGTAAAAACCTCTAAAACAGTGTCACAGCTCAGCAAGTCTCATCTAGTTCTTTCCCATGACTGCACTAAAGCAGCAGAGACACCTGGAGGCATTTGGGCTGGCCCCATTTCAGGTTTGACCAAGCCCATTTGTCACTCCAGACTATCACATTTGCCTATCACATACAGTGCTCCTATTCTTCAGAAAGTTTCAGTAGCAGTCCTTATGTTACCTGAGTGAGAATTGAGAGCAGAAGGTTTCACCATGGTGGCCCAGCTGCCTACCCCAGTGTTGCTGCTGCCATTTCAGGCCCCCTTTTTATTCTCATCAACAGCTAATACAGATGATGAAGTTTTCATTCAAAACAACCCAGCAGAAAAGCTTGAACTAAGCAATGCTTACACTGGATTCCAGAATCAATGGGGTTGGGATCCCAATAAATGATGATCCTCGTGAGTCCCTTCCAACTTGAGATATGCTATGATTCTGCAACCCCCCCAGAATCCATAACCATGTTGCTGAGCTCACCTGGAACAAGGTCTTTAGATATTCACATCATAAATGCCCCCTATCCCTGCATCTCGTGATAAAGCTAATTCTCTAGGAAATCACCTGTGAATACTAGATGTTATGGAAGGAGTATTATAAATTCTACATTCTTTCTGAAAAACAAACTACAGATAACCCTTGTAACTCCTCTCTCGTGGTACCATCCAAGTGAGGAAGGGAGACAACACCAACACTCCTCTGATCTACAAGATGTGTGACTGAGAAAAGGAAGGGAAAACTGCTGTTCAGGTCATAAAGTGTCACCCCCTGGTTTATTCTACCTGCACTATCACAACTTGTCAGTAAAGGGTCATACCTGATGACCACCTCATGAGAAGCTGCAGGAATTACATGAGGCCATGCTGACATCTCCAAGGGCTCTTTGGTCAGCTGAGTACTAGAAATCTTCCCCTCACCTGTAAATACAAAAAAACTACAGCTTTTTCAATAGGACCAAAATCACCCTCACCTTTTCCCTTAGCACATAAGACCATCTTCCAAAGATCCCACTGAATTAACAAGAAACTTGCATAGGCTTCTGTCTCTGGGCTTTAATGTGACAGAGCTTTTCTCCCTCATGTTTCAAAGAAAAAAAAAAAAGGGGGAGAAAATGGCCTGAGGGAGCAAGGGAAAGGGAGCTGAACATCTCTCTTCTTGCCTCCTGATCAGTTTTATGTCTATTCCTACTTTGCCAAGCCCTGCTCAGCTGGCTCAGTGCAATAACTCAGCACACACTTCTTGCTCCTGGTTGGGTTATTTTCCTGAAGAGCTAATGACTCCTGCAGGCTGGCTCACCACAGGCTCCAGGGCTTGCTGCAGCTGGCACAGGGAGCTGTGGAGAAAGGTGTCAGGTAGGCTGAGGCTCAGTATTTCCACAGGGCCTCCTTCAGCCTCCTGGAGTTAGAGCTGAACACTGTTCCCCTGCTTTCCTTCAGTGACTGGAATTTTTTTATGGACTAAAGACCAGACTGCAGTGTTGGCAAAGGGAGAACACCTTTACCAGAATATCCAAGATGTGCTTCCTCTCCCGGCAGCATCAAAGAAGAAAGGGAAAATCAGAGGCAGAGAGGAGTTGCAGAGATTCAATAGCCAGATTTATTATCTCAGTGCTTTATGGCAGTGCTTGTCTTATGTTTGTAAGCAGAAAACACACTGGAAAGCCGCTTAAGAACACACAAGTATGGGAGGCAAAAAGCCACAAGCCAAATGTCCAGAACCTCTCAGTCAGATGCTCCTGGGGCAACATATGAGAAGTCAACCTGTGGAGTCAAAGCTTTCCTGAAGCTGCCTCTGTCCTCGACCGTCAATACTGATCACTGACTGGGGCAGACCTGGCAGCCTGATTTATCTTTTATTATTGTTATTATCACTGAAAAGAGAGAGGGTTGTCAACACCTTTACCCAACCCTGAGCACCACATGGCTGCCACAACCCAGCTGGAGAAGGCCAGGGCTGCCATGGGCACACCCGCTCTCCATCCAACAGGTGCTCTGGGAGCGCACTCCTGGAGCTGCCCTGGGCTCCCGGGACACGCTCCTGGCCCTGGACCCTCCTGGAGCGGGTGGTGCCGGCGCGGCCGGGCACAGAACCGGGAACTGGGACAGGGACACCCAGCACCGGCTCCCGATGACTCCTGGGGAGACTTTTTGCAGAAGTTTATCACGAGCACAGAGCGTCAGGCCCGAGGCTGTGCTGTAACGCTGCTCTTTGCCTCGGCACCCAGGGGAGCGGTCGAGGAGGCGCCTCAGCCCTGCCCGCCCTCCCCTCACACACCGACCCGCGCCCCGGGCGGTGCCGGGGGAGCGCCCCCGGGGCTCGCCCGCCCCCTGCGCCCCGCGGCTCTCCCGTGCCGTGCCGTGCCAGGCTCTCCCGGGTTATCCCGGGTTATGCCGGGCTGTTCCCGGGCTGTCCCGCCCCGTACCTGCCGCGCCAGCCGGGCCGCGCTCTGCGCCACGCGCGCCTCCATCCTCGGGCGGCCGGAACCGGGAGCGGCGCCGCGGGAAGCGGAAAGAGGAGGGACGGCGGCGGCAGCGCCCCCTGGCGGCGGGGAGGACCGCGCCCATCCGTCGGGAATGCCGCCCTGGAAACTGCGCCCCGGCTCCCCGAGCCTGCTGTGCACAACCTGGGAGAGCTTGTGTCGGGAAGGGAGGAGGGACGGGAAGGGGGGAGAAGGAAAGGGAGAAGGAAAGGGAGAAGGAGAAGGAAAGGGAAGGGGGGAGAAGGAATGGGAGGAGGAGGAAAGGGAAGGGGGGAGAAGGAAAGGAAGAAGGAGAAGAGGGAAGGAAAGGGAAGGGGGGAGAAGGAATGGGAGAGGAGAAGGAAAAGGGAAGGTTTGGGAAGGTTTGGGAAGGGAAGGTTTGGGAAGGTTTGGGAAGGGAAGGTTTGGGAAGGTTTGGGAAGGTTTGGGAAGGTTTGGGAAGGGAAGGTTTGGGAAGGGAAGGTTTGGGAAGGGAAGGGAAGGTTTGGGAAGGGAAGGTTTGGGAAGGTTTGGGAAGGAAGGTTTGGGAAGGTTTGGGAAGGTTTGGGAAGGGAAGGGAAGGGAAGGGAAGGGAAGGTTTGGGAAGGTTTGGGAAGGTTTGGGAAGGGAAGGTTTGGGAAGGTTTGGGAAGGGAAGGGAAGGTTTGGGAAGGGAAGGTTTGGGAAGGTTTGGGAAGGTTTGGGAAGGTTTGGGAAGGTTTGGGAAGGGAAGGTTTGGGAAGGGAAGGTTTGGGAAGGGAAGGTTTGGGAAGGTTTGGGAAGGTTTGGGAAGGGAAGGTTTGGGAAGGGAAGGTTTGGGAAGGTTTGGGAAGGTTTGGGAAGGTTTGGGAAGGTTTGGGAAGGGAAGGTTTGGGAAGGGAAGGTTTGGGAAGGTTTGGGAAGGGAAGGGAAGGGAAGGGAAGGGAAGGGAAGGGAAGGGAAGGGAAGGGAAGGTTTGGGAAGGTTTGGGAAGGGAAGGGAAGGGAAGGGAAGGGAAGGGAAGGGAAGGGAAGGGAAGGGAAGGGAGGGAAGGGAAGGAAGAAGGGCAAGAAGAAGGGCAAAGGGAAGAGCGAAGGGAAGGGCTCCCCCAATCCCTCATTCAGTGTCACCAACCAGCACTTTCACAGGTGAAACGTCCCATCCCCAGGGTGTGGGTACAAAATAGGCACAGGGAATGGACAAGTGGGGAGGAAAAACAGGTGACAGGACTCGAGGGAATGGCTAGAGCTGTGTCAGGAGAGGTTTAGGTTGGATCCCAGGGAAAGGTTCTTCCCCCAGAAGAAACAGGCACTGCCCAGGCTCCCCAGGGCAGTGGGCACAGCCCCAAGGCTGCCAGAGCTCCAGGAGGGTTTGGACAACGCTCTCAGGGACAGGGTGGGATTGTCGGGGTGTCGTGGGCAGGGCCAGGGGTTGGACTGACGATCCTTGTGGGTCCCTTCCAGCCCAGGATATTCCATGATTCTATGAAATATGTCAGTTACAGCATTTCATGTGACACAGCAACAAAGTCTTCAGGGGATGGTGCTGGCGAACATTCCCTGTGAGAGCCACGAGCACGGCAAGAGGTTTGGCACAAAGAGGCTGGGACTGGGGTTGACAAAACATCCAGTGGCTCTTACCCAACTATGTGCAAAGTGATGTTCTGTAACCAACCAGGGAGCAGTGAGTTACATCTCTAACACCTTTAGTAAAACCTGTGTTTAGAACAAAAGGAAAAATCCCAGGAGCAAATTCCTCCAAGGTATATCCACCAGCTACCTCTCAAAAATGTCTGAAGGACATACAGAGGAAGACAAATGAAAAGCTATATGCTTCCAGTGACAGAAAAAACCCTCAATTTAGGTGCCAGGGGATGAGAAGATTCACACAAGACAAAAAGCAAGAAGGCAGGTTTGTCCAGAAAGGTCACTTTATTGGAAAAACCTAAAATGGACTTTAAACCTGCAGCCCTCCACCCACAACAGTGGTTTCAATGGGCTCCCCACGTTACCTTAACAGACCCATTACAGACATGAGCTGCAGTACAAATGTTAAAAGTGCAAGTATTCTGAACTTCACACCTACTTTTATGACCTGGCAGGAAACACAAATGCTTCACAGCTCACAGAGAATTCGTTCACAGCACTTGGGAGTCCAAACTGGCTCCCTGCATTCCCCACGGGGTACAAAAGACATCACTGAGAGTCCGATGCAGAACATCATAGAAGGTAGGGGTGAGGTTCCTTCAAATTAATTTTATTGCAGTAAAACCTCTAAAAGATCGAGCTGTACAAAAAGTCTAAACAGCATTATTTAAGAATAACAGCACCTTACGCTGCATTTGTTCTTATTTAAAATTCTATTTCCCAAAAATACATTCCTAAATATACAAACTATACAATCTTGTCACTTTAATGCTGGTTTCTGTGATGATATAACTTTAACCTAAAAATCTTCAAAACATCCACATACTGACAAAAAGCTCTAATATACAAATGCCTTGGTACCTTCATAATACCACATAAATAACTTCAAAACCCAAACTGCATTTGTAGAATTGTCCGGAAAGCAAATACTTTATGGTGATCACACGTCGTCCGCAGAGAGTGTGGGGATGTTTATCCTTGGCCGTGTGAAAAATGCCATTTTCTCTCTAAAAAAGACATGATCAGTTGTTAATGCAACAGGAGTCTTGCCAGAAATGTCCATCAACCACATGAGAGTTTATCCCACCAGCTTTTCCCACAAGGAGCAGCAGTACATCCTCCCTTAACCTGCATCTCCTAATTTACTTAGCAGGCATGAGGCTGCAGTTAAACTCACAACACTGACCTTACCAAAAGCCATTTTAGAAAGGCTCAGGGTTTTTTTTTTCCCTTCTAGGTCTGTTACTTAGGGAAGCAAAGGGCTGCTTCTGTGTCAAAGAACCTGCTGCCAGGTGGGGAATGATGTGGAGTACTGCTGGTTGCTTTGATCATGTGCAGTGCTGAAACGAGTTTCCCTGACTCTCAGACCTTATACTTTGATATAAAAATACAGAAGTTCTTATTAACATTTAACTACTTCTGCCAAGATCAGACTTCCTCATCAGCATCTTTGTTATCCACAGAAAAATCATGGCAGCAGTCCATCTTTCCTCCCCTTTACCTGTAATTACCTGAATGACTGTACTTCCAGAGGCTCCTTCCGACTCTGCCCTCGCAGCCTGTGGACATCCTTGGCAGCAGCTCTCATCATTTTATCAGCCTTTAGCTCACACTTGTGCTCTGTTTTTTGCACCTAAGCAAATAATAAAAATAAACAACACATGAATGTTTTTGTTTCCAGGAGGAATTATTTTATCCTAACTAATCTCCAAGTACAGCAGTATTTCAGCTGGAGGTCTGAGGGGTTTGAAAACTGTTGACTCTGGAAAGCATGAGCCACAGGAGCTAAACTGAAGCTTGTCAACCAACCAGTGTAAGTGGAGAGAGCTTTTTCTAAGGTATTCTTCCAGCCTTTGGTAAGAATTATGGGTGCTATCAGCACTCCCTTGGTGTCTTCTTGATATACCTCTTAAGCCAAAAGATCAGCTCACATAAGAACACAGCACCCCACGTTCCTGCTGTGCCCCAAAAGCACCTTGCACCAACTCCCTCCTACCCCTGGTGCCATCACAGCTTAGTCTCTGCCTGGCGTCAGCAGAGGTGCCCAGCCAAGCCCAGAAGCTGGGAAGGAGCCCTGTACACGAGGGAGGGTGTGATGTAGAGGGAGTGCTAACCACCACACGCTGCACCTACTGCAGGCTGGGAGGCTGCCCTGGCAGAACAGATGGCTTTTGTGACTCCTCCTACGGGCACCTGTGCTAGGGCAGGGAATCTCTGTGCTGGTAAATGCCAGGGTTCAGGGCTAACAGCCTGATGGAGCTCTACGTGGAAGACAAGAGTGACTAGTGCTGAGGCTTCCTTTAGTGATGGTCCAAAGTCCCCTGTTTCCAAAATCCCATTTTCCCAAACAAGTTGAATGAAACCCAAAGGCAGGTGTTACTCACTCGTTTCTCCACCAGCCTCAGCAGCAGCCGAAACCTCTCATCGTCCTTCACCCACTGTGGCAACTCTTTCTCACCCTGACTTTGAGCTTGTTCCAGCTGTTCCTTCAGCTCCCTCAGCACTGAGATCTCCTGAACCAGCTGGTCGTGCCAGGTTTTTGAGGCTTGCAGGTCCAGCTCCAGGTCTAGGGAGGTGCGGATCAGACGCTCTGTACCGAAGGACTTGACTGAAGGCTGGAAAAGAAGGGGTGTATGAACACAGGGAGGAGAAGGGTCCCAACCACTCCCCCCAGGAAGTGCCAAATACATCACAAGACCCATTTTTCCAACCATCTCTACTGATCCTGCTTTCCAGCCCGTCTCAAGACAGAAAACACAAACTCGAAGTCTTACAGATAAGTGTTTTGATTTCTGTGTTTCCACTAAAGTTCTTCCTTGGCAGCTCCTCCAAAGCAAACAAATCCTGCTTGCACACCTTGCTCCTAAGTTTAATGTCTCATCTTCAGATGAATCCACAGTGCTGCAGAAAAACCTGTGATTGCTTTTTCCAGTGACATGTTGCCTTCTGCTAGTTTCAAGCACAAGCTGTCCCAAGAAAACCATCTCCTTAGGAGCTCAGTATCAGTATCCTGGGGGAATTTTAGTGACTGCCATCACAATGGACACAGGGATTTATTGTGTGCCATGGAGTCACTACAACAGGGTCACCTGAGCATCTGAGACATCATTCTCCTCACCCTCTTCCCCAGCTCCTCAAGTTTATTGTAAATACTTATGAATCTCCAAACAATAAACACAGCAAAACTGTTTGTGCTACTTCTTGTGCTCTGACAAGATGGAAAATACCTGGAACCATCTTCCTAAATTCATTGTTCTAAATTAATCCCAACTTAAACGTTGCTGTCATATTCTGTAATATCAAAGAATCCTTGAGAGCCTTGAGAGACTTCTCACACACAAAGAAAAGGTTGTGAATGAAAGCATGTGGCAATTGATTTATGTTTGCAAATTTTTCCTCTAAAACACTTTTCTGGTTTTTGCCAAGTGCCTGTGCCAGAGGAAAAAAAAAAAAAGTGGTGATGTTCTTACCCGTTTCACTCTGACACTTCGTCTCTCCATCGCATTTCGAACGAAGGGGGGCTTTTTGGATAGAGTTGAACTGTCACTGTCACTGCGATTCAGCTAAAAAGGAATGTGAAAACCACAGACTTTTCATGAAAGAAATACAAGCAGTGTATACACACGTTATCAGTGAGACCAGAGGGTTCTCTAAGTGGCTGTAAGCAGAGCTACGAAGTTTTGTGAAAGGCTACGGGAGACACCCCAGTCTGAGTGCACAACATGCACTTGGCACAGACAGATCCTGCCAAAAGCCTTGAACTCTGTCCCTTTTTGGGAATTGTGTCTCTATTTCTGCACAGTCTAAGATAAGGTATGATATGGGACTCTACCCCACTACTGCTCTTCTTCTGTGCAAGTAACTAGCCTGGGCAAAACAGCCTAGAAAAATAAGCTCTAAGTAGTAGTAATCATCATCATCATCATCATCATCATCTTTTCTAGTATCTGTAAAACATGGGACTTCTCTATTAGAGAATTCTCTTTTCCCTAATGACATGTATTTTAAGCTAGTGGTGGAAGAGGCAGGTTTACCTGAAAGCTCCCCCCTGGGTTTGTCAGCTGAAGAGTTGTCATGTTACACATACACAGCCTGCCTTCTTTTGTGATTGTCTCTAGACCCTTACAAAGTGCTCAGCTAAGTGGGGTTTAATTCCCTTCTCAAGTTCCTTCTCCAAGCTGGGGGAGGAGGGGAGCAGGTGTGTGGGACCTGCATGTGCTGGGACACAGTAGCTGTGCTGCAAATTAAGTGAGGTTTGTTCCTCTGGAAGCACCTGCTTCTGAAGCAGAGAGAACCTGCACAGCAAATCCGGCTCAGCTGTGTCAAGAACATGCCCATTTGGGACAGGTTGTGCATGATTAAAAAACAGTGCTTGCTTGTTTGCCAATTTTACTGAAAAGACACATTATTTATAGTTTATTCTGACCCTCAATTCAGGAAATAATTGTGAACAAACATTTCAAAGCAGAGGAAGTGACATCTGACGCAACACACGATCTGTTCAGTTACCTTGAGACAAAGCACATCGGTGACTTTCAGGCTTCTACAGTTTTTTTGCTGACATTATCAGGTAATTACCTTTCCATTTCTATCAAGGTTTCACATTCACCTCATGTAAAGTCAGGTGGACACAGCTCAATCAGTTCAAATTAGCACAGAACAGTCTTAAAGCAGCAGGAAAGGGTTTGATATGTAGCCTATCCATCACTGTTTTGCAGCAGCCCTTCTAGGTCAGTTTGGGCATCTCAACATGCTGCATGTACCACAAACACGTGCACATACGTATCTTATAAATTCGTGCTTAATGCTGTTAGTTCCACGGAAAGATACTCTCTGGGAGGTGAGGACAGAGCAAATTCTGAAGCCAGAGGGGGAGAGAAGAAAGCACCGTCATGTTTCTGTGAAAAATTCAGACTAAGTGAACACTGATATCACCCACCACAGAAGCCCAGCATTTACACCCTCGGGGTTGCCCTTTCCTTACCCGACACACGTACTGACTCTGTGGTCCCGGGGAGAAGGTTTTGGAGCGGATGATGGTGCTGCCTCTGACAAACTGAGTTTGGGGTGGGTTTGCTGCTCTTTTGTCTTTCGGACGAACCACGGTGGAGGACTGTGCAAGGCTCTCTGTGTTGGTCTCTTTATCCACCTGGAAGACACACCCTGCAGTGTAAGTGCCACCCTGCCATTGTCCCCATGACACCCACCCAGGGCTGTCTGACAGCCACACTCTCAGTCCCACAGGTGTTGCATTCAAACCCAGAGATTCTTTTAGCCCTTTCCATGCAGGGTGTCCTGACACTTCACTCCTGGAACTCTGGCTGCTACATGGACTATACTGCTCCCTAAGGGCTCCACATCCATTGACTGCTGTACAACACAATTGATTCCAACGAGCTTTGCCTGTGGATCCAGGACATCCTTGTGACCTGGCAATCTCACAGAGAACAGAGGTATGATTTTAAAGACCATTATCTTGTTGTGCATCTGCAGCAGAGATCCAAATCAATGTGTAGAGAGCACGTGTACAGCATACCTTTGACTACAACTACATTCAGAACTAAACAAGGTCAAACCAGTCACAATAATGAAAACAGTTTTCGTGAGCAGCAAAAAGAAGGCATGAAACAACCCTATACTAACTGTGAGACAAAATGGTCACACAGAGTTATTTACAAAGATTTTGGGTAGATAGAACATTTAATCATCAATGATGAACTTTGAAATAACTGCTCTCTTCAACAGCAACCCTGTCAGCTGAGCAGTGGGTTTACTCATCTTTCTGTTCAAAAGGCCTTTGACTGTACCTTCTCTGCTATTTCCACGTGCAGCTGGGAATTCAGACTTTCTTCTGTTTCCCACAGAGATTTTCCAGCACAGAATTCTTCCTCCTCCTCTGCTTCATTTTCACTGATCTCGTCCTGTTCTTCTGGATCAGGAACCTCTTCATCTTGCCTGTTAGGAACAGCTTTGTTATTGAACTGGCCTGTCGTGGCCAGTACTGGTGCTGCAGCAGGAGTTACCTCCTGTAAGCTGCTGGACAGAAACACATCCCCGAGGCAGCCAGGGGATTACACAAACTGGAGTGAAACTGCACCAGAAGGCAACATTACAGCCAGAAACTTCATCCTGATCTGGCTTCAAAAGAAGCAAGCTGAGGGTTCAGCCATGTGGTCTGGGCTTAAGGTGAGTGCATCTTGAGGGGAGCTCTTGGGATGCCACTAATCTCAGTTAAAAAGTGTGGCTGGACAAAACTGAAGCAATGTTTTGACATCCTTTTTAGCTCATTTGAAATCACAGCAGGCTTCTCCATCAACCCCATTGGCCAGGCTTGCTTTTTATTTCAAATATTGGGCTTCATTAATGAAATCTGAATCTGAACTATTCAAACAACAGCCAAATTAATATTCAAGCAAAGCCTTGCACTATACAGCGAAGTTTTCAGGACATCCATAGAACATTGAACAAATAACAAAATTAACATAGTGCTGTTGACTATTTTCAACATTTATCAGCTTTGTTCTCATTTTCCATGTACAGCCTCCAGAACAGAAGAAATAGGATTTTTCACCAAAACAGAAACAGAAGAAGCCTCCCACAGCTCAGAATCATCTGTTCTTCCTCTGCACATGGATACCCAAATGCTCTGATCACCCCACAACACTGAGATGGTGGGATGCTACCTACCAGCTCTCTCCACTAGTTAAAGTGCTTCTGCTTTCCTCCAGCTTCTTCTCCACAGCTTCCAGTTCAACAGCTGTCTGCTCTAAGAGTGCTGAGACAGAGTCCTGAGGAGAGCAAGAGGCTTCTTGTGAAGAAATGACTCTCAGAAACTGCAGGGTGCCCAGCCTTTCAGGTTAGAACAGCCCCTGCTCTCCTCCAGGGGCAGGAGGGAGCCCTGCATTGTTCCAGCAGCCCATTGCACACCCAGTGTGAGCCCAGCCTGTGTGAGCACTCCTGGCCCACCTCCCCCAGCACGTGCACGTGAGCAGCTCCAGGCTGAGCCTGTTCCATGCCATGCGTGTGCAAAGGTAAGTGGATCTCGACTCATCCAGCAAGTTCATCGCAGCAAGGTGAACTGCCTGGTGGGCAGACAGGCAAGAGCTCACACAGCACTTACACCAGACCAGGCACCACATCCCTCAGCTGCGTGAGGAGCAGGTTTCAGTAAGTATTTAGCCCAGGACAAGGGCATATCTGTAATCGACATGTTTATTATTTTGCTGCACTAAACATTTTCAAGTTGTAAATATAAACACAACAGCCTTCCCTTCTCCCCTGCTCTAACAGTCCCTCTTGTTAGTACTGTTTAGAAGAGACTTGTTTGATTAAAGCAGTTGTTCTTACTGTTTTTTCAGTGCAGGGTACTTCAGAGTGACTGTTTCCTTGTTTATTTTTCCTGTGTTGCTTCTGCTGATATTTATAACTAAGGAGGTTATACCACCGGGTTGATTTCTCTCCGGATCTACATATTTCAGCAAGGCTAATTTGTGCTCCACCCTATTGAGAGAAAAAACAGTTTTAGTGAAATAGTAAAATGAACAACTACCTCGGCCAGTCAGAAGAAGTGAGAGTGAAGATGTAGGACTTCTTGATTTCGGCAAGTTTGACAAAAAGAAAAATTGCCTATTTATCCCATTTCAACATCACTAGTAATGCTTTATTTATGTTTATTTTTACCATTGTCTAGGGCTTCCAAGTAACAAGTGTTTCACTACAGCAGTGTACAAGAATCCAGTGCTACTGCAGCCAGGACAAATTACAGCCAGAGCTTCAAACAAAAAGGAACAGCAGAGGAAGACACCCTTTCAAGAAATTTGCAAGGCTGACAAAAGTCATTGCCCAGCCCCAGATGTTTTAGCTTTGTAGGTTCCATTCCTCTTCATCTGCCTTGTCATTTTTTACTGCATTACATTTAGTACATAGCCTGATACATTCAAAACCAAAGTAACTGGTTCTCAATTACACTACAATAAAAGCTTCCAAAAGGAAGAACAATAGTTAGAGTTTGACATCAAGTCAGGAGAGAAGAAATATCTAGTGGTCTGACAAAGTCATTTATCTAATAATTTTTTTTACTGATCAAAATTGTTACTGCAAAGAATTCTATGTGGGACAGACCATACAGCCAAGGATTATCAAGAACACTTATGTAATAAGAAATTGCCACACTTTAGAGTGCAACATTCTGTCTAATTAAAAAGAGGGAACAAACACAAAGTTATTAAGACAGAGCTGAATACTAACCAAACATTCCTCAAGGTGAGACTTATCTACAGTGCAAACATCGACTCTTAAAGTCTTCTGGCGCAAAGCCGGGTAAGAGATGGAAACCCAAAACACTTCATTGTACACAAGATTGTCTGAAGCTTCCACCGGTCTGGTGCGGAACAGGCAGCTCGTGCTCTCCGAGCAGGGCAGGACAGCCACACGGATGGTCCTGTGGAAACAGCACAGTCAGGGCTGCCCTGCAGCTGTGCAGCTCCACACAGCTGTCAGGCAGAGTCACCCTAAGCACCGTGGACATCCCTGTCCTGTCCTATTCCCTGAAGGATCAGTCAACTGAGAGAAAAGGAACGTCTCGTCACAGCGTCAGGGATGGGAAGTGGCAGGAGTTGCCACCGACCTCGTCCTACTGAATCTCGTAATCAGACATTGCAGGATCATGTTTTACATGGTTTTTTTACACCTGTGCAACTTGTCACACCCTTCTGTAGGTAGAAACAGCAAAAGTGAATCAAATTTTTGTCAGCACGCAGCTGCATTTAAAAATCTTGTGTCCAGAACGAGTCTGGTAGAAGCTGCATTTTCCCACACCTGCACCTGTGCAGGTGTCAAAGGAAGAGTTCTGCAGCAGAATTAACACCCCCTCTCCACTCGATGCAGTTGCTACAATTAAACCTCACCAGCTAGTGCTAATCCAGGCAAGTCTTTTCCTAGCAAATACAGACCTTTTGAGGAAAAAACTGCACCTTATTTCATTTTACAGCTTTACTAGTTGATAAGTGTTGCTACACATAACAAAGTACAAAAACATTTCAGAAAGGGCAAAGATTTAAGAGTGTGAAAAACCAGAAGCCAGTGTCAGTTTTATTCCCGCTGGAATCCAACACAAACATATCAAGTGTGTTTATATCACCCACTTACACTTTTTGATCTTGTTGTAACAGCAGTGCTGGAACATTACTCAGCTGGATGACCAGTATTGCAAATTGTTTATTTTTGTCATCATATCTGAATTGGAAAGACACAAAAAAGCATTATTGTTAGAGAAGTCTGCCTTGCACTCCATGAATGAGTGTTCCACTTGTTTCATTAACACAAATGACATAAAAAATTTAAAAACAAGACAACACTATAATGGGACCATGACTGCCTATAATTTAAAACAAAACCAGCTGCATATTACATGAAGTTTTGCTGCCAGAGTATCAGAATACAGAACAGCCCAGAATACCCAGAATTTAATTCAGATACAATGGACTACAGATTTGACCTAACACACCCCTTTTCCTGGGGTCTGGTTAAATTGCTGTGTTGTAACTAAAATTTTTTGAAAGGCCTTATATAGTGACTGTAATAGAGGCCAAGTTACAAGTAAAAATACTTGCAAGTACAACAGTGAACATATTATGGGTAATCATTGTTTTACTGTGGCTGGCCATGATAAATGAGTTTTGTGTTATGTATTTTTCCTCAAATCCTACATAAATTCCACTAAGTCTTTCAAGGAGGATGCCTCTGTGCCTGCCTTCCTGTGCCTTACCCACTACTGGGATTCAGGTGTGGTCAGTGATTGTGACTGCCATTTACTCTCAGCAGTTTTCCCCCACAAGCTGGACACTTAAGGACACTGCAAGCCAGCAAAAGGCTTTCTCCAGCCCAGCACTCAGTGCTCCCATTGCTGCTTTGCACCCTCATAACACACTAACACCAGCTGATTTCCAGTGACACAAAAGAGGGTAACTGGTCCTAAGAACCTTCTGGAGCCAAGTGTATTTCTCAATTACACTACCAAGAGGGCATTAGTTAATACAAATAAACAGAGTAAGAAAACAGCACAGAAAGCACCATCTTTTAAATCCCAACTATCATTCTTTTCCATTGGAAGGGAAATCCAATAAAAACCTGCCACGCTTACCTCATTGCAATTTGCACTTTAGCTGTCCCAACTGCTTCTGTGTCATCACTGTCAAACACCATCACTTCTGACACACATGGTCTGAAAGGAATCAAAGACAATTACGGACTTGATTTGCCTCTTATTGAAGTGTTTGCATTTAGGTGATACAAGATCTTTTCCCTGCCATTCAGGGGTTGGGTATATGGATTTTGTACAACTAGCAGCTAAAAGAAAGCTCATTTAAGAAGTAAGTGCAATCAGCCTTAGAGGTATGTATTACAGTGCTTATCAGCAGAAAGTCATACGTCTTCCCTCTTCACTGCCAAAAAAAAAAAAGCCACACAAAGACTGCAAAAATAAGGCAGTGGGGGATTTTTAAAGGGTTCCCTTGACTGATTTTAGTAAAAACGGCTGACTGCCCAGCAAGAGAAATAAGACTTAACAACTGCAATCCTGTCCTGAATCATGACAGCAAAAATTCTCAAGTTTTATTAGATTTAAGTAATTCCTTTGTTTCTTTAAGAAATCAAACTGTCTTAAGCACATTAAAAGTGACAGAGTACACTGACTGGTCTTGCTGGAAACAGCTATTCTGCATCATTTTCTTCCCCATGTATTCCTCCTCCAAAGTTTTATGCACTGAAAGTCCCCAAAACTACATTCATTGTCTAATTGACTCAAGAGGCTACGCTGTAGCACATGAAAACAGGATTAGCATTCTTCTCTTCTAATTATTTTCCATATTACTACCTAGCACTCTCTTGGATTTCCTTGCTTTTCAGCTACAAAGGACATATGGAAAGCACATCCCACCCTGACCATCTAGAACAGGCATCAAAATGGCACTGAAGTCACCACAAAGGTTGGTAAACTGATAACCCAAACAACACTAAATAACATCAGACATGTGAGTGTGCATGGGATGCCTTCTGTAATTGCCACATGTTATCCCTCCTCCCCTCTCCACAGAGCTGCCTGTCCCCTTGAGGGGACACAGGGGCCCTGAGACACCCAACTGTCTGACTGCCTAGGCTGAGAACTTCCTTGTCAAAGTGAATTGTGCTGTAAACATAAAAATTACTCATTTATCTAGAGAATTAATGAAAACAATGAATGAATGGGGGGAATATGAGATGAACAATTTTTCGCTTCTACAGTTGTGTCTTGCAACTAATGACCCTCAGTGCTAATAAAAACAGGAGGAAACCCCATGTTAGATGCAGCCAAACCAGGTACCAACAAGATCAGTGCCTTCCAGTGAACTTTCTTCAAAGCTCCCCAGACAGCTTGAGCAAGCAGTATGGGAGGTCCACAAACCCAGCAAGAGCAGTGACTCTCAGCTCCAGTGACAAGTTTTGTCCTCAGGGGGACAAGTCCTGCAGGAGTCACATACTGGTTCCAAGAACTTGGAACTGCATCACAGCACGTACACATCCATGAGGCACTCCAAGGTGCCTCTGCTGTTTTCCTTAGACATCCCAAATCCCCTCCCACTGACTGAGGGCTGTCACTGACAGCAGAGTGGCTGACTGAGAGGAGGGGAACTTTACACCTGCCAGATGGCTCTGCTACCCCCACCAAGGCAGCAGTCACAGCTTACCAGCACCTCCACAAACAGACCAGCTGTTCAAACAGCTCTCTGTGAGCTTGCTTTCTGCTATTATGGGAAGCACGGGTCATTCTGATAATCAAATTCAATCTGCTCATGGATTTTTCAGAAGCATTAAGAAATCTGAGATTCAGACTTCGGCCGCCGAATTACAAAATAGGTCACAACCAGCAGTATTCCAGCTGACTCTGTGTGCAAAGCTGAGTTACTGGCTTCATCCTAGAGAGAGATCTGATGTCTACCTTTGTACAGATGCCTCGTACACCCCGCTATCTCCAGCAACAGATTCATCAGACACTGCCGCTGACACACACGCCACCTTCAGCGCTGTCCCTCCAGCTGTATTTATACCTATCAGAAAAGCACAGAGGAAAACCAAAAGCAGGTGTTAATGAAAATGAACTCTCTGGATAAGCAGCAGCTTTTTTTCTTCTCCTCCCCTTGAATTGCATTTTTTCCCCCCACCCAAGTGTTGTTAAGCAACAGGCACATTTCTGAAGACAAGAGAGGGCACGGGTGGGGTGGGCTGAGCTCGGAAGTGACCATGGAGTGAGTGCACTGGGAACATGCTCAACTGCCCTGGAGAACAGAAAGCCTCAGGAAAACATGAGGAACAGCCTGTGTGGTGGAGGTGAGAGCAGGGCTTCATCACATGTCAATGAACCATGGGTCCTGCAGCAGAGTACCCATGGGTTGAGGTTACACAGAGGTTGTGCTGAGTGTATTCCAGTGAACTTATTTAAGTTCCAATGAACTTATAAATATGAACCAATAAAACAAGTCACTCAAGCAGACAGTAGACCTTCTGGTTCAGCCACCCAGAGAGCAGCAGCTGGGCAAAAGCTGCTGACCAAGCTCTAGCCTAGTATGGATTATGGGGAGAGGCATATTCTGCCTGAAGAGCTTATGTCAAGTTTAGCCTCAAGGAAGGGGAACAGCAAAAATCCACCACCGGACTACCCCTAAACCCAAAAGGTTAGTGTACACAGGACAGAAGGCAGGTCCACAAAGACCAGGTTAATTAGCTGAACATGGAGAGAAAGAGATATTCTAAGATTTAAAAGAGCAGCCACGTGCAGGAACGCAGGGTAAAGGAGACGGGTAAGAGACACCAAGGAAGGTGAAGCAAGGAGTTTTGCACAGAGGTGTTATCTCATGTAAATTCCTTGTGCTACAAAACTGCCCTGGAAACTTCTGTAAATGCTGCACCTTTTCTTGAACGTTTCTGCAGAGAAGTTTTGGCCAAGAGTCTGGAGAATTCCATCTGCCAACGTGGGTAAGGAATGCTGGGCCATACCCAGCTCCCAGATGTCCCTCACTGTCAGGGCACTTGCCCCCAGACCAATATATGGTTTCCATCACTTGTTTTTTCTTTATTAAAAACAAGTTTGAGTTTTGATTGGTCTTTTGGGTTTTGAGTTTGGGTTTTGGGGGTGGTTTTTTTGTGTTGTTGGGGTTTTGGTTTTTTTTGACAGTCTCGCAAAGCCACTCAAAGAATTAAAACCAGCTTTGAATAAACTGGTGGAAAAAGTGTGCAAGCACAACATAGGGTTATGGAATACCATAAGGACTTGTTCTACAGCCAACAGTAGAGGGTGCTACAGGTAACACCAATCCATTGAGACACCTGAGCCATTTGGGCCCGTTTATCCATGGATTTTCTGACACTACCATCAAATGGAATTTTTCATCTTGCTATTCCCATAGAACTATCACAGAAATAAAATGTCCAGACCACATAATCCACATAAATAGAAGTTAGCATCTGTAACACAGTAATTAAAACAAGTGGATCCATTTAATACTGGCATTCCCAGGTTAATCCATCCTTCCTCCTGCCCTGTGCCAGGGCCTGGTCCCTGCTGTGCTCTGGATCACAGGCTGTGCTGAGGTGCGTGGGCAGGGGCAAAACTGTGGTGCTTCTTTCCTCAATGCTGCTTTGCACCTCCTAGTCCATGGTCTTAATATGAAAATAACTTCTAGATCAGGCTGTTTGAGTTCTCCACACCACTCCCAGAAATGCTGCTCTGGGAACCCCTTTGCATGAGGTTTCCTTAGTGGGGAAGGCATCACAGGCTGGCCTCCACACACCTAACCTCTTTTTCTCTTCAGTTACCACTGCCATCTAGTCCTTTCAACCCAAAAAGCCTCATTTTTTACCACTTCTCCTGAGCACCTCGAGGCCAAAGGAGGTGAATTTAGAGGGTGCATAGACCTCAGCAATGAAGTCAGTCTCTCTACAGTGGAGTGTTAAAGTGTAAACCTGAATTAAGAGGAATAGTTCCATGAAAAGGATTCATCATGCAGCCATCCTTTCCCTTACTGTTTTTGCAAAGGACTTGGAAGCTCAGCCCTGCAAGTCTTAAGCTCTTTCATGCAGCTAATTAATACAAAATTTGGATTTTCAGTTTTTAGCCTTAGGTCTCTGAAGAGGTATCACACTAATAAGAAAGTTTATGGAAGAGTTCAGAACTGACTCAACTCTCTTCCATATTTCCAAGCAGGCAGATAACACTACCTGTGGTTTTCCACCTTTTTTTTCCCCACTCATATCAAGAATTTAAAGTTTGCTCTTCTCTTCCTGCCATTTTCCCTTCCTTGGGCTCTCCTGGAGACACCATGACAAGGCTTTGAAGAGCCATGTCATGCACTTTCCTCACAACCACACCATTTAATCAGAGAATGCAGGACTCTGCCAGATCCCAGGTTTTCCTAAATTGCACAGTTATTCTTCAGGTGAGAAAGCAAACCTTTTTTCAGTCCCAAAGGCAGCAGAGGTTCTGTTCTAACAGAAAGACAAAGCAAATCCCTCAGATATATACTGCTGAGCTCTGCTTACAGAACACGTGAGCGTGCTTTGCCCAGGACTGACCACCCCAGATCCAGCCACTGCCTTTCCAGTGTTACACTGAACCACCACCCCCCCTCCAAAATGCCTGAGGAGTAAAACCTCATCTCGTTATTGCCCTGAAATAAACTACTTATGGTGATTATTTTGTCTGCTGACTGGCTAACAGCAGTAATCACTTAATCTGCTTAACACCTGAGCTTTCACTTTAACAGCCTTGGCAAATCTTGAAGAGCTAAAAAGGTTAAAACTAATCAGTGCCCAGTTCTAATAAGAATAATTACTGTTTCCTACTCAAATGCATAATACCTCTTGCTTTTAGGAAAATGGTAGCTCAAAGGGGAAGATTTGCACTCGTGTCTTTTATTGTGTTTTAAATAATGTCAACCTCCTTAATGCAGAAGGCAGTGATAACATGGTACTAGTTCCCTTTATTCACACAGGCTGTTCTA
Source organism: Chiroxiphia lanceolata (assembly GCF_009829145.1). NCBI lineage: Eukaryota > Metazoa > Chordata > Aves > Passeriformes > Pipridae > Chiroxiphia > Chiroxiphia lanceolata. Next base: position 5,058,867 of record NC_045651.1, read on the forward strand.
TAATCCTATGAAAACAGAAACAAACTGCACTGCTGGTTCATAGGACTAGAGCTTGCAAGTTTATATTGTCTTTAAAGCTCTTTCTCGCTGCAGCTACAAATCCAGTCCTTTCACTCACTGGATTTTACCCAGCTACAGCCAAATGGGCTTCAGACAGGCCCCAGCACTGTGCCCTGACTGTGGCTCCTGTTTTCCATCCACCATCCTAAAAAAGGATGAGCCCTCCCCACCCACCACCAAGCCATATGCATATATGAGAACATCCACTATCTCTAAATGTCTTATTTTATCACACTCACAATCTACACACGTTTTTGTTGCTAAGAGACCACCCGCCTCAAAACATCAGAATTCAAGCACAGCCTTGACATGTCTGCTCAGCTGAAATTAATAAATTCATTGCCACTGATTTACTGGGAACCAGGGCAAGATCTTATGCATTCCAAGGTAGAAGGGAAGGATTATTATTATAATTTCTTAACTATTAAGCTAAATGGCTTTCCCAGCCCTCCTCAAGAGCTTGGTCAAAAAGTTTGCGTCAATAAGGCATTATGTGTCTCCCAGACCCAAAACACTAGATGACATTCTGAATAGTTTAGTGCCAAATTAAACCAGGAATCCCATCACAACCATTTATATTTGCACATCAAATCCCTGTGAGTTGTGTAAGTACAATAAAAACACACCTAAATACAGTCTTTTGAAAGACTCATCAGATCAGCAGCATTTTTCGTGTACAAATTAAAATACCAACCCTTCCTCCCAAACAAGACAGAACTCACAGCTGAAAACACTTTTCAACATAAAGATATCAAGATGACAGAGAGCTTCTGAAACACTTGCTTCTCAGGGCTTTATGAACTACATTAAAAATAAATGCATGCAGTGAATGCAGATCTTTTACCATACCTTGACCTAGGTGTTTATCTCCTCCTCTAGGCTCTTCCAGTCTACAGTTGCCACTCCCAGTGTTTAGTGTAAGTTCTGAGAGATTTGTACTTATCTCTGCATCATCAAAATCCATATGGCTTGAGAAGGCATCACCAGTTAGGAGTGGGTCTATCACCAGTGGAGAGCAAGGTGGAGATGGAGAAGAGAGAGATGACCTTGGAGACAGTGATGTCATGGATTTTGGAGTACCAGACAAGGATCTCAGAGCCTGAACACGACTCGTGGTATCTGCTTTTTGAGTTTTTGCTACTTCATTTTCATGAATAGTGGTGATACAGCCTGATGGTCTAAACCCAGTGGCCCCTTCCAAGAGCAAGTCAAGCTTGTTCTGATATTCTGAGTCCAACTGCTCCAACTGCTCCAGGTGCTCGTAGTAGAGATCAGTGAAACTGGCTGAGGTGGATGAATCTTGGCTGGAGGTGGCAAGAGATCCTCTGCTAGATGCAAGAGACCCAGGGCTGCTGCTCGAGGAGAGGGAAAGCATGCTGGTGGAGAGACTGGGGAAAACAAGTCAGAAAACCATTAGACTGTAATTTCTCCTGAAAACAGTGGAATGTCATCAAGCCCACAGGTTTTGCTTTGTTAGCTCAGGCCATGTGCATTAGTCCCCACAGCAATCCAGAACCACAGTCTACGCAGCAGGAACATTGGGTCACTTCTCAATAAAAACAGTGTCATTCATACACGTTTTTCTGCTCACCATATCAAACCCATAAGAGTCCTTGTTTAGCCAAAACAACTCTAATGAACAGTTTCAAATCAATTAAAATCAGTGACACCATCCTCCTCCCGCATCCGTCTGGAAAACATCTTTGGTTCCTGTTAATCCCCAAAGCACAAAAACCAGCCAGGCCCATGCAAGAAGATGAAGTTATTGCAATGAACTGTCTGACCATTTGGAAATTTTTTCTTCCATTTGCCTCAATTTTGGATCTGCAGCCAAAAGACAATATCACAGCTGCCTGGAACTGGCCCTCAGAGATCACAGCAGCCAGCAGCTCCCAGAAAACTGGCAGGATTTACCTATGTGAAAGACTGCTACATGGAATACAGGGCCAAAAGAGCAAGGGAAAGAGTTGGGGTTGGGCTGTGAAATCGGTTCACAGACATTATTCATCCCTAGAGTTCTAGGATCAGAACATAACTGACAGCAAAATTAATTTTAAGCAGGTGCCGAACAGAAGTCTGTTCAGATGAGAAAGCCCAGACACCACAGCACAGTTTTCTGCTCAGAAGACCCAACAAATACTCCAGTAGTGACTACAATATGTACCATCTCTAGAAATTCCATTTAAACCAACACTCCTGCTCTGGATATTAAAGACCCTGCTCATTACTGTCCCTCACTTCAGATAGGGATTAGCTACTGAAAAATCACTGCATATGTATAAGTGGCTTAAGTTGCCCCACTGAAAAGCAGTGAGATGTTAATAAGCCTAATAAATCCTTATTTATTATTTATGGGGTAAAAGCTGGAAGCTACATTTGTATAATTATGTCCATGACCTTATGAGAGAAAAGGCAAGTATGCTGTATTTTGTATAATTTTGGCACAAGATGTCTTCTGCATTTGTATGACAGATGTGGACTGCATCACATTTGGTCAAAAAAGCTTCTGAGTGAAACATAATTGAAACATGAGAGATGGTTTTGCATATTGGCAATATATATAGATCTGTCAAGGTCTAATAAATTTACAGCTTTTCAGTGTATTTCACTATGAAAAGGGAGGGGGTTTTAATTAATCTTTTCCCTATCAAAAACCTGTGCTCGACTTCCTTTTGTGCATAGCTTTGAATGCCAGACATTTTGCATTATGGGGTTAATAACAAACACTTATTCTTCTGAAGGAGCATGCCAAGAACACTGGGCACATGGTTAGGAAGAAATTAGTTTCACATGCTTCTTGGTCACCTCAAAAGATCCCTAATCAGCTAGGTGAAATGAAAATAGGATGCATTTCCACTGCATAAAAGCCTCACAGATTGCTACTCTCCATGGTGGCTTATTTACATGTCAGTCTTGCACTACGATTTCTTTCCAGTCTTTTCGGTGTCATCTTCACAAAATCAAACAGAATCCAAGTGGAGGAGAAGCTACAAACAGAGCAAATTCAGTACACACTGATAGGAAAAACCTCAAAAAACCCATCAAACTTTCTTGAAAATAAGAACAATGAAAACACAGTTTTAGCAAAATGATGATTTGACCTTACTGCCTGCAATTTGTCTGGAAACAGTAATCCTGTGCTTTTCCAAAAATACTGCCTGAACTACCAGGCCACATTCTGACTGCAGAAACCTTATGGATCACAACAGATTCGGGGATCTCTCAATACATTGTCTGCACTGCAAGCAACAGCACATTTGGAAATAATTTAGAGAAATACAGTCATGACATTCATACATGTACTTGCATTACTAAGATCCACTTCACTTGCTCTGTGTGTGTTAAGTTGTCTTTAACATACTTCATTAATATAATACTTCAGGAATTCAACCTGTAGTGAAAAAATCTCAGCTATCCTTGGTCACCTAAATGTTACATGTCTGAAGCAGAAGGGACTGTGCAGACTCCTGCTGTCAGGCAGAGGCAGTTATTCAGGTTATTCAGTCCAGTGAAAAGCATCCATCTAAACTGATGTATGATCCTCGAGGCTTCTCTTTCCACTGCCTACACAGGGCTCTTAGGTCACTACTATGGTCTTTCAGCCCTCTCAGCTGGGAGATGAAATTGTTAGCAGAAAAAGGCAGTTAAAGCACCTACAGCTTCTGGAAAAGGTCACCTACCTTTTCAGCTGGGTGTGCAACATTGCGAGTAATCGTGTTGTTTCTTCCAGCTCCCGGACAAGCTGATTTCTTTTGCTACTCAACTTCAATCTAAGAGAAGACAGAAGAAAAAAGATGGGCTAAAGCAGCATTTACTATTTAAAATGCAGATTAAAGATAAAATCCACTTTTTTTTTTTTTTCCTGTGAAATCCTACAGAAGTTAATAAGAATACACAGTATAACAGAGGACAGAATTTGGTCAAGAGGTGTAAATGTTTACCAACTTCAAAAAAACATTCACAACAGGAGAAAATAACTACAGCTAGTACCATAAAAGTTAATGTTTCTAGGATCAGGTCTTAAAAGAGTCAGGCAAATTTTACTCACTATACATTATTGCATTCCTATAGTTACTCTGCTGATAAATGTATAAATGCCTTCATTTCCTCTCATTAAGGTCTGTGGATGACTAAGGGTTAGATGATTTAGTTATTAACCATCTCATTACAGCTCTACAAGAATTATTGACTTCAGCAACATCTCAGCTTTATTTCACACCTGAACTGGTTTGAGACAAAGCACTTGGGCGCTCACACCCCAACTTAACAGGTCTCTGGACACAAAATCCTTCCCCAGAAATATGCTATTTCTTTGGCACACTAAAATGTCACCATATTCCTAAAAATCCCAAATGAGAGGGTTCATCTTAAGATCAAAAAGATTTGTCAAACCACTGATATTTCAGGCTGGTAAAAGTCTTGCAGCTGAGATGTCTATATTTTTTCCAGCATGATAAAACCAGACTGTAAAAAACTGGTGTCATCTGGACACTGACCATGTAGAAGAAATGAAAATACAGAGCCACAGAGTGAATGCAGTGTGCCTATTCCATACATATTCAAGAGACTGCAGCTACCAGAAACATTGTTGTAGCCACCCACGTTAATACATCCAGGTTGTAAAACACCTGTAGGCAATGCCTAATGCAGTATTCATCCTCACTGTACATCCCCATGAGATCTCCCCCTGCAACACAAGCAAAATTAGGGAGGATAGCTGGCATTTTTTTCAGCTAGTTTAGATTCACAGGATACTCCGTGCAAGTCCCACAGCCCTGTCAAATACCAGATCCTACAGGACTCACATATGAGGATGCTGAGAACAAACAACAAATTTTAAAAATTTAAAATTCCATCTGCTGACATTTACCAAGCCTCAGACTGCACAGCAAGCGTAGAAGCTGCTGTGAGGTGCTGGCTGCATACAGAAACATTTCATTGCACTAGCACCACACTGGGTTATTTTGAGCATTTCTCACATTCCCATAAAGGATCCATTGTAGGAACAACAACCTTTCGCCCGTTGAGGGAGTAAGACTTGCAGGTGGGTTGTCTGGGAGACGATTTCAGAAGCCTTCTAAGAGGAGTGTCCTGGGAATCCGAGGGCACACTGCTCTGAGCAGTCAGCCAGGGGATGTTGCCGCTTGCCCCCGGGTACCTCTCACCCAACAAGGCACACTCTGTCCTGTGCCCACTAACCTACCTCTCAGTCAGAGCTTTGCTCTGAGTGTCTCTGGCAGCCTGAAGGTCTTCTTCCAGGCGCCTCCTCTCCATCTCCAGTCTCTCCACCTCCCCTCGAGTCCATTGTCTGGGGTTAATAAACCGCAGTTCTTTCAAGAGCTCCTCCTTCTCATTAATCAGTATCAGACGGTCCCGCTCGGAGTCCAGCACGCCAGGCCAGGCCTCGCTGTCAAGCTTAGCCAGTTGGATTTTCAGGTTCGCTATTCTGGAGGAAAAAAACACAACCAAGCAGTTATTCCCAGAGTGGCTGATCTCCTGCTCCAGACACACAAAGGTAGCACCACAACCAACCACATCTTCCACTGCCCTGAGGAAGAATCTCAGCTCAGGGACAGCCACCCTCGTGTCCCCATTACCAAAACGCTGTCAAAGTGACAACACCCCTGGCATGTGGACATGAAGAATGGGGTTTTAACTCAGGTTTGTTCCCAGCAGAAAACTAAGGCTCTAGCTAATCTGTAGTGTCCACCAGGCAGGGAATAATATAATGAAAATTCTGGATCTCAGAAAAAGCTATCAGATACATTCTAGGTGCTCCAATGACCTCACAGTAGTTCATGTGGAGAGTATCATGTGGCAAATATCTGATCTTTAATCAGCTTTATGGAAAAGAACTGTATACTCCCCATATACGATTCAGATAAAGATCAGTGGTTACTCAAAAGTTTAGGAATTCTTTTTTGTCTTTACGATGAGGAAGTTAATCATGTCTCCATGCTGCTACTGGAAGCATTCACCTGTTGACTCAACAATAAACATTTTGGACACATTAAAGAGCTACACTACTTCTGGGGCACCCTGCAGATGTGAGGAGTCAGAGAGGCAATAAAACACTACCTAAATCCAGAGCTTCCTGCTTGCACCCGATTTTAAGTCTATTTTCACTAGAGGTATCATTCCAGATTTCAGTTTAAAGTCTGTATCACCAGTCCTTCAGCAACACACCACATGAGCTCAGGCAGGAAGATGATGACTAAAAGCAAGAGCAATACAGATCTAGAATTTAGCAAGAGCTTTGACTGACAGCACAGCTTGTGGCAGGTAAGGAAGCTGCCTCCTTTGCACTCACTGACCTACAACTCTTCATGACCTGACAGGGTGATCATGGCAGTTTGGTGAGAAACCATAGTTCAGATAAAGCTGAATAAGAATTACCAGCATTTCTGGAACTTGCACAATCAAAAATATCAAGTGGAAAGCAGGGAATGGGAAGGGCAGAATGGGTTGGGGCGCAAAAATTAGAAAAGCTTAGAAGGCAAACAAGAAGAAAAAGTATTTTGCAATGTAAGGCAAGATACTTGCAAAAATAATTCACCTGACTGAAGATCAGAGAGTTAAGGCATATGTGATTAACTCAGGTTAATCTCTGACTTGGGTTTAATAAATACATAAGAAATGGAACGAAATGTGTGTGTAAAATGAACGTCCAATATTCATCTCCCTTTGAAAAGGCCTTTGTGATCTAGTGACAGAATTACTGGACCTAAATTGAGCACAATAAACAGCTGCAGCCACTAATCTGGGTTCACCTCTTTCTAGAATTTGGTTTATGCTACAGAAGTGCAGGACAGTGCCGCTTCCCCCAGCAAACCAGCACACGTGCAGGCACAGAGCAAGTTCAGTGCCAAGCAGCAGAATCAAAGTGTGTGGGGTAAGCAATAAGATGCAGATCTGGGCAGCAGCAGCTACATGGCTCCTGAATGGCCTTGAAGAATAAAGCTTTGTCTTCCAAGCTCCAGAGGCCAAGAGGAACTCGAGCCCCGAGAGAGCCTGTGAAGGATTAGGCTCACACACACCGACCTGCCTCCACTGTCACAGGAGACACACCAGAGATCACCTTTCTGAAGAGAAGCCTCACTTTCTGTAAACCCATTTCCCACAGCAGGTTGCTTACTCTAATTAAAGTTCCATAATTGATAGATATTCAGCTCAACTATTTTTAGGTCTTCTTAAGAGCTGTTTTGTTTTTGAGTGCCTGATTAAGTGCAATACTGTGCTCCAATGAAGAATTAACAGTGGCATTAATTCATAATCCAAGAATTCCTCTGTGCATTTTGAAGGGATATGACTCTAAGAGGATTGGCTGGCATTAATCTGATCTCTTTTGGCATACATTTGCATGGATATGGCTTTTCCACGGGAATTTGTTCTCTATGCATTTCCGAGTCTAACAGCTTTGTTAAACTAACCTCAGGTTTTACCTTTGGTAAATGATCATTCTTTTTGCCCTTCTCAGTTAAAAGGAGATTTATGTATTCTATTTTTTCCAATAAAGCAGCACCATTACAAAAGGAAGACCTTGCAGGCACTTGGCTGAACACACCAGAATTCACTGCCTGAGTCTGAACTGCATCACTGCTGAGCCAGGCTGGGTTTGTTATGCTGGGCTCAGGTCACATCATCTTTCTGAATGGCCACCAGCTTGCAAGACTGAAGAAATACTGACCAGGAAGGTCAAGTTTTATTTCACTGTTTTCTTTTTACCTAGAAAAGCCAGTTAGATGATTTATTCATTGTCATATCAAGTCTGGTTTTTTTTTTCCTTTACTAGGAAAAGTTAGTACTGTCTATTATTATGCAACACAGGCACAACACATAAAATTTTTAGTCTCTTTGGAGAGTGTTCAGAACACATGCATCTCCACTGAGTGGACATTAAGATGTGTATCTACAACCAGTAATTAACAATCCTATCTGACATCAGCCTCTGTTTCTCTCTGTGTCCTTTTCTGGCAGGTTTTACATTTCCTGCTTTAGTGGTGGGTAAGGGAACAGGCAGAATTGTGTCCTGACAGTTCTGGTGTAGTGAAGGTCAGCAAATTATTCACCTACATCTGTGCCTTTAGTCTGGTCCACCAACAAACACAGTCTGCCACAGTCAAAAACATCAGCCCTTACAAATCTAGTAGTTCTAAACTAATTAATATGGGATCATCTTGATTTCAAGCCTTCAGTTTTACCTTTCCAGAAAATGCAGAGCTAATAAGGTACATGTATTTCCACCATTTGGTTCCTTCATGCCCACATGTGTGGGCAAAGCATTTACTCTTCTTTGAGTTTTTGAAACATTTTAATGCTGCTGTGGGGACAGGAAACACTTCTAACATCACAAGGAAGAATTTTCACAGGCACAGAAGGTTCCTTGTGAGTCACTATATCCATAGTATTGTTCCAGCTTTAAAGCAGTCAAGGTATTTGTTTCTGCAGCTCCTACTAAACATTGTGCCAAACCCATAGTGCCCTGATAGCTGGAGAACTTTGCATTTTACCATCAATTATTCATATCCATTCAGATCCATCTTTCCATAATACTGTTTTTTAAACTCTGAGAAAAATCTATAGATAATCTAAGACAGACGTGGGGAATGGGTATCAAATATTCTCTAATTGCAAGATGTGTGTATGCCCTTCATCATTACTTCAAATGAACTACTGCACTGCCTTTATATAAAGTTCTGACTCTTTTTAAAGAGCATATTGATTAGGTTCTCACGTTTGCCACTATTCCCTTGCCCCTCCTTGGAAAAGATACAGGCTAAAGTAAGAGCATTCCTCTTACCACTGAAGAGGTAAGGTCAGTGTGAATTAAACTGCAGTCTTCAGCAAAGCTTAAAAGTAAAAAGCACTTTTAACACAGGAAAAATTAACCACTGCATCTGAAGGAATAATATTTTTTATGTTGTTTTCAAAAGTCACTGCATGATTTCAATGTCAAAGTAGTTTGGCAAATCTTGGACTGGTAAAACAAACAGTTCTGATGAAAACGCTCCACGTAAGAAAAAAAAAGTGTAAGTTTGTGTCAGAAGCAGCTGAGCACACATAGTCTTTGACAACTGCCACAGACACAGATCAGATTTTATGCCACTGAGAAACATGGCCTATTGGCCGTGCCAATATACCAAAATGAGAACATTATGAGTAATCTCAGCCTTAAAGCTCTTATTTCTAATTAGAGGCTGGAGAAAAATCCTTCTCTTTGCATATATCCCAGTACAGAGTGTACCAAGCATCTGAACTTTGTTATTCTGGAATTGCAAAGTCCCTCTAGAGCAGTTAAAAGTGAAAAAGTCACCACCACCAATGGTTACATCACTGTAAGGACTAGGCCAGCCAAAGTCTAAACAATAATGCTTGGTGGTTTTTCATTTAACTACACAGTTGTGCTATCTATTATCTATCAAAAAAGTAAATCCTGGAAACCTTTTGCTTAAATTGGCCTGTTAAGTAGATAGAATTTTTTTTTAATCTATTCTCCATTCATCTCAGATCAGAGGGCAAGGGTGAAAACTTATGTTCTTACAGATAAGATCTGGAATTGCAGCCATTGACCATATTTTGATATGTTAGGTGTTAACACAATATACCTTTCTCTTTATCAGCCTTCAAGCCATGCAAACATTCATTTCATTTTGAATAAGGTAAGGAGATGCCTTGCAGTACAGTCTCCTTATTAGGAATGGGGAAGCATTGGCAACAGGTAGCAAAACCACTTCTGTCCCCATAGGTGTGGCCAGACTGAATTCTTCATGTATTAGTCATGTCTTAGTAATTTCTAGGATGGTTATTTATTTCTTGAAAGATAACGCTGGCCCAAAAAGCCTATTGTCTCACTGGCTCAAAAATTACCATATTTATTTAGCAGTACTGCTGGGTTTCAATCTGGTGACACCTCTTCTAGTGAAATATCCTCAGAATAAGCTGTGTGACAGCCAAAAGGTCCAAAGAATTACCTTCTCTTTGCTTCTTCATACTGCAGGCGTAATCTCACTTTCTCAGCCAACTGGTTATTGCTGCTGGTAATAAACTGAGACACAAAATATAACATCAGCAACTTAGTAACCACTCCTCTTTTGGTTTTTTTCTGTTGAAACCCACGAGATTACAAGTGACACTTTCTCTTCTCAAACTCATTTCCTAGTTAAACCAATCACAGAATAGGAACACACTGCCTTTGATTACATTTTTTCATGATTTCTTCAAATACTTGAAACCCCACAAGATTAAGAGGCTCTTTTCGGCCTAGTTTATCAGAAAAAAAGTAAATCTACCACATCTATCTATTACAAATACCCTTGTAATCTTTTTTTCTAAAATGCTGTTTGCACCCTTGGTTTGGGATGACATCTTGCTTTGGCTGTAAAGTCTTAAAGACAAGGTACACCCCATCATGCCCAAACCTGCAGATCTTTAGCAACATGTGTGACCCTGACTGAAAGTGGCTGCAAACGGGTAAGTAAAGGTTCACAGGAGAGGCTCTGTGCTGTCCTGTGAGAAATAAGATGCACCCCCAGCACTGACCAAGGCTGGCACCACCTGACACTTATGATTTTGTTGCACATGTGGACTGAAGATTTATGAGCTCTACACGTCTGATGGCATGAAAATATCTGCACATACGCCACTGTTCTCACTTGTAACACCATAAAAGCCAAACACACTCCTAAGGGAAGAGTCCTCATTAGAGCTTGGCCCACGTGTAGCTGTAGTTTCTTGTCTCGTAGCATATCATCGCTATAAAGAGCTGTGGGAATATTTGTATCACAAGAAGGTACACCTACAGGCAAGGAAAAGCTTCCTTCCCTTTTATTCCCCCCTGGGTTGTTCTCATAGAGACAGTGTGGGGAAACATGAGGTTGCCCTTAGAGGTCCATTAACATTGCACACAAAAAGTGAAGGTCACGCTGAAGTTTAAACCAGGAGAAGGCATGACTTCACAGAAACTTGTCCATGCCTGGAAACTCACACTAAGGCAGCACTACACATAGTTCAGGGGGAATGTCTCCACATGCACAGGGTTTCTCAAGCATTACTCACATTTCCTGAAACATCTGTCTGGGAGCTGACATCCAGGTACTGCCGGGGTAGCAAAGGGCTGGAGCTTTCCACAGACACGCTGCTGGCCCACAGGTCTGACTGGGATCCTCTGTCGTTCACAAAGCTGTCTTTCAACCTGGCCAGGCTCTAAAACCATAAAAAGCCATGAGGTGAGCTCACCCCTACTCAAAGCACCTCAGCAAGCTGCATAACTTTAGCCTAACCACATGATTAAGATCTGGCCATGTTTGCTGAGCCCACTCAGACCCCACAAACAGGAGCTCAGGCACGGCTGGACTGCATCTCCCACAGCCTGGAGCAGCCCACATCACCATCCTGCCTGGACAGACAGGCTCTCAGCTGGACATGGCAGACCAAGGCAGCCACAGGGTTCATTCTTAACCAATAAACCCTGAGATGAACACTAATCTCTAAGAAAGTGCTTATTACTGTTAGTTGTTATATTTTATACTTCTTATTTCCAGGATCTGAAGAACCAAAAGGCTGCAGTCCAACCTCAACATAGAACTAGTTTATGTTAATAAAAATCTCAATTACATATCTGAAAGGCAAAATACTTAAACTACTTCTCAGAAATTCAATCTTCTACCAATGGTGACACAAAATAATATAAAGTCATCTTGTTTCAATACCTGAATGAGGTCTTGTTTTTCCTTCTCCCCTGATGTGATGGCCTTCTTGAGAGCTTTCATTTCACTTAAAATGGCTTGTGCCTCATCAAGTTTGTAGCCACCTTGAGTATCAGACATTTTCATGTCAATTCTGCATAGAAATTAAAAAAAAACCAGTAAGCTAACACTTTATAACATCCAGTTAATTGAATCATCCTAGATGCATGCATCTTGACAGGAATTTTTAAGAAAAACACACTCCAAAGTATAACAAGGACAAGAGAAGGAACAAAGAACCCCATTCATCACTGCCTAAGTTACTCCACTCAGCAGTACCTTAAGCTTCAGAATTCTAATTTTAGCCATATCATCATCTCTTTGACTCCCTAGGGAGGACAAAGGTGCACACAAACCCCCCAAAAGGGTTTGTTTGGGCACACTGCTGCCAGCTGCCTTGTTCCTAAGCTGGAGAGGATCAGCTTAGCCATCATGAGAATTACCTTATTTTCAGTCATGATTTCAAAAACCAGGCACAGACTCACATGCACAGATGTATTTGCTTTCACAACCTAATTACAAACCACCTCATCCCTCCCTTTTCCCAAAGGAATTCTACCCCAGTTGACATTTATAATAAATATCTCTTTAAGAGATGCCAGATGTCTAGTCATACAAAGGTAAGTACCTGAAACTTTTCCTCCCCTCACACTCCCCCTCAGGTTTTTCCTCAGTGCTCTAGATCCATGGCTCTTATAATCAAGACAATGGGCTGTACTGGGTCATCTGTGTTGAGCCATACTCAGTAAAATTGAATACCAGTTAAGTGACAAGATCCTGGTTCAAAATCTTCTTGCCATGAAGTCAGTTCTGACGTGTTCAATCACATACAGGCATTGATTTGAGACAGCTACCCCCATGGCTGTGTACTGCTTTCAGCCTAAAGATATCAGCCTAAAGATATCAGCAGCAACATATTTCAGCTTACGTTATTTAGGCAGCTATTTATAAATGTAGTGGGGGATGTATTGCAAGCCAGAAATGTTCTGCACTGAAAATAAGATCTTGAGAACACACTTACTTCTTCAGCGTTTGAAATCCATGCTCTTTGTACTGGAGCTCTTGCTTCATGTGAGCTACTTCCCTCTTGAGTTTATTAACCTGCAGCAAGGTGTCACATTTTTAGAATGATATCTTATATGGGTACTTAGGTACAGCACTACCCATTCAATTCAGAATTTATTCAGTGGAGACAGTACTCTAAACAAATTTTCCAGATAATCAGCTCATCTCAACAGCAGCAAGCAGCCCTAAATGCATCCTCATCAGGACTTTATCACTGGCTAGGGTTTTATCCAGCACATGCTATTATACCAGGGAATTAGGGCTCAAGGGAAGTTCCAACCTCATAAGCAGAAAAGTTAAGAAAAGTTCAAGAGAGACAACAACGAAACACATGTCACTTTTACTCAGAAATGTTTAAAACCTTCCCAGTCATTAAAAAAACTGTTAAGCACCAAAACAGGAGCTACACTCCACAAAAGCCACCCTCCAAGATACCAAACTAAAAGGCCCCACTGCACGAGTAACACAGCAGGATGATAACACATATTGTAAATCCACTGACCCTACAGCTTGCTGTTTTATATTCCTCCACAGAGGCCACACTGACCTACTTTACTTTAGTCCTTTCTTCTTCCCAAACCGGGCTCTGCATGAGAGCGCACACAGCCACTGCTGACAGCCCGCACTGAGCCCAGGACAAAACAGCTGCCAGTCTCTGGAGAGAACTCACAGCTCTCCACTGCTGGGGCACAACCAGGAGCCAGCACACAGCCCACAGTGTGTCTGTGCAGCAGGATGTCCTACCAGCTGCCAAGGAAGTCTAAAGTCTAAGCGGAAAAAAAAGTGTTTCAAAATCCCAAGATTGCAACGTTTGAAAATTCTGATAAATCGCCTCCTAGATTAAAAACAGCGACATTAGCTCTTCCAACTGCTTTGGCATCCCCTTTTAGTGTTTGCCATGAGGTCTGGAAATATCTGAAGGTTACTCATGGCAAGCAAAGGTCCCTTTGTACTACTCACCCTGGATTTTGTAGTAGCAATCTCCGCTTTGAGGATCTCCGGGTCATACTTGGAACTTGACGATGAGCCAGAGAGCACTAGAACAAATACAGCACCCAGTTTAGCAGCTTTACCTTCTTCCCCAGCACAAAGCAAGACCCCCATCACTCCTGCACACCCAGATCCCCACACATTGCTTGTGTAAGCCTTTTGCCCAATTTCCAGATCTCACCCCTCTCACAGGCAGGGAAAGGCAACGGTGCAGTCAAGAATTCCACAAGTGTAAACTAAAGAGGCCAGAGCATGTCCTGCCTGCATCTCCAGAGTCTGGATTTGTTCCAGGTTAACACACTTAACTCAAACTCCCAAACACATTCACTCCATTCAATAGTGTGGCTTCCTGCATTTCCAAAGGCATTTAACAGAACTGAAGGGACAGGCATGGCATGAAGGTTTACTTAATTATTTTTTTCAGGCTTTCTCATTGAGCAAAACAGTTCACTGAATGTTTAGGAAAAAAAGCAAAGAATGAGAAGAAACTGAAAAATGCAACGCAAGCCTTCTCACAGCCTTGAGGACAAAACCAACCACACAACGTGTCATACTGGATTAAATTAATGTCCCATTAAGAGCAGAACTCTCTTCTCAGCAGCGGTTAAACCTCTTCTGCCTCAGAAGGTACAGAATCTCCCCAATGTACAGTGTTGTTAGAGGTAGCTGTAGGCAAGGGAAATATTTTGATCCTTGCAGTCATCAGTTTATGCCTTATAAAACATGGGAAAGCATTTCTAGTTCTTTCAGTTTGGCTGTATTTCTCAAGACAAATCACATCATACCAGTGTAACTCACGTCCTTAGTCTACTGCACTGCTACACCAGCACTCAAGTAGAGTCCTCTTAAGTAAAGACTAAAAATTGTACTTCAGAGTTGATGGACGGGACCCTTGTCAAACAAGAATGCTTCAGCTGACAGAAAACCACTTAAAATCTTTTAACATCAGGCACAGGATTAACCAGTGGAATTGTCCATCATAAGACACAACTCACAAGAGTGAAGCAGGGAGACAGAGGTGCACTGATGGGGCTAGCAAGAACACAGAAAGTTTGCAATTATGAGGATTATAAAAAAATTTCTGGAATACTTGTAGGAAATAAATCCTCCTCTGGACATTTTCCAGCTCCTAACTAGTAAGTGAGGAGGAAACATATGGCATTCTATAGTCATTTCTGCACCAATTCTTGAAGCAACAGGTATTGATGCTTCCTGTGCAATAAGGAATATGGAGCACAAAACAGTGTTCCTCACACACACGAGAGGCAATCCACCACTGTTGGCTTTTACATGGCATAAAATACAGGCCCTCAGCTCCACAAACAGCCACTCAACTGGGATGTTAAACTACAAAATGTCTGGGAATGTTATCCAAGATGGCCTTTCTTGCCTTGTTTCTGTATTTTAAACAAGGGAACCAAGAAAAATACCACATAACTCCACATTTTCACACAGAGCCAAGCACCACACTTTTTCACAGTTTTTGAAGCCCACGCTGAAAAGCTGCACGCTGACACCAGTGTCTGAGCCAGCCACAAGAGTGTCCCACAACAATCAGCCTTTACCAACCAGGTGTTGGGCAGCGACTGCTTTTGAGACAAACTGAGCAAACGTGGAGAGTGACGTGGCAAAACATCCCAGTTATCAGAGGAGCAGCCTCATGCACGTTTACTGTCCTAGCGGGTTCATGACAGAGGAAGTCACTGGTTAAGAGTTCACTAAGTACTCACAGCTGGTCTGAGAGCCCAGTTTGTGCTCCCAAACATCATGAAGCTGCCGATATTCCTGCTGGGCCAGTTCAAGCCTCTGCTGCTTCACTTGACAGATCTCCTTCTGTGCAGCAATCGCCTCCTGGGCCAGGACCAGGTAGTCTTTGAGCATGTGCTCCTGCTCCCGCCGCCATTGCACCCGGGGGTCTTCTATCTGGGTAGTTTCTTGGACAGAAAACAGGAGAAAGCCAGATCAACAGAATGCAGGTTTGTTCTGCTGCCTGGAGAAGCTCCACTGTCTGTGACAATATTTTAAAATAGCCCCTTGCCCGTAATAAAGAATGCGGAATAAGGATATTTTCCTTTTTTCTTAGGAGGTGACCATCGATCCACAATGAATTCCAATGAGTTTTGCTGAATCACTGTGTAGAACAATTCATTACAAAATTGTCATACGACTCTCCAACTCCTCTGCTGGTTCTGGCTCTCAAAAACATCCACCCAAGAACATGCACACACACCTCTAAGATACTGACATTGACTGTTAGACTTATCTTTATTGCAACTGCTTTATAACATTACTAATAAAATACCTCTACTGTTTCACTGATTAAAAAAACCCTTCAGAAAATATCATTGCCACATGACTGCATTATACTGCATCTGACAACATGAAAGCATTTACAACTCTGGCCGTCCTCTTTGGCTGCCAAGTGGCTTTTATTAAAGAGGAGAAAGAAAACCCTCTCACTCCGATTCCACAGGTAAGTAAAAACAAAGACTCATCAAATCACAGGATGTATTTGTGAAACCTTCTTAAATGACATCATACAAACAGCATCTCAGAAGGGGAGCAAACAACTCCTTCAGCAAAAGCAGGGACAGCAGTAAATCACTGAAGAATACAGGAGGTGGAATTTAAGGTGACAAAGGCAATGCAGCCATGAGCAGTTACACCACTTCCATCTCAGTTACCCCAGCACAACCAACACATTGCTTTCCAGGTTTCTAATCGTGAAAAAGGCATAAGGTCACAGACACACAGCTGGTCCTAATACTAATGAAGCAAATTTATTGTCAGTGTTTGTCTCTGTTTTGTGAGGAAGTGTCCAAAACATTTTTCATTTCTATTTCAAGGCTATTACATGTTCTTGTTTGGAACAGGTTCCAATATTCAGTTGACCAAGTGCTCTGAACTGTCTAAACTAACATGCTTGAATAAGGATGCCTAGTTACCACATAATGAATAATTAATAAAAAAGACCTGCTTGAAACTACCAGTAGGAATCTAATCTGCATATCTTAAGAGCCTCTTTAAATATTTAGTAAAAGCTGCCAGGGTGGAAGGTATGAGCAGCTCTTGAGTGAGTCAGGCGCAATAGTAACACTGGAATGCACAGGATGTAGGAAAGAGAACAGTTGGGCAATAATCCCAGGAGCAGAACTAGAAATAAAGGATTTTACCCAAGGGATGGACACACAACCATTTTCACAAGCTGTCCGTGATCATGCTGAGGAGAAAATTAACAGGCTACTCCAGCAATAACTTGTTTCAACAGTATCTCAAGACTCAGAAGAACACACGGCACTTCAAATTACACAGCAAAACTTGGAGAAGCTGCAAAAAGTGATTAAAAAAAACCAGTATAGCTCGTAGAAGCATTTCAACAAAAAGTCCTTTATAGGTCCTGCAAGCAGAAGCAACATTTCAGCCAATGTAACATTAAAGCTAAGCCTGGGCCTGAAAAACTGCCCCAAAATAACCTGAGGAAAAAGCTGCTTGTGCCAGCCCTAGGTGCTGGTGCCCTCATGGACAGCACTACAGCCTCTCTTAGAGGGAGTAAAAGAAAAGTCAGGAGGACACAGCACCTATAAGGCTCTGAAATCCCCAGGATCCTGTCTCTGTTCTTGCACCCAAATCCCATTTTCATACAACCATGACCCACACCCAGATGGAGTAACTCCCTTTACAGTTGAATCAGAAGGGGAAAGTCTGCTGTGAGTTACCCAGAGAGCTGACCCCCACATTCCCAGACATCCAGATTCCCTGGACTAGATTCCATGAATAAGCACCAGGAACTGTGACTCAGGACTCTTTAATTTCAAGCATAATAAGTATCTTGGCAAAATACCCACAACTCTTGAAGCCTAATTCAGGACACTGGGTCATAAGTCTACATAGACATAAGGTCTTCAAGCCTGGCTATTTCCAGTTTTTCCTTAGACTAGCAGCCCATTCTTCCCATAATCCCAAGAAGGGTGGTGGAAGCTGCTGCAGGGAAATCCCTCCACTGTAAGCAACCAGGAACAAGACTATAGACACATACAATCCTGAACACCTCTGTTAGGTGGGGAAGCTCTGCCACTGCCCCAAGCCCGTACAGCGTCTGACACAGGGAATCCTTAGGGGCCAGCTCAGAGAGAGGGTGGAAAACACATTTAGGTACTGAAATGCTTTGTTTCCATATTTTCTTCTAAATATTCACCTCCACCTTTACAGTAATCACAGCACTAACTGTATTCCCTGGATTGCAGCTTTGAGCTTTGGTTTTCAAACATGTAATACCAATAAATGAAAATGCTGGCCAAGGGCTCTCGATGAGCCCCAGCTACTGAGAAATGCAAAACACATTCAAAAGTGAAATGAAAGGGCTATAGAAATGAAGGCTATCACATCATGTGTTGTCTTGTGAATTTTTAATTTAATGTTGAGCTTGTCATAAATAAATCCGGTTGTTTCATGTTGGAGGAATGTAGCCTTACCCTGCTTGCATCAGCATCATTTCTTTGTGCAAATCAAATTCCAAAGAAGTTTTCCCAGAGAGACACACTCAGGGCTATGCATTAATACTGTATTAGTACTCTGGGTACTCAATTCAATTTAATTGTATTTATTTTCCCTCAGAGGGGTGGTTAGAATTGTTCTCCATCTCACTTCTTTTAATGGCTCATGGCTTTAAATTTAGTTTCAGTCTGTCCTTGGGCTTGTTTCTTATAATTAGTCTCAAGCACTTAAGCAGCAAGAACCAATATGGCTCCATCCTCTTCATACCCTCTGATGACAGTTCTTTCCTGCCAGGGAATCTGTAAGAGACCTTGGAGAGGAAGAAGGTTTTGGACACCCTCCAGAGGATACTTCAACATAAACCACAAGGATGAGCTGCTGGATTAGGTTAAGGTAAGTGGATATGTTTTGCTTTATCATGAGTTGGATGAGAGTTGGCATAAGAAATAGGGTCAGGAGTTGGCTTCTCTTCTTTTTAACCTTCTAGTTGAAATTCTCACTCAAGTCTCGTAGCCTCTGACATCCCATAGAAGCATAACTTTTTAAAAGTATGTGTTGCTTTATTAAGCAGGTGTCAGCACAGTTTGAAGGCTTCTCTGCATGCCCCTGAATCCTGTGGTGCTATTGAGTAACAGCTCTCCCAGACCTGCAACCAGACCTGTGCATGGTCACCCTGGGGCCAACCCTTTCCTTCTCCACTATCCTTTCCTGTAAAAAGTAAAACCTAATGCCCCATGCCACACAGAAAAATACTTAGGATAAAGCCATTTAAAGATGTGTAAATCCTGTGATTTTAGGGTGACATAAGCTCTAAATAACAATATTTGTGTAACCTTCACATCCAGAAACTTTCGATCTTTGTGCAGAGGTCGATCAGTGCTTTTTGGGAATAGGCTTTTTTCAGTCTGCATTTTTAATACCCAAGAGAAGTTGCTAAAGCCTGGATGAATTTTTGGCATTTCTGAAAAAGGGTAGGTAGATGAAGATACTCAAGGGAAGAAGAAAAAAAAAAATCAAGAAAAAAAAAAACACATCAGGCTTCCACATTTTTATTTTTAAAAAGATGGTGTTACTTGATGGGAAAAAATATGCTGAAGTTCTCAGTTGAAGTCCTAGAAGTAGACTTAAAAAAATCCCACAACTTCAAGGCACTTCTGTCTTAATTTTAAAAGTTTTTCTCTTTGTATGAGTCACAAGCTCTCCCAAAAGAGCCTGGGCATGGTTCTGCTGTCAAATTCTGGACTGCAATTGGAGCTGCTCTGTAAAGAGAATCAAAGTCACCGATTTATTTTGTTTATTACTTTTTCAGGGGATTTGTTCTAGCACAACCCAATACACTTATCCTAACAATACCTGCAATGATATATCAAATGCTGTATTTTCTCATAATTCAAATGAGCTTATAAAGTTAACTCTTTTGGCCTATCAAGCATTCTAACAAAGAGTGTAGTTTGAGGACACAGAATAAAAACACCACAAGCCTGAACTTGCACACATCTCAGGAGTTTCCTCTCCAGCAAAGGCAGTGCAAGCTCCTGCAGCACAGGGAGCTCGTGCTGTCATTCAGTTGATCCCTGCCAGGGGAATCAACACAAGACCTTTGCACTGTTTCTGATGGTCTCGCCACAGGGACAAATTCCAGGCTAAGAACAAATTCCAGATCACTGCTGCTTAGTTGGGCTCCTCAGCAGAACCAAATCTCACAGAGGTGTGTCCATAGTATCAGCTCAAATGTGACTGCCAATTTGAAGACTGCAAGCCAAAATGTCTCAGATTCCCGTTTAGAGAGGGAAGTGCCTTGTACAATGGAGGACAGGATCTGATTTCACGAGCTGCAGATCTCAGATCTACTCTAAAACATGCTGTTAGCAACTCTGTGGTTTAGTGTTCAGTATATTTTAACACAGGCACAAAACAATCACTCTGCAAAAACACAATAAGATGTCACTTACTGGTGTTGTGGTCTATGTAATAGACTCCAACCTGAGGGTCATAAGCTTCTTCCCATCCTAATGGCAACTCATCACTAATGCAGTCTGCAAAGGTTAGTGGTTTAGTGTACCTGAAATGCAAAGTAATATTTAGCATGAATAAAAGAACACTCTCACATCTCTATTCCAAACAACTGACCAGAAAACAAGTGCCACAAGGGCTCCAGTATCAAAACCAAAGGAAGTTGAAAACTACATTAAAGCTTTTGTTCTTATCATATAATACTCCACCAACTCTTCCCTTTCTTCATCTGAAGTTACAGCAGGAAGAATTCATTCTGACAGAGCTCCAGAGCCTTGCCTGGCTCAGCCAGTACTTGCTTGACAAAGGAACACTAAGAACTTTGCCAGAAACAATCCTTGTCTCTCAAGTGAAAGAACAAGACTGTTTGCAGGCAAGTCCTGTACCAAAAATATGTAGACAAGAAGGAGCAAGATGAGAAATGTAATTTGCATAGCATGAATAATTAAGACTGCACAATCAATAGCAAGTGCTGAGGTCTGTGGGACCACTTGTCATGCAACTCCTCTCATTTGCATTGCAATATGTTCTGTTTCATTAATGACAAACTAGATTAGTTTCTCAGTATCACAAAATGTGTAACCTGCTCCATCCGAATGAGGAAGTATTTCCACAGCACTGCTCTGATGAGTTTTTCTATTAGAGACCACATCCAGCAACACTCTGAGGGCTTGTATGGCTGAACACAAAGCTCAGAGTACCCACTCCTTGAGCGACCCCACAGATTTTAGTCACCAAATCCATGTCCCTTTCCTCCCTTTGACTCTGAGTTAATGAGCTTCAGCTTGCCCCAACAAAACTCCTAACCAAACACAGCACTGCAGGGAGGCACAAGCCAGGAAGAATTAATCTTGCAGGTGTCTCATCTCCAGCTGCCAAAAAGCACAATATGCCACAGGTCCACAGATCCACCACACAACCCCAGTGCACGTGGTATATCTGGAAGGGGGGCCACGACTTCATGTTGGGACTCACAGGTTTGAATTACTGTGACTTACCAGGGGAGCCCTTTGAGCAGAAAGCACAGCACACACTGTACAGCACCACAGTCCCTCTCCAGCAGGCACATGCTGAGAGCAACGGGGTCAAAAAGCAGCCATGGAGCTGTACCCAACTCTGCCACACACAAGCAGCACGTCACAGGGAGGCAAGGGGGTAGGAGAGCAAGTCTCCAACCCACTGGGAAAAACTAAACAGGTTTGCAGAAAGTCTTTTGTATCCAAAGATAATTCAGCAGGGCTGACAGCTTGACAAAGAGTTTAACTAAAGTTCTGAGCATACTTCACCTGGAGGCACTGAGCAACCCACTGGTAACTCCATATTACAGTCACCTTACAGTGTTAAGGGGAACTTTAGGAAAAAAGCCTCTAGCCAGAAGAAGTGCAACACAATTCCCCCCAGATACGATCCATATGCCCAGTATGCAGTAAAAACAAGGTGAGAACATTCCTGTCAAAGCCATGTAAGCCACTAAAACCTCTACTTACCTGCTGCTGCATTTCCCTTTCAACACATTGCCTTTGCCATAAGAAGCAGTGTTTGAATCACTATTTCCTCAGAAAATTTCAATTTAATTTAAAGCTCTGCAGTGCAAAAGAACTCAGAGCTTCACAGCATAGAACTGTGAAACTTTCTCAATAAATTTTCACCGAAGGGTTTGTTTTTACTGTTGTTAATCTAGATTGTGTACCAAAAGCATGTTTGTATACAAAAAAAGAGGTTACCTGAAAATGAAATAGAATCTCAATACTTGTGATTGCTATCCCTCATCCCATGTTATTCCCCGTGATCAAGCTGTTTCCTCAGCCTGAGTACCCAGTACATGCTGCTGAGTTGATCAAATCAAAGATGCACAAGGGTAAAAATGCAAAGCAAGGTCAGATACAAGGCACTCTCTGGAGATAACACAGATGAAAGTGCAGCAGCAAACGTGTTGGCAATTTTAAGTTAAACACCGGGGTTAGCACTTTCACCCCCTCTGCAAATGGCATCTGCTTTTGTTCAATGTTAGTGGTTTGTGTAGAAGCAGGACAGGTAGGGAAGAGTGAAGTGCTAAATGCTGAACTTTGGAGAACCTGCTCCCACCCCTGAGAGGGCACAGGCATATTGGGATCACAGAATCACAGAATATGCTGAGTTGGAAGGGACCCATCAGGATCATGAATTCCAACTCCTGGCCCTGCACAGGGCACCCCAACAATCCCATCATGTGCTTGAGAGTGTTGTCCAAAGGCTTCTTGAACTCAGACAGGTTTGGTGCTGTGACCACTGCACTGGGGAGCCTGTTCCACTGCCAAACCACCCTCTGGGTGAAGAACCCTTCCCTGATATCCTGCCTTCAGGATGGTCATGCATTTGCAAAGAACTTCACACACACTCAACTTCACACACATCAGGAAACACAGCATGATGGCACTTCAGTGTAACTGCTGAGGACTTGGTTGTAGTAATTATTTGATTGCCCTGATAAGCAGGACATTGTTCTCCCATTGCCCAATATTCCATAAAAAATTATTCAGTGAAAAGTCTTCACCTGTAGTCCATGACAAAGCTTAGATTTAACACTAATTAGATGCTATTAGGAAAAAGGGAAAGGAAGACAAGTTACCATATACAAATAAAGTCAGGAAGGGTAGAGTGTGTCAGCTAGGCCACAGGAAGTCCAGGGTCTTCTCCTGTGCAACATTTGGTAAGTAACACTCAAAATAATGCTATGAACTGGTAATATGATTGCTGTTTTGCTACTTCTATAGAAAGATTTGTAAGAAGAGATGCAATTCCATCCTGGGTTTGCAGTCTCTGACATTGCACCCCAGCTTCCATTCCACCCTGTAGACTGATTAAACCAGGAATCATGCCTTTCCCATGTCCCAGCTACAGTGCTCAACATTTTTGGGGAGTGATCCAAGCATCCCTCAACATGGAGCAGTAATTAAACCCATACTTCAAATACATTAGTTGAGGGTGTGCTACAGACATAAAACATACCTCAGTATCTTAATTAGCATTACACACCGAGCAGAGTTTCTGCAGCAGAATTCCGCTCAAGAATCACACCTAACACTAATATCAAACTCTTTTTTTGGTTAAGAACAAACAAAACCAAACCAAAAACCCAGTGCTGAGCTGCACTATCAGCCCTAGGTCTTGGGAATACTTTCATCAGGGAATGGCACTGCAGTGCCAAAGTTTAATACCAAACTTATAAAGCTTCTGTTCAGCTTTTGTCCAGTTCTACTTTGTTAGAAACAGCTGAATTCCTTCTAAATGTGCTCAGGAACTGTCAGACTCAGTAGGAAGCCAGGACCAAGCAACTGAAGGATGCTTATTCCTATTTTCCATATGAAATGCAATGCATGAACTACATCCAGCCAGTTCTTTCAGCTGGAGTTTTGGAAAAGGGGGAGAAAAATCAAGGCAGGATCAGTCTGCTCTAGCAATGACACAAGCCAACTGGAGACTTGCCAGTTACTAGGGCTCAGAAATAGACAATTATCTCACTTTTGAGACTCGTATTCTCAGCATATCTCAACGAGCACCCATCACCAAGCACGGACTAGGGCCATCCTCCCTGGCTGACCACAAGCTTCCAACTATCCTATTTGTACAGAGGAGTAACTACTCATTAAAGGAGAAATTTGTCATTCAACTAGCAAACAGAAGAGTAATTAGTTTTATAAGTAAGTGAGTAATTCCATTTGTTAGAGACAAAAGAGTTATTTCCCCAAATAACTGCACCTTCATAACCATAGTACCTACTTTCCTAAGCTTCTTTTCCTTGCTGTTGTGGGAAACACTGGCACAAATCAAAGCAGCCATGCTACAATTGCAGATGAAAGACGTGCAATGTATTGTGTAGCCAGACTCTGAACACAGCATAAAAAGAAAAAGGAGATTATTTCCTTGTTTTAAGGTATGATTTTAGGGTTTGTTATGAAGACCGAAATAAACCAATTTTCCACAAGAGGTCCAAAAATGAAGCATTTCCCTAAGAACATTCACAGTGTAACATGAGGGATTAAAGGAGCAAAAGGAGAAGTTTCTTTCTCACAGTAAGACATGACTTAGTTAGTGTATTATTCCTGCATAAAACAGGACTGTTCCTGCATGTGGGAAGTTGAAGCTAGGACACAACTGCAGGTCTATTCCTTTGAAACATCTCCTTTACAATTCATAAAGCTTCCTGATCTGCTTTGGAAAAAAATCTCATCAACTCAGTCAAACCATGTTATCATATAACAGGTCCTCTCTGTTGGTAGACTCAAAGCAGCAACCTACAAAAATGGACCCCCTGCACCAATGTGCTATTAACTAAGGAAGGAATGGTTTGTGCATTCCTTACCCTCCCCTGTTAGGGAAACCTCCAGATTCATTCATCCAGCTTTCAAAAAAAAGTAGTGCACCCAAAAGTTCAGCAAATCTTGACTTTGACTTCTGATCTCCAGTCCCAAAGAGGGAACCAAGGAGGCAAACAAAGTCTGTAGATACAGCACTTGTTTATTAAACCCAAACTGGTCTAGTTAAAAGAGATGACACTGAGACATGAGTCTTATCTACATCTTCCAGCCATGCAAGATTTGCTTTAATGCATCAGTTAGACCAGAACTACTCAAGTGCTTCATCTGCTTCTCAGCTGAGCTTGGTGTAGAGGTCTACAAGAGAAACCAGTCTGAGATAGAGAAGATATTTGTAAATCATAGCCTAACTCTGTCCTTTTAGCTTACCCCTAAGGAACCCATTTGTTCACCTCATTTCAACTCACCTGTATCTCACATTCATCGTACCTGTGACTGCCCTTCCCCCATTAGCTACATTTTAATCAAAGTCATTATTAGAAATATTTAGCATTTTGAAAATGAAACATCAACCCAGATTTATCCATTTACATCATATGTTCTTAGTCTTCAGTACGTTAGTTTTTAATTTAATTGCATTCAAGAAATCCAAATTTACTTGAACAAGTGCAAATGCTCATCAAGACACCTGGAAACCAGGTGCCCACAGCAACCACCACACACAGCAGGTCAAGGACACCATTTCAGAAACTAATCCTGATAAACAGAGATAAAAGGTAACAGTATCATCCGAATTCCTAACCTGAGGAGCATCTGACAGTCTTCAGGCAGAGGCAGGCTGAGGAGTGCTCACCCATCAACTATGCTTAACATACTGAGACACTTCCATGTTTCCAAAACGTTTGCCCCCAATAGATCAACTATTTGTACAGCAAATGATGTTCAAATCCCACTGCTACAGCAGGAAACAAAAAGTTAGTTTCCTACCTCTACTTTCTAAGTCACAACATTTTCCAATGAGAAGGGTTTCTATACTTCCTATTTTTGATCACCTTCAGTTTCTATCACAGATAAAACTGGAAGTCAATGTTATCATGTGCAAACAGTATTAAATGGAAACTTGCTCATCTCAGATTCAGAAAGCCGTTCTATATTCTTTAACTCCACTGTTGTCAATCAAAAACCTCATTACGCAGGAAACTGAAGGCAAATAATCCTTGTATAACCAGTTTTTGATTGACAGAAGGTTTGTTAAACATGTCTGTACAGAGATTCCTGACGGGAGCGGGAGATGGGTGACCTGCGCCACTTACAAATCTGGAGTTAATGCTACGAAGGCAACAAACATCAGTTCTGAACTTCTTAAAACAGGAAAAGGTATTTTTGTAATCACTGGATTTCAGTATCAATTGGTGGCCCACAGCAACTGAGCAAACCCACAGGCAGCTGTCAGTACCAGTGTGCCTGTACGTAAACGTGCAGTCGGCAAACAGTGCGCGTGGGTCACCGAGATGGGGACGTTTATAAACCAACAGTGCACTGCCAAGCCTCTACACCTCACATAAACCCACTTAATCCCTATGTTTGCAGGGTTCCTCAGACCCATAACAAAGTAAAGCCATTTAAACAGGAGAGCCTTATGTTAATCAGTTCAGCACAGATCACATGGCCTTACATGAAATCCTTCATGACTCCCTGCGGGTGAAACGACAGACCAGGGGATTTCCTGCAGGTTGCTGGACCCTGGATCGCTCAGGACCTTCATGCCAGTTCCTCTTACAGCCACAGCACAAGCCAACAAACCCTAAAAACCAGCTTTCCAGCTCTGTTCAGGTCTCCCCTTCCCTGCTGCACTCACAGGTACACAGCAAGCATACGAGTCACACAGGGTCATGGGCAAGAAGTCAAGCCAGGTAATAAAATAATGAGTTGTGGCAGACACTTCCACTCACACCATTTCTCT
Organism: Chiroxiphia lanceolata; assembly: GCF_009829145.1. Lineage (NCBI taxonomy): Eukaryota > Metazoa > Chordata > Aves > Passeriformes > Pipridae > Chiroxiphia > Chiroxiphia lanceolata. The sequence continues at coordinate 5,085,491 of NC_045651.1, forward strand.
TACAAAAGCAAACAGTTTTTAAACCCAGCATCTTGTGGGAGAAGCCTGGAGTCAGATTTTATTTTCAGTGGCTTCTGCTCATTATGTGCCAGGATGTGCTGCACGGACCAGGACAGAGAATGAGATAAAAGCACCTAATTCCAACTGTGACACTGGGGCAGCTGTACCCAAGATCCCTGTGGGTCTGAGTTTTGAGGAACCTGTTAATGGGCAGAGCTCCTACTGTAACACAGAAGGCTGCTGCAGGAACCACTGCCAGGAGGCTCGACACGATGACATACAAGCTTCTTTGTTTTTAATGAGGTCATCCCATTCTCAAGACAGACGATGATTATTTTTAAACTTCAGTACAGAAAAACCTATCGCTTTGCAGACAGATTTTCTAGGACTACAGCAGTCTCCTCCTCACAAAAGCTTTTAAAAATAGACTCCTACACATTTATTACTCAACTTGGTGATCCAGCCCTCAAACACACCGGGGCTATTCGTCACTATAGTAACTATTTTCCCTGGGAGCATCTTCTCTCACTGCAGGGAGAATTGCCTTTGGAGGCTGGAGGCGTGGCAGGGAAGAGGCCCTGTTCTATGATCTTGCTGGCAAAGCTTTTCTCACCCTGTCACCACACACCTGGGCACGATGAAACACTCCCTTGGATTCCCACTCCAACTGCAATTGAGGCAAAAGGTGATGAGAACAGCTCATCCTAGCAACCAGTATCCTTGTGGCTCGGGGCCACAAGGCACCTTCAATTGCACTAAAACCTCACCAACTGTGAGGGAGTGAAAAGGGGAGACCTACACACCAAGGGGAGCAGAAAAGAGTAATTGAGACCACCATAAGCAGACAGGAACCATAAATGGGAATGTGCTTCCCAGGTAGCAAAGAGAAGCCTTTAAGAAGTGATCACAAATTTGAGAAGCTTCTTAACTATACTCCAAGGAGCCTGATGAGAGATCAGATATGACATTTCAAAGCTTTGGAAGCCAGACATTATTCCAAGACCCACAGCAAAGACCCTAAACTTCTAGTAACCTCAAACACAAGTCATTTCAATGACTGTCAGTGTGTGGTCCTGGTCTTGGTCTGATAAAGGATAAGTGGGAACAGAATTACAACCCTTACAGTACAAATGGGGTCAAGTCTGAGAAAAACACCTATTTGAAGCTGTTGCTGTAAAATAAACAAATCTGCTTAAAGTACAACAGAAACGTTACCAATAGAAATGCCTTGAAATAACACACGTGTCCTCAAGCAACTCAAACCGCAGAGCTGTTTGCTTTTCAGAAGTGCTTTCTTTTGTTGCCATGGTTATTGAGTATCTTCTCAGCCTCCTGAAGATCTCTTTCATCCTGTGTCTCCTCCTGGCCCCTAATGTTCCATGCATTGGGTCACCTCCAGGATAAGCAAGATCAACATCTATCTTCAGAGCTTATTTTCCAAGCTGTCATAATTTTAAACATTTTTATTGACACAAGAACTCAGTGATGTCCTTTACTGCTCTTTGGTCAAGCCCTGTACCTCGTTAAGGTGATTTTGAGTCGCATGTAATTTTCTAATTTAGACCTTTCACATAAGCAGGTAACATCTAAATTATTCTCTTTCTACAGAAATTAGTCACATGCTGCCCAAGTAGATTCTCCACAAAAGAGAGCAGGAGGCACCAAAGACACCTGAAAGTCAGGCAACAAGTCTGTATTTCAAGAATTCCAAACACAAATGCATTTATACCTTTAATAGCAATACATTTCTGTTGGTCAAACAGATTCATAGAAGCATAATACATATAATACACAATTTATGACCCCACCAGCCACTACCAGTATGCCTAGAACACATCAGTTGAACAGTTAACTGCTTGTTCTATCCACTTCTGAAAAGGCTTGCATGTTTACAAGCTCTACTTTGCACACAGTGACAGTCTGTTTGCCCATGTATTTCTTTTCAGTACAGATCATTTACTCCTAGAAGCAAAGAAACTACTAAGTTATTTGCAAGGAGAAGACCATCAAAAACCACTTACAGATTTTAGATCATTCCCAGAGATTAACAAACTGGTTCTGCAAGCAGGAGAGAGGCAAGAGGTCAGTTCATACCTTCCTAATCACTCAAATGCAAAAATTCCTGGGATAGTTCAAGGTTAAAAAGTCAGGAAATGGGAGCTGAAGCTTCTCACAACATTAACTTGCCTGCCAGCCTGTATATCCTGCATGCTTTCCTGAACTGATTAAGCAGAAAAGATATAAAAGAGTAAGGTACAACTCGATGAGAACAGTGCAACACAACTGAACTAAAAGCGTGCAAGAGTTGGAATTTAACCACGCAAGTAATTAAGATGTCTTTAGTTTGAAATGGCTGAAGTTGCCTGCAGTTCTTGTAGGATAAGCAGCCTTGCCACCTGCACAGCCTGAGTAGATTGGCTAAAAACAGGTCAGTTCTCTCTTCACTTGGAAGTTCAACTGTTCTCGAAGAAGGGGACTGGTCGCTTCACAGTAAGGGATAAATTGTCTACCAAACATCCAGAGTAGTCAGACTAGTTTCTTGACATATTTGGGAGATTATGAACTGGAAGGCTTGTCTCTGTTCTTTCAGTCAGCATTCCTACTTCCCTGAAAGGCTGCCCATGGTGTGGGTGGCAGCAGTTTACATTGGCAAGATGCCTCATGATAAGGAGGTGTTTAGGACAGACTCCCCCCACAACACAGCTCCTACAGCAGGGAACCAATACCTACAGCCAGGAAAAGATAAATATTTGAGATGTCAGCAAGGAGGTAAGAATGGAACAACTGCTGTCCCTCAGCATTCAGGAGCACGTTATCCATGGACAGCAGCATGCAAAGACAGGCAGTGCAGCAGTGAGCACTGGGCTGACCATCCCCATGTCTGTGTAGGGGAACAGACTTGGGATTCACTCCACAACTGGACTTCATTGAACACTGAATTTTCACTTCATGTATGGTGATGACAAACCTTAATTCTTTGAGAAGAAATGCATTTCTCACCAGCATGTTCTATCTCTACTGTGAAAAAGCAGCATGACAGTGAATACCTCCTGCAACACTGCCAACTCCTGTGCCCTTTATTCACATGGCATTTGGAGTGGGAAAACAGACAACTCTAGGATGGCATCACTGGACTCATCTAGAGACTTAATCTTCCCAATGTATGAAAGCCTATTTGCAAAGGGGCAAGGGAAGCACAAGAGGCTGTTTTCACATGCACATGGTTTGTATTCTGCTCCCTGCTCACCTCCTTCTAGCACTGACCATACAGCAGCTTCAGCAGGACTGCCTGCATTATAAACATTCTTACTGAGTTATAGAGCTATCTGATGGTCCCAGTCCCAAACAGCAACATTAGCAGGCTCTCTGGTCTGCATCCTCTGCAGAACATAGTCTAGGCAAGTAGCAGGGCACCACCACATCCCATTCTGCTCTTTGCTCTAAGATAGATCAACTGCAGCCACTCAGCTTTTATGTAATGCCTAGATCAGTTCTGAAAACATTACTACTTGGCTCTCTGATCTGACATCAGTCTGGCAACTTGGAAACCTTGTCCAGATGGAGCTGAATCCAGCTTCACTTGACTCGGAAACTACCAAGTCAAGTGAACTCCAAAGAGGCCTCAGTGCAGTCCCAGGAGTTCAAGGGTCCCTTCAATGCCATTGTCAACTCAGCACTACCAGGTATGAACAGGAATATTTCTGACTGCCTGCAAGAATCAGAGGAGATGCCTGGTCACGATGATCTTACAGCAATGGAGAAAACAGAACTAAAATCCTTCCAGTCGCAAAGCAATTGTGAATTCAAGGTACAGAATAGGTACTTCAGCATAAGCACTGCCCTGCCAACTGTAATCCATGCCATATCCTTCAAGAGAGGCAAACCAAAATTATTTCAACAGACTCAGGCTTGTGAGTTAGCACTGAAGGCAGCCTTTGGAAATGAAAGCATGGCAGCTCACTTCTGATCCAAAGTGAAGAAAGTCCAGGTTGCACAGCCCTCAGCTCATGGATGCAGTGACTGCTGAAGCACATAAGCACTTGGAATTCACAGTATCAGCTTTACTATCTACTACTGCTGCTGTAAGTGTTGATGCAATGTCTTCTCAGTTCCTGAAAAGCCATACTGCATAAAAATAAACAGAAATGTCAGAACAAGAACAGATGTCTAAAACAACCTCATGAGAGTAAAGCTTTAGGAGATGTAAAGAGTTAGAAGGTAAGAGTATAGAATTTATAGGTTTAGTACTTTTTTCATCTAAAGTAACAAAGCCTTGATTTACCACATAGTTAAGCTACAAAAAAAAATCATGCCAAACTGCATTTATAGGCAGAACTGTACAAAGCACTAAACATAGCTCAGTACTTCACACATTGCAATGGAGTCGATACAAATCAACAAGTATTGAAGGTTGCTCATGCATCTGAGGACAGCAAAAGTGAGATTTGCATCACCAAGTGAGTTTGATTGATTTACTCTTATAAACATCATTTATTTTTAATGATCCGCTATCAGCATGTTTTGCCAACAGATCAAATTTCTGTTAACATGGAAGTTATAATGCCTCTTGCACTTTACATTCCCCTTCCCCACCTATCTCGGGTGGTTTCAAGCCCACTTGCAGTCCTTCTGCCAGCTCCCTGTGTGCCCAGCACACAACTCAGGAAGAACAAAAGTTTCATCTGTAAAAAGGCACAGGCCAGGGACCACAGCTTAGATCAACCTGAGGGAAGGACTCTGGGTTTGGTACTGTCTACTTTCAAGACTTCTGCAACTGTGCCACCACCATGGAAGTCTTCTTCAGGTTTGGGACAAACATGCATTTCACCACAGGCAAAGCCAAACATGTCAGCACCAGTGTCTTGAAACTGGGGTGCTGCTCATAGCACCCCCTGCAACTACCAGCAAGTCCCAGAAGCAATGTGCCACTTTTCAGAATTCAAGGGAGAAATCCTTTGGAAAAATTTATTTCCCAAGACTGTTTACAACTCAAATTTTACTGCAGGGAGCACTACCTGAGGCTCTGTGAACACAAGCTCATGGATGGAATCGATACCAAATTGTTCACAGAGGATATAAGCAGTTAGTTATGACCAATAAATGATATCCTGATTACAAATTATCACTGGTTGCCACAAAAGTAAGGTAACATCTTTAAACATGAACATGTATATGTGCCAAAGTGTCATCTTTCACTGGCAGTTATTTTGCTGTTAAGGCCTTGTGGAGAAAAGACTGGTGTGGCCTGAGGCAGTTAACCAAGTTTCTATCTAATGCATTGTATTATAATTTTTGAAGTGTCCAACAGACCTTGATATAGGTACCAGATATCAAAAGCTTTTTAGTTATTCCTCAGTTCAAAACATACAGCATTTCTTTCCACTAAGCAAGGACTCAGCATACATACCACCTCATCACTGCTGCTCACACTTCATGCTCTAGGTATGTGTCAGAGACACACCTTACATAGTCTTATTATTAATATTTTACTGTGGTGTATGACCAAGAGTACAGGAACCTCCTTCCTAAGGAACAATCTTCCTCTTTGCAAAACACCTTGGTGAAGGTGGCTAAAAACACAGCCTATTTGTGTCTCTTCAGTATCTCTGTATTCCCATTTCTCCCACACATGTGTAGCAGGTATGTACCTCATACCGAGTTCCTGGCATGTACGACAGCAGAGAGACACCAGTTTCAGCACCACCACACTAATTGTTCCACATTAGAAAGTGAGGTGAACCTCAGCAAACAGGCTGCATTTCATCTCAGCTTTACAAGCTGGATAACTTCAAAGAAAAAAGCCAGAGATGCTAGATTTGTCTTAATCAAGTATCATGGCAAACAAAAGCTGAAGTTATGGCATGAAGGTCAGCAGGGGCACGTTCCACCTCCCTGAGCAGAAGTCATTGCATTCCACAGTGCCTAAGAAAAAATGCCCCAAGATCATCAGCACACAGCCAAATTCCCAGCACACACCTAGATCCTCTAAAACCGAGAAGGATCTGGATTTGTTAAGTGAGAAAATGTTTTTACCCAAATGCTCTAAGCTAAGCATTCAGGAAGGAATTATCTAAAAGACACTGCCTGAATTCCTCCAACAAAAAGCACACAGCACACAAGGGTAAATTCATATACCCACAGAGAAAGACAGGATTTTATTCTATCCTTGTCAAGAGAGAAAAAAAACCAAAAAAAACCCCCACCACAAACCAATGAATTTTAAGTATCTGCTCCCAAAGCTGCAGTGCAGCCTCAGCAACAAAAGTACCACAGTCAAGCTGTAACTATACTTAGATTTTTTCAGGAATGCAGCATTTTTCATTTTACAGCACATACAGTAGCGTTGATTTCTTTTCTGCACTGCAAGGGTTGCTTTATCTGCATGGTGTTACTTCCCTGGGACGTGCTTCAGGATTAAAAGCACACAGAAAGCAATTTAGGAAAGGATCAATTTCTAGGAGATGCAGTTTCTTAACCTGAATTAGCATGTGAGTGTACAAAGTACACGTGCTAGCACAGGGGAGGAAGGGAGGGAGAATTGTGTTGGATCCAAAGCACAAAGACATCAGCAACTGAACCAGGCTAATGGTTTGTCGCTCCCATAAAAAGCATCTCTCACACCTTACGTCCTACACAGCTTTTCCTTGCTCATCTTCCCAGTCCAGCAGCTCTGCTCTCCCCTGTTGCACCCTCCAAGTCCTTCCACAAACTGCTCCTGTCCGATAAATACAGCAGAACAGCACCCAGAGTGTCCTGCCCAGTGAATTCCCAGTTGGGTTAGTGGGACTCAGCAGTCAACAGCGCACCAGGGACAGAGGAGTGTCAGGAACAGGAGCAACACTGGGGAAAACCACAACCCCCCCTTGTTGGTTGTGATGAGCTGCCTGGCTGCTCACCAGATTTCTGGGCACCAAACTCGCAGATGAGCTTCATCTGCCATGGAATCATAATTAAAACGGGTCCTCTCGAGTGGCCCATCCTCTCCACCTGCCAGACTGCGCCTTGCCGCTGCCTTCAGGCTCGTTATTACTTATAAATGCATAGAAACCACCAACTTCAGAAGCTGATCCCTTGAATTTACACACGCTCAGACCAGAACCCCGCCGGGCAGTGGGAAGGCAGCTCCCGGAGCCCCGGCAGAGCTCTCTGCGGAGCTCTGTGCAGGCGCAGCGCGGGCTGTCACACTGTGCAGCAGCGTGGCCGCGGAGGAATGTGCTCGCTGACTGCACCTTTTCATCTCGATAAGGATTTTCAAGGTCATGTTCGCTCCCCTACCGGCTCCTCCCCGGCTCCAATGAAATCCCAAGCACGCAGCCCTGGGCCCTGGTGCGTGTTCCCACCCTCCGCGTCTCCCGGACACCGGCACAACCTGTCGCATTCCTCCGCAGCAGTAAACCCCAGCCTTTCTATTTTGCTGGCAGCCCGATCCCGGGGTTGGGAACACCTCTCTCTCTCCAGCAGGCGCTGCAGCAGCAGCCGCTGTGCCAGCAGGACCAGCAGCTCCTGCAGCGCAGGGTCAGGGTAGCTCTGCAGTGAGGCTTGTGACCTCTGGGATTAACGTTTCTGAATTAAGCATTTCAAATAAAACCAGATTCCAGTCCGGGCCAATGCCTAATCAAACTCATGGGCCAAGAGAAGGGCTCTGATGGTAACTCAGGCTGTGCATGCTGCAGCTACAGGATCTGGTGAGCCTGTCTTCAAGGACACGGCGTGGGCACTGCCTTTGGGGACAGCCCCTGTCCCCACAGCCCACAGCCTCCAGCCAAACCAGCTCAGCCTCAACAGCCAAGGGGGAAGAGCTGCTGCCAGCCCAGGGCTCAGGGGAATAGGCAGAGGTGATGGCACTGGGCCTGGGAAGCCCTTGTCCTCCGGGCACAGGGGATGCAGCCCCCTCCCTCACACCCAGCAGTCATCGCTGCATGGAAACAACAAGCTTAAGGACCCACATGCACTCCCTACACCACATAGGATTTCTAGGTAGCTGCTGGAGAATCATACATGCTGCCAGCTTACAAAGCCAGCTAATTATACAATCTGTTAAGCATGTATGCGCACACAACAGTGCTTTGAGTCATTAGAGGACGGGATTTATACTTCACTGCACGCATCTTGCTCTTTGTGAGTGCGTGCCTGGATACAGCCAAAATGAACACAAGTATCTGGAATGTCTGCAGCTCGCAGGCCAGCGCATCTGAATACAAAGCTGAGCCCTAAGAGGCTCTGACCGGCTGGTGTGACCCGCAGTTGCACATATTGCTTCCCCAGAGATGTTTAAAATCCTTACTCCCTTTTTTAACCACGCTGAGCGTCTGGAAGCAGAGCACGGCACAGTGTTTGAGCCACATTCTGAAGCTGTAAGAGTGATGTTAGTGAGGGCACACGGCAGCAGTGCAGGTGATGGGTTGTGAAGACAGAAGAGCTCGACGTCGGAGCCAGCAGCAGTGCCTGCCATAACGTGTCTGTCCCGGATTTAATCCCGGCAGAAGGGCACTGGCAGGGACCTCGGTTCCTATGGCAGCAGCCACTCCTCGAGGGCCGAGCCCACGCCAGATGGAGATCCCTGTCCTAGGTGTTTGCCAGACAGAGAGTGCTGTGGCACACCAGGGATACTGTCTCTTCCTTTCAGTCATTCTGTCTTCATTTACCAGTGCCCAGATTTGCTGCCACTGCTGTCAGGCAGATCGACTGCAAGGCAACAGCTCTCCCCAGAGCACCCCAGATGATGGCTCAGACCAGGGCTCCCTTCTATGCTGCATGTGGCCAAATCATTTGGCACTAAGAGCAATAGCTATGTTTTTCATGGATTCTATGATGTTTCTGACATATCTTATTTTTAAAAGAATTTCTTCTGCTGAGTATTTCACTTCAGCTTCCCAGATATCTAAATATCCAAAATACCATGCAGGTGATTTCTGACCCCCCCTCAACTGGCTTCATCCCCATAGCATGGCTACATCCTATGGAAAGCCCTATCCTAAGCAACCATCTACCTATAGCTTATGCTATACTTTGTACTTGGCATTGGATTTTCCATTTTTACCTTCTGTGTATTGCCATTTTACCTATTGTTTAACATGAACTCCAAAAATAGAATGATCTTAAACTGATTTGGTGTATAAGACACAGAATATTCTTTCAGGGCTTTGTAACATGTGAAGCCAAACCACCTCCATTTTCACACGTTTCTCTTTGCCTGCAAGTCAAGGGAAGCAGCAGAAGGCACCAACTCTGTAAGAGCTTCAGCTTTGTCTTGGAAAATATAAGTTGGTCAAATAAGATCTTGAAATGTAGTAGAGACCACACAAACCTAGCACAGTAGGAAATCACATCTTTCTTTGTGCCATATCAAGCCCCAGATGCCTTTCATCTGTAACAAGGTATTTTCTCTCTCTCAGTTTTCAACACAGGGGACGTAGCCAGGAAAAGAAGCTGGTGAGCTACATCTATGCTCTGCTCACAAAATAAACCCTCTTTGTAGAGCAGCCAGGCAAACAAGTTGCAGGATCTGCAGGTGCTTTAAGGCACAAGACATTTCACTCCTGAGATTTTCTTGTGGGGCCTGGAATGCCCCGGGTCACCGGTACCTTTCCTTGGAATTTAGAAAGCAATGTTCTGAAAAACAAACTAGTTCAAAGCCAGTCTTCTCTATGCACAGTCCAAATCCTTTATAACTGACATTGTTAGAAAGACAGCCCTTTACCTCACTCGACTTTTCTCTTCTTCCATCCAAAAAAAAAAAAAAAAAAGAAAAAGGAAAAAGCTGGTTTGGGGTTTTTTCAGACAGTGTAAAGTAGTATTTCATGCCAAAATCCCTCAGTAACACTTTTTCTCCATAACTATCAGGTTTTGCAGCCTTTATATATGCCAAAGGATAAGCAGCAGCTGAATGAGTCAGTCTTACTTAGTCAAAACCAGTATTTGTAGCAAGACACTTGAGGTAAAACTGAAGCAGCTGAGGAGGTGGAAAGTGTTATGGAAACCAGAGCTGTGTGGGTACAGACACCTCCCCTGTAAGGGAGCTCAGGGTACACACCAGGGAGAACAGCCTCACACACCATGTGTGCTGCTCCCCCACCAAGCTATGCCAGGCACTGTGCACAATTATCAGTGGCTTGATCTGGCCTCAGCTGTAGCTTGTTTATAACTCACTGAAGCTGTTTGAATACAACCATCACTGCTGCTCAAGGCAGTTACCTAAAATATCTCAGCTATTCATTTTCATCCTTAAGTCAAAGCTGTGTTTAATGGATCTGACATTGTGCCTTGCAGTACTCTACACTTGGTCTTAAGCAAGCCACCATGAGAGCTTACAGGTTTGAAATTTGCTGCTTAACTGAGTACTACTTCACCATCAGCACCTGAATGAAATGCAACTCCCATGCCAGTAATTTTTTTTGTTAGCAATTAGTTTCACTTTGTTATCCTTTTTATTCATTTCTACCCAAATGCTGATCTACACCACCAATGCAGAATTCACTTGTATATTCACTTACTCCCATCAGCTCAGCTAAATAAATCATTATCCACAGTTCAGCTCACCTGCAAAGACCAAGCTGAAATTCTCTGGCAAATAAAATACTCCTGCTGCCCTTGTCTAGCAACTTTAATCTAATCTACAGACTGATCCAGGGAACCAACTTGCTATCAAGTTCCAAAATCAGTGATGAATCTGCAGAACTATTAAAAACAAAGACCTTGGGGGCAGAGGTCTTTGAATACTCCTCCTATCCACTAATAATGTCCTTTATTCAATGTCCTTCTAATAATTGCCAAATCAATGGCATAAACAGATGCTTCCACTGTTCCAGACCAGAGAAGACAAAGGGCAGTGATGTTGCAGAAACTGCAGTGCTCGGAATGAATGAAATATGACAATGAAATTCAAACAGCATTTCAGAGAAAAATATTGAGTGTTCTGCTAGGCTCCTGAGCAACCACACACTGAGCAAGGCCAGCATGCAGGTAAAATGGTGCCTCCAGTTATGCATGCAGGAGATACAGGGAGGACATCCAGAAAGCAGCACATACCTTTTTAGGTGTCACCTTCACCGTGTCGCAGCAGATGGAATTACAGCCCACAGTGCAGCACTGAGAAAGCATCAATCTGATATTTAAGCTGTCTGCTTTGAAAGACAAACTACAAGTGACACAGCTGCCTGGCTGAACCCACACTCACCATCTGTGGTGCCAGGCAAGCACAGCACAACTGCTCCGACAGCAGCTCAGGAGTGAGCCATGACTTCCAGGAGAACAATGTTTGGCAGGAAGGTCACTCCCACCCCGGCAGGTCACTGCTGCCAGGCAGTCCTTGGGCCATTCCAACTCACTGCACCAGCAGAAACCGTGCCCAAAAAAGAGGGAGCAGTTTCCTGCAGGCTAGCAAGCTTGGGGAGGAGCCAGATGGGCACCTGGGCTAACAGAGTGGCCACCTCCCACGACAGGATGGCTCAGTCGCTCCTCAGCCTGCTCCAGCCCTGCCAGTGGGGCTTGTGCTCAGGCCCACAGCCAGAACCAAGCCCTAGGGCAAAGATTTTGACCTTTTCCACCAGCAGAAGTACAAGTGGTTGCAATGGTTCACTGCACTCCTCTGAGATGGATCCAGAGGCAATCACTCATGGTTACTAAAACAGGGGGGGAATCAAATTCACCTCCCATCCAGCCCCTATCTGAGCAAGGCTCATTTAAAACATGAGATTTGCTAATAAATTTATCTCTTCTAGCTTTCCTCATTAATATATAATAAAAAATACTGGCATAAAACCAGCTCATACAGCCTCATAGTAATCAGGGACATCACACCTCATGCACTCTGTGTGCACCTGAACTGCTTCACAGGTGAAGTGTCCAACATCTAAAGCCAAGAAGTCACCAACTCAGGGCTCAATTTAAGAAGAGCTGGATTTGTTTCCTTCAGTTTTGTCCTTTCTATGAAATTACACCAAATCATATTCTTCAAGTACCCGGTGCTGCATTTACACTCCCTCCTGTGACCAGCCACCAGCTGAAACAGCTGATGCTCTGACATGGCAGATGATACAAACTCTCAGTGCTCATTGTAAAAGCAACAACTTTTCAGTTACCTGGAGACATTACTTCAAATCAACTGAAGTACAGCTTTGTACAGCAGAGCCCCAAGCACCAAAGGGACATTGCCTCTGCTATGTGCCTCCCTGATCACAGCACGAGACAGCAAACAGGGAATCCAGGGCTCTTCTCTGATCACCAAGGAGCAGAAACTACCTGTGACTGAACAAGAAAAACAAGTAAACAGGACTAAAAGGGCAATTTGTTACACCTGTGCCAGCCAGAAACATACATATAGAGTCCTTAGTGAATTGAGTGCACTGCTCTGTCTTGTTCAGCTCAATCACAGCATCCCACAAGCGAGCTGTTACAAAACAGGAGTAGGAAAGCTAAATCAGACAACATAACTTTCAAAGACAGACTAACCTCAGTGGGGAAGAAAGAACACAAGAACTCTGCTGGCTTTTCCCATCCAGCATGGATGTACATTATACTCTGCCAATGCAAAACTATGCAGAAAGGGAAAAGAGCTCATAAAGCTACAAAAAAGGAGCAATTCCAAAATGAGCCATCAAGAACACCACGAGAAAGCGCAGTAAACAAGTGATGGTCCAGACACAAGAATAAACCATAGCTTTCCCAAAGGGTAAACAGGGAATTTACAGAGATGGAACTGAACAGGCTTAGGTCCAGCTTTAAGAATTGAGAAGAACTTTGGTTCTTTACTAACTGCCCAGAGCAATACACAAACACCAGCCATCACAGAGGTCCAATCTACATGGCCACCAGTCTGCCGCCCTAGCAAAGCAGCTGGTGGATCTAGAGGGGATGCAGGACTGCTAATTCCAGCTGCAAAAGGCCCCTGAGGAAGGTGAGGGGTAGGCACAGAGCATATAACACAATCACATTGTAAGTCTCAACCTTATCTTATCACAGTGGTATTAGAGGCACAGGCTGAGCTCTGTTTTTTCAGTAGGATGCCTGGCAGTTGCTGTCCCATTTGCAGAGTATCATTTAGTCCGACGACTGAAGGGCAAGATGAATCAGCCCCATCACCCCACCCTACCCAGGAACGCTGTCGCTGAGCACTCACCCGCTGTAACAACCCAAGTTGCAGGAAACAGTTATTCCACAGCAGTATTTTTTTTCCCATTCATACGTTAGAAAGTAAATATTTTGTCTGTAATAACTGAACGTTTTTGAAAACCAGAAGCACCAGCAACAGTGTATTCATATTCATCTCTTAGTGCTACTTGAGGAACTGAGGCTACGGATTTTAAAGGCAATTCACTCCACTTGCACAAAGGCTACTTATTTCAGACAGTGGCACCCCAAGCTGTTACTTATCTGCCTCCTTCCTTACCTACGGGATATGAAAGTTTAGACAAAGGTATTTGACAATAAAATCAAGTTGAGAAAAACACCCTAACAAGTTTCTAAGCCTATTTGCTTCTCTTAGCATGAAAGGCTTTACAGTATTTCTTGCAATTCTCCTCTCTGTGTTTTGTTCAAAACTTACTGATTATACTAATAAAATAATGCCCAAAGCACAACAGAAATCTTTTAATAGAGTGAAAATTAAAGTATCAGATCTATTACACCACCCAGCCTTTCCCCTCCACTGGAGAAGCATTAGAGCCTTTGGACATCTCATTTCAACAAGAAGGTTATTTAGTTCTTGAGTTTGGAGTAAAGTATTTAATCGCTAAAGGATTTGCAAATTACACATGAATATGCATGCAGCACTTCTCACCATGACATAAATCCTATTGTATATTTATGAATGGATTGCTTTGCCTCCAGCTTCTACATGTATATAAACACAGGTTTTAATCTTCAATTCCTTCTTCCCTCCCTTCTTTTTAAGGGGTTGCTTAAACAAATTTGCATTTTTGGAATCTATTACCTACAGTGTATTTCTTCCTTTTTTTTTTTTTCCCCCAAACTCCATAAACCTCCTTCTGCCATCAGGCAAAATGAAATGCTTACTTTATGAAAGACCTTAAAGACCCTGTAAGTATGGACATAAGAGGACTAAGCAACAGTGTTGTACAGCTTGTGAGTGACAAAGCTGAAGCAGCAACAACGACTGGAAAAAGGAGTGCATCAGAGCTGGCAACACAAAGGTCTGAGGGTATGAAGACAGCTTGCCTTCCGCTGCAAAGTGTGTTTAAGGGGAAGTAAACCCTCCATAAAGATGGAGGATGCCACATAAATAATAAAACTGTTATTGTAAAATCCCTAATTCATACTGACATAACTCCATTATTCCCTACACCTTCCAACGGGCATCTGGGCTGGTCACAAAGCAGTTGGACCAAAGCAGCATTTCAGCCTGTCTTCAACAATAAGAAAGGCAAGAGGCACCACCATCACTCAGAGAGGCTTTGCCACACATCTGTCCGACTACCCCAGGGAAGTAATTCAAACAACAGCACCTTTGGAGGGCATTGTTAAAATGATTTAACTTAGGTTATTTCACTGCAAATCTATTCTGGACCAAATCTGACTGCGAAGGAACGCTTCCCAAAGTGCCACACTCCATCAGAAGTGTCGCAAGCAGATTTCCAAGCAGAAGGATTACGGGTGTGAATTACCACTTGGGCTGTTCTCATTTTTGTTACTACACAGCAAAACCCTAACAGGAGGAGTAAACTGCACCAGATGCCACCTTTTCTCAAGGACCTGGTGTCACTTGGCTCTGCTCAGAAAACGGGAACAGCCTGGAGCCCCAGCAGCCACTGAGACACCATGGGACATGGTCTGACCCAAGAGCAAATCCTCCCACCCCCAAACAGTCATTGCCTGGTCGCAGGGCTAAACCAGGCTGTGAACTGTGGCATGTTCAGCTGCAGTCATGTCCTCCCCTATTAACTGAGGGACCTTTTCCCAACAGGAGGGAAGAATCACCACAGCACCCAACTCAAAACCCACAGTGACCCCATAAGAAAGGGCCACCAGCCCAGCTAAGCTACTGAAGATGCAACACGTGTCAGAACTATCATCCAAAACTGCAGGAGCCTGTGTTGGGAAGCAGATAGAAAATAAAGCAGGAAGCACTTTGGGGCATCGGCTACAGATTGCTGGACAAATAGAGAATAAAGAGAGAAAACTCAACACAGAACATTTGCTTTAGGGATAAGAGTGGCATTTACAAAGGATGTGCAAAAACAAGCCTGAGTGGAGGACTCAGTGTGACCAGTTCAGTTGCAAATTTGTCTTTGCAAACTGAGATTTTGCAAATGACCAAGCCAGGCTCCTCTGCCACATACCCCCCCCCATCCATACATTCTTCTGCTAAACAGGAATCTTAAAAAGGAAGTGAGGAGTAGTGCCCAAGGAGTATAAGAGATCAGGCAAGCAAACATCACTGGTTTTAAGAAAGTATTCACACTCAGGTTATGCTTTCATTAGCATCAAGCAGATGATGGCAGATACCGTGGAAATTAAATTACTAGTAAGCCAGTTGTATGAGAAGCTCACCATGCCCGCCACACACTAGTCTAGGAATAATTAACAGATGACATATGACAACGTGTCTACCTTTATTCAGAATTATAGACCAACTCGACTGAAAAGATACCACACTGATATTGGACAGACCGGATTTAAATTAAATCTGGAAGCTTCCACATTCACATTTAAAAAGCAGAAAATAAAGTCAGGAAGTCTAAGATATCTTCCAAAATGCTGGTGCTGTAGAAAACCATGGGACACAGCAGCAGCCAGGACATTTCACTTTCCTGCATATACACATTAAAATAAGGCAGAATAACACTCCCTGATGACTGCATAGAGATCTCTTTGCCAGACAAATCTGCCTATGTCTAGAATACTGGAAAACTTACTTTTTGAGAACTGTTAAACAGCTTAAAGCCTTTTATGTGTGTGTCCGTATGAGAATTAAACGGTCAGTGTCCCATCAAGGCAATAACTTGTATAACTCTGATGATTAGACCTTGTGGTGTGAAATCCTTACTAGTGACACAAGACAAGACAAACAGCAAGCCTGGTTTACTGCCTTGCTGGCTGACAAGCTATTTAGGTTAGCTGGATGTGGAGATGACTTCAAGGAATTCCAGAAAAATCTAAACAAGTGGGTTAACTGACAACTGAAGTGGAGAGAGACCAGATGTTGAGAAATGTTGAACCATATCCTGAACAGAAGAGTTTAACCTCCTTATTCTCTGCAGCATTAACACACACCACATCAATTATACCTAAGCATCACCATGTACATGCTCCAACAAAAAAGTCTGTTCAAAGTGCTGATTTAATTTCAATGCCAAACATTATTCATATAAAGAATGTTTATTTTTTTTAAAAAACACAGTTCGATATGAAAAGCTCACTTGGAACACTAGATACAGGTCATCCTAATTTAGATAAGCCTTACTATTTTTTTCTTAAAAAATATTTCTTTTTCATACCAAGTTCTCCCTTGAGAAAAGTTTCCATCTCTTCTATACAGGAATTCATTCAGAGCAAAAGCAGTCAATAAAGCTGCATCATTAGCATCACTCCACTAGTCATAGGAAGCATCTGGAAAAATCCTAGAGAGAACACAGAAGCTGCTTCCAAAGAAGGAAGGAGGAAGGCCTCTGGTCAGCTGAGCCCTTCTCTTTCCATCAAAACAAGAACAGCCATAAGCAGCAACGAGAAGACTGAACCAAAGTCACACCAGATGCTGAGGAACAAAGGTTGGGTCTGAACACCAGAAGCACATCCAAAGAGCACTGCACCAACCTAAGAGCTGTTAGAGACAAGAGCAGCATCACCAGCTGGGCATGGACCTTACCCTGGGGCACTGCTGCAGTAGATCTGTCACATCTCCTGGATTAGTGACATCAGGAGCACAGCACACACGCTGCCTCAGAAACCCTTGTAAACCCCCACTGAGCTACAGGAGCCCTGTGGAGCAGCAGCAGACAGGCTAGAGGGCTCCCCTCAAGGAAAGCAGCACTGGGAGAGCAGTTTTAGAGCATCGCAGAACATCCACCTGCACTACTGCAATGCAGGACACGAGGAGCCCGCCCTCACCCACCTGGCATTCCCTGCCAGCCCAGGACAACGGGTACCCTGTTGTTCCTGGGGTGCTGCTGTCTCCCCACTCCCACCCACACCCCTCCTCCCTTGCATTTCAGCAGCTGCAGAGCAAGCCAGTTCTACCAAAGGAATGTGATCAGGTCCCAAAGGGGTTACCACAACCTTCTCTGAACCAGGCTGACTGACCAGCAGCACCCAAGGCAGGTCACCAACCCGAGATACCTCCCAGGAAACGGGCTGGATAAAATGCAGAGCAGCATCACACGTGACAGTCAAATACTTTCCGTTGTCATCCCCACCCAAATCCCCATTGAGGTAATTTGGATAAGCAGCTCAAAAACATACTCACTCTTTCAAACAGTCCAAACTATGAGACCTTCAGGTGTCCAGGATAAAGATGTCAGCAGATGACTCCTCCCGTTCACTCAGGGTTAGGTGCTGCGGTGTAACAGATTGCTGCTGCCAAGCCCTGGTGCCAACCTGCTTGAGCCCCTCAAAGGATGTCCCAAAGGATTTGTGTCCCCCATGGCCTGGAGGCTGCATGGCCAAGGGGACAGCCTGCACAGCTGGGCCATCAGCACGTCTTCTACCAGCTGCAGAGGCTCAGCTGGCACATGACACCCAAGTTGTGCCTGACACAAGCTAAATGAACCACTAAGCTATCCACAGTACAGCTTTACAGAGCAGTTCTGGGACTACCTACATTTTCCTGTGGTGCTCTAAAGGTCCAGAAGATTATTTTACCCACTGCTGTTCCTCTGCAGGCCACCCTCCCTGTGGTAAGGCTGTGAGGGATGAAATAGCAGAGAGCCCTCTCCTCAGCAGGGCACTGCCCTTGTTCTGAGTACAAGGCTATTAATGCAGTTGAAAGTCACATATGAGAAATTTGCAAGCTGCTGCAGGGTCATTTAAGCAATATTTTCACTTACATTTTAGTTCAAAATAGCTGTGTGGCCACCTTACATCTCAGCTCTGCATAGAGCAGATATGAATGACTGCCTCTTGCAAATCAATACTGTTTATTGCGTGCTTTAAATCAATAAAGCTTTCCTCCAAAGAGTACGTTCTTCTAAAATAGTGATTAGGCATTTGAGGAGAACTAAACAGTTTCACTGAACAATACCATTAGTCCTGAAACATAAGTTTGACATCTCAGCCAGAAAGCACTTTGTCAGAACTAATTAATCCCCACAGCACCTCTATGAGACTCAGAAAGCAATTCATCTGGTTTTTAAATGTGTTGGGTACTTATGTTGCAGAACATCGTGGCTGGGGTGGAAGCCGTAAGTATCAGCATAAACTGAGAACAAACCAAGCCAGGAGAACCCATCCAAGAGTATGAAAATACCAGTGAACACTGACAGCTGTAGGATTTGGCTTCTTTGCATCTTCCTGTTACACACCAAACCTCCTGTGACTGTCTGGAGAGTCTTCCAGATGTCACTTCATTGAATGAGTGGTAGTGAAAAGCAGTTATTATTCTACTGGGAGCAGTTTTGCCCACTGTTTGTTCAGCCAATTATCTATGCATGTAGCTTAAAAGGGAGGGGGGAGCAGTAACCTCAGGCTCCGTGAACAAGAACTCTGGGTTTTATTTGAGCAGTTTAAGCTAAGTCTTCATTACCACAAGAAAAGCACGTAACCTCACTAAACAGGTCTCATGACTGGCACCCAGCCAGCATAAAAAGTATTTCTCCCCAAGGAAGTGGTCAATCTGCATAGCTCTCATATATGTGTATAGAGTAGTCCACATACCTGCACCTGACTCTGCCAAGCTGCTGCCACCCCTCTTTATTGATTTATTGTTTCAGCCAACACTTGCCCTGCTGGTGCAACACTCAAGGCCAGCTCCTGGCACAGGGAGACCAGCAAGGCTTTCCAAAGCCAGCTGTTGGGACTCTCTTTGAGAAAGGCTTGAAGTTCTCCCATACTTGACAGAACCAAGTGCCAAGCAAAACCCAGAACACTTGAGTCCTGGCAGGCAGTGGGCTCAGCGTCGGTAACACGCTCAGGAACGCGCTGCGGGGCGGTGACGGTGCCTGGCATGCTGAGCAGAGTGCAAGGCTGGCCCTGGCAGTGAGCACCTTCAGGAGCACAGAGTAGGAATCAATCATTTACTAATACATTCCTCCAGCAACTGAGATTAGAGCCCATCTGAAAAGGTGGAGTGGTGGGCCAGTGACAGGACCACCCTGAGCCACCAGCAAACATCGCTTCTTTACGTACAAGTTATTTGGTTAAAGTTCTTTGGACAAGTCTTCCCATGTCTTCCAACAAATTTTCTGGCATGAGCTAGAGGAATTTAAATCAGATTCAGACATGGAAAAGTTTGCTGCAAACTCATCTTCCCATAACTGTGCTAGCTATGAAGATGCCCCGTGAAGAATTCCTTTAGGAGGTGCTCTGCCTCACTGCTGGTTTCACCTGAGCTCCAGCAAATCCATTCTCCCCATAAAAGTTGGTCAGAAATCAAGAGGCAAACCTAAGCACCTCCAGCCCTGAGAACACCTCCTCAGTTGGGCTGGCAGAGAGCCTGACCAGGTCAAGTGCCTGGGGACAGTTTCACAAGTGCACCCTCAGCAGCATTCCCAGGTTGCCACCAGAGCCAGCCCCACTCCCACACCTCCCAGCCCGCCGGCTCTACCCCAGCTGTGCCACAAGTTTCTGCACAAGCACACACAACCTGGATCAACTGTTTCTGTAAAACTAACCCAGACAGCAAAATAACATTTTTCAGCCAAACCTGCACTGATATAGAATTTTATCCTGGCAGCAGCAGCAGCTTAAGGTGCCCCATAGCAAACAGCACTGAGCATCCGCCCCAGGTGACTGACACAGGAGCCACCTCTCACCTGTCATACCCACATCTCCTGGAATTTACTAGCCAATTTCCTGCCATTCCACTGGATGGAGATCAAGATAACTACTTTGATATGAAAATACATGACCTACATAGGGATGAAATAGTTGATTCCGTTGCCAAATAAGTTTCCAGTCAGTGGCAGTGTCACTAACTTCACAAGCTGTCAGTTTTTGAGGCAAAATTAAAGGACTGATCTTGTGAGGAAGATGACCTTGCCAGAGAAAGAGATGAAGCTCAACCTACATATTTCTAAACAATATGATTTATAGAGATTTCTTCAAAAGCAGCTCTGATCTTTTAAGACTCAGAATTCCCCAAGTTACATTAAAAAGCTGCTGAGCTTAACAAAGCCTCTCACTTTGCTTTTTTTTTTTCATATTCCAAAGGGAAGATAAAAATAATGCTTTTAGTACTTCTAAAGACAGTGCCAATATCCCCTGTCATTGCACATGTGTGCATACCACACCTTTAGCAGTAATGCCCTTCTTAAAAAGCATCACACCTGTTGTTTCCAGCCACCTTCCCCAGTTTGAAGTGAGCTTATACAAGAGAGCACAGACTCTGAGGGCAGTTCCTGCAGTGTCCAAAGTGATCAAGACACCCTAAACCAGGCTTGTCTGGGGAGTCCAGGGGAAAAAAACAACCCAAACAAATAACAAAACAATAAACAAAACAATTAAAGTCAGATTTTTTTCACAACTGAAGCAGTGTGATCTATTTCAGTTCCAGTTCACTTTTTCCAGTCACAGGTGCATCCTGTGTTACCTCATCTTGGAAGACACTTGATAATAATCAATTAAAATAATTTCAAGTGTCACAATAATCTTACTCACTGTCCTTGTCTCCCTTTATATTAGCACTTACATAAACCAATTACTGTGGAAAGTAAGAACAGCACAAGTCCTACACATTAGGACACCTGTTCCCAGAGATGGCACTTAGATGACTTTGAAGACTGCATTTTTGTCACTCACTTCTGTACTCGTGGAAAACGGCCATCAGCAGTTTCTATGGGCACACACTGAGCTGCCTGTTCTTTGTAAAGTAATCAGCTATTTTGGGGAATTCAAACACGAGAAAGCAGCAGATTCACATATATATGACAGGGTGCTTAGCTAGCTATCAATAAAGAAAGGCAGCAGCAGGCATCAAACTAGGAGCCTTCAGCTGCATGACCTCTGCTGCTACCACTGATGAAAGAAATCCCCAGTGAAGAGAAATGCTCCATCTTGGAAAATTTTTCTCTTTTCTCCTTATTCTTACTGATTTTCATCTACAGAAAAGCACAGCTCCTTTTATCCCTGCTGCCTTTTATTGCCCTCTCTTCTTCCAGCCCTTTTACTTTGGAGATCTCTCACATTTAAGTTAGCTATATTTAGCTTTATTCCAATGATTATAGTTATGCTACAGTAAAGCAAATAATCCAAGGAGTAGACAGTTACATGTGAAATTTTAGCACAATGCTCACATTTCTAAATCTTTAGTACAGGAGGTTTGGAGACCAAGTGTGCAGAGCAGACTGGGGATAAAAAGCTTAAAGATCAGAAAAATATAAAGACAAAATACTTTGCAGCATTTCACATGAAGCCTAGAAGGGCATGGTTAGATGATGGTGCTCTCTACATGATATGCCTGGCTTTTCTCCACTAAAATCCTCAGGCTCAGCAGACTTGAATCTTCCTGAGTAAATCCGTGGCCCTATTTTAAATACTCTTCTACATATGACACCACACAGCTTGGTAGATATTGACCCTCAACCTTGGCAAATCTCTTCCCCAAAGCTCTACTTCGGAGGTTCAGAGTGGGAAAACCTCCATGTGGAGTAGGAAGGGAGTTTAGGGAGCAATTGCAGAGAATCTGGGCTTGCATTTAATGAACACCTCCAACCCTTTACAGCAACAAGAGCCCTCAAGAAATGAAGGGCCATCAACTGAGGCACTGCTGCCTTCCAGAAACTGAAAACATCTGCTGCTGTTTAGTAGCTTCACCAAACTTAACCTAGAAGTGCTCCTGTTTCACTGGCTTTCACTCTCAGCAGGAGTCCAGCAATTGAAGTAAAATGAGAAGTTCAGTCAGCTCCATCTAAAATAACCTAGAAAAAACTGCTTACACCACCATGCAGGAGTAGGTGAGTAGGAAGAGTACAAGAATACAAATAATTGAGAGTGGGGCACATTATCAGGCATCTCCAAACCCCCATTGCAATCCTGAAATTTCTGAGTTGAAAGCAAGGAGAAGCGAAAAAAACCCACCCTCTTCCAAGACAGTCTGAGGGAGAGCTGAGGTTCCCTAAACCTGTTGTAAAGAGCCCAAGGACAGCACACCACTGGATCCCAAATTCCCACCTCTAACGCTCGTGCCTGATGAAAGCAGAAATCTCACTCAGGGTACTCTGTTAAATATTTAAGCGTTGCTCATGCTGATGTTTAACAACAGGCAGCAGCTGGTGCTAAAGTTTTGAGCCACCACTGGTATTTTCTCTTTGGCCACCAGCACAGCAGCTTCCCGAGTAGACGCACCCTCTGTGTTCAGAAAGCAACTGGGACAACTCTCTGGCATGGCTTACCAGTTGGTATGTACTGCTGCATACCTGAAAGGTCATGCCTGGCTTTAGAAGTAGGAATGACAAATTTTTTTCCCCCAGCTCAGTAAGGTTTGATCTCTCGTAACACTGTATTGAATTCCCGAATTACCCGATTTCAAACAAATCTGCAAAAAGAGTCAGCTATGTGAGCTTCCTTTCACACAAGGGAAAAACACAGTAGGTTTGGGGATTTTTTTTCTCCACCTGTTCAGCAGAACTGCCTCACAGCTTTTTAACCTGAAATTCCTGCAAGCAAGGTACCTTGATGCTTTTCTGTTACACCATATCACAGGTACAGTAACAGTTCCATCACAAAATTCTTCAGATTATTTAATCTTAGATGATTTCCCAAAATGCTCCAACATCCACAGGTTTCTCAGGACTGCCCTGAAGTCTGGAAAGGTCAACCAAGACTCCAGGCATCTGAGCATCACTCCAGCCAGTTTTACAGAAGAGCGAGATGCCACCAGGTGCCAGTGACTTCCCACTGGCAAAGTGTAACAGCCCCTCTTACAGCCCCTCTGCAGGACTGGTGTCATGCACTAAACAAGAACTGGAAAACCACCAGCCCAGCTTTTGCTTTCACAGCCCAAGGCCAGTGAAGTCCCACCTTTCACCCCCTGCCTCCCCTTCCCTGCTGTGGATCTTCCCTGTGTGCCCACAGCCAGGTCTGCTTCCCTCACAGCCTATTAAACCAACCTCAGTCAGCAGGACAACAAACCTGACACCGACTGCTGCCACAAAAACAACGGGTGAGCCCATGCCCTGAAGCTAGATGGTATCCCTCCTCGTGTTTATTTCCACTAAATTAAGCTAGAATGAAAGATTTAGGGAAGGTTTAAAACCCTCTGTGTTCTGTCTTTTGCTAGCAGTTGCTGCACCCTGAATAAACCCATCAGGTGTCACAAAGGTACAGTACCACTGATAAGCATTTAAATTTAAAATGCACTGATAAAGTTCAATGCTCAGTGTGAAAATCCAGGTTTACTACTGCAGGGAGCAGGCACCTCATGACTTGAGCTGATCAGAAATCCCTCCCATCAGCTGTTTTTCACAGCCAGTGGTAAATTACTTGGAAGAGAAATTTCTTTCCTGTATGTCAGAGCAGGATTTCAACTCCTTACAAGCACATCGTCCCCCAGATAACGGGTAAGGGTTGTGTCACACAGTTGTTCCAGTGTGGACCAATAAACTCTTCAAAACTCTGAGGGTTTTCAGGGGGAGTGTCCAATACAGGTTGCTTTCTCAGTAGCACTACTGGAAGATGACTCAGATGCAAAGCTCGTCAGGGCCACGTGTATTCAGGTGTACTTCTATGTGCACAACAAATATGTCATGTGACAGGATATCAGTGTGCTTTTGAATATTGTCCTTCAGCAGTGGTGAGCAGGCAATGGTTCTGCGACAGCTCAGTACACATGGCTAAATGAGGCACCCAGTTAGTCATTTCTGTCATTCTTGAATCACTAACCAAGGACACACAGGAATTTTTATAAGCCTCTATTAGAAGGCCTATTAGATTTCTCATTTGTCTTCATTCTCTGCAACAAAATTAAGATGCCAGGAAAGCATCCCTAATTTAAGCTTCTACTGACTTTTATGAAGGTTAAAAAAACCACCTTGAAAGAACTGTGTTACTAGTCCTTCTCAACCACATCACATTACCCCAAGATGAGTTCCAAACCCCCCAGTTGGCAGCAGGTTGCATTTGTGTACAGTACACACAAGGATTATTCCTGGAATGCAGAGCACTCCTTGAAATCTCGTAAAACTGGACAATCATTCACCTCCATGCTTCACAAAAAAACCATCTAAGTAAACACAGTGAAGGCAAAGTCCTGACATCCCACCACAAATGGAAACCCCTTCAAGGAACTGATCCCTGGAGCAAGGGGAAGAGAGGAACACCAGTGCAGAAATCACACTCTCTGCCCCATAACAAAGTGAACACTCACTGTCAGATGGGGAAGTGCATGAAATTTATCAATGACAAACTGCATATTTCAGATTGTTGGCATTTCCAGCTCACTGACACGGATTTTTGAGTCGCTGCGTCCGGGAATTTCAGCTAACAAAGCATTAAACGGGAAATTTAGAAACTTCTGATTTCAACAGCGATCCAGGAGCTGAGCTTCCAGCGTGCTCAAGCTCCTGTGTGCTGGCTCCCCATAACCGCCTCAAGCACGGAGCTATAACATGCTAGAACAGAGCACCGCTTGGAAAATGACCTGGGTCTCCAACAGCAGACTTTGCTGTTACTCTTACTTTCTCTAAGTGACTGATACAGGGAAAGAGCTACTCAGAGTAAGCAAGGGGATACCGCAGGGAAGAGGGCGGCAAGAAGGGGCGATGAGACACACCCTGAACTCAGTGACCTCCGCGATGGCCAAGCTCGGTAGAAGGCCACGGAGCCGCTCGCAGAGCTGGGCCACGATGCAGGACACGGCGCAGCGACCCTTCCCTGCCAGCCCTCCCCAAAACCACCGAGCACCGCTGTGACCCAGGCGGGCTCCCCCCTGCCAGGGCCGCATGGCCGCGGTGCAGCGGGACGGATGGGGACGGGGAAGGAGCTGGGCAGGGAGGCGAGGAACAAAACTGCAGAACACAACTCGCCGATCCCGCTCCATCGCTCCCGCCCCGCGCAGCCCGGCCAGGCCCGCAGGTGAAGCCGCGGCCGTCCCGCGCTCCCCTCCCCTCCCTCCCCGCGGAGCCCGCCCGGGCACGGCCGCAGGTACCGCCCGGCCCCGGCCCCGGCCCGCCGGGGACACACCGCGACCGCCGCCCCGCCCCGCCGCCCCCGCCCACCTGTCGCGGGGGTCGACCCAGCTGGTGGTGCGGCTGCCGTGGTCGATGTAATACACCTTCCCGTCGTAGTCCCGCGCCTCCTCCCAGCCCTCGGGCAGCGGCAGCTCCTTCCTCGGCATGGCCCGCGCCGCCGCCCCATGCACCGCTCCGGCCGCTCGCCGGGGGCCGCGCCGGGGCTGCCCCTTCCCTCGCTCGCTCTCTCCCGCAGCCGCGGTGCGGAGGCCGCGCCGGCCCAGCCGCGCAGGGAGCGCCGCCGGGCAGCCTCACACGCCGGCCCCGCGGCGGGGGCGGGGCGGGGCGGGCGCGGCGCTGCCCGCGGTCGGTGCCGCCGCTCCGCCCGCTCACGCCTCCATTTCCTGATCCGCCCGCCGCCCTGGACACGCCCCTTCGCCGTGGCCACGCCCCCTGGCCACGCCCCCGCGGGGGCCCCGGCGGGGGCGGCTACTGGAGGCTGGGAGAGCGCCCCCTGCCGGCGGGGGAGGGAGGGGCGGGGATCGGGCGGATCCGGGGGTCGGGAATCGGGAGTCGGGAACAGCGCCGGGCGGGACACTCGGGCTGGAGACGCGAGGCGGGCACTGTAAGCGCTGCCTTGCACGCAGCGCCGGCGGCTGGGCTCGGCCACGCCGAGGGAGAGCGCAGAGGGCAGGGCGAGTGTGTCCCGGAGCGGGTCGGGGATGCTCGGTGCCCCCGGCTACCCGCGAGCACATCAGCTCCTCCCCGACTCTGCGGGCACCTTCTGGGACATGAGGTGGCCCTGACCACGGAGGCACTGCCCTGGGGTCGCCTGGCTCAGCCGGGGTGGGCTCCCCGCGGGAGCCATCGGAGCAGCCCGCGGGGGTGGTTTTGTGCGGGTTCCAGAGGGAAAGCTCCTCGCAGCTGGGTGCGTGGGTACAGCTCAGACCATCGGGAGGCCGGGTTATAAAAGGGCAACACAGCGAGCCCCAGGGACAAGCCACGAGCTGCAGGGGGGTGATGGTGCCCACCCTGCGGGTACGGACCCCTTCCCGAGCGCGGCTCCGGCGCGGGATGGAAGGAGCTGAGGACGTGTCCTCCACAGTCTTCTGCCCGCACATTTCATTCATTTGGGCTCGAACAGCCAGCCCATGGCAAAATGTCACAACAAAACCTCCTGCAAGCAGGCGATCGGGCCGTGAGCTGGGGCGGGGGACGTGCCCAGCGCGGCATGAGCGCGGTTTTGTGGGAGGCAGCGCTTTCCCCGGGGAGCTCCAGCCGACGCCGGTTTCCCACTGTCAAGGGTGAGGGAAAAGCAAGAAGTTTTGTAGAGCTGCAGCTATTGAAACAGCAGAATGGAGCAGGGATCCCTGCCAAGCACGGGAGTGGAAAAGGAGACTGGAGGATGGGAAGAGGGGAGCCCCCG
The DNA here is from genome assembly GCF_009829145.1 of Chiroxiphia lanceolata. Classification (NCBI taxonomy): domain Eukaryota; kingdom Metazoa; phylum Chordata; class Aves; order Passeriformes; family Pipridae; genus Chiroxiphia; species Chiroxiphia lanceolata. The sequence continues at coordinate 5,112,191 of NC_045651.1, forward strand.
GAGGGCTGGAGTGGAAAAGTAAAAGTGAAAAAAGACAATTAGAAATAACATCTCATTTTTTTCTGCCAGATTTTGAGGGTAAGATAACTTCTTTCAGGCTTTCTGACAGCCTGCTGGGAATCAGAACTACGAATTCTCAAGAGGCCAAAGCAGAATGCAGTAGCATTTGGCTGATGAAGTGGTTGAGCAGGGAAGAAAATGAAGACAAGTAAAACTGAAAATAGCCTGATTTAACCCCATTTTATGTGAAGCCAGGCTTGGAGGGGGAGCCACTACATGTGTTGCTTTTATGAAGAGGACCATACACGAGGCTCGTAAATTAATAATAAATAAAGAATAAGGGGATAAACACTGTATCTGCCCATAACTCTAAGCGAGGCTTGTAGTTTCTTTTGGAAGGGCAGGCTGGGAGCACTGGGAGCGCTGGGAGCACTGGGAGCAGTGCCGCTCCAGCGAGCACACACCAGGACCGCCCGGAGCCCTGGGCAGACGCCAGCGGTGTGCAGGGGGTTTCTGCAGGGCACTGGGCTACTCATGCTGCTCACATTTTCTTTTTTCTGCTTTTAATATCCTGGAAAATGTTTTTGTTTTTTTTTCCTCCCGTTGTAAAACACTCAGCAAAGTGATTAAGACGTTTCAAAGGGAGGGACTGTAACAAGAGAAAAAAAGTCAGGAGCAACCAATGTTTTTAAATATTACAAGAGAAGAAGTGAATAATAAAGTGATAACAAATTACTGTCTGTTTTCATGGTCCTGTATTTGTAGTCTTATGTTCAAGCACAGAGATACTTCCAAAAGTCATTTTTATTTTCAAGTGTTTTTTTCAAAATTTCAGAGCATATAGCAAAAGGCTCTATGTGAAGAAGCTGATCAAATACCTTTTATTTTCCCAACATCATCAACTGTGTTTATGAAGAAAGTAACTGTGTAATTTTTTAAAGATAATTGCTTTTGAAACAAATACGTCAGAAAATATTTGCAGGTAGTTCTGACTCAAGTGAAAAGATCTTATTTTTCCACTCCTCTTTATTTATTAACCCAGAGAAACACAGCCCTGCCATTGAACCACATGAATTTATAAATATAATCAGGAATGTGCATATGGTACCTTACTCCCTTTTACCACTTACACTCACAACAAAAGAATTCAGTGTTATCAGAGTCTGTTTGAACGGTAAAGCAATAAACAAACAGGTGATTGTTTTCTCATGAGCAGGGAAAGGGAAGGTTTGGTTCGTAGAAAACCTCTTACCTATGTGAAAAGGAAGAACAGAGCAGAGGCCAACGTCTGCAGAAACCTCATTTTTTTTGCCTTGGGGTCAACATCTCCAACATGACTTCGTGTGCTGCCCACCCTGTCCCACCAGAGCCCACAACAGGCCAAGCAACCAACTGTTCAGTAACAGGAGCAGTGATTTTCTGCTGGTTGGGTTCTATTTTGGAGAAGCTGGTTCCTTGCTGCTCAGGGGTTTTTTTCCCCCCAATACATTCAAAAGTCTGTAATTTTGTACTTTTTCTCTATTCTTAATTGACTTCAAATAACAAAACCACAAAAGTCAAAAGTAACTGTTGGTCTCCTAGTGAAAACCTTCAGATATCTGAACTGAAATAGGAGGAAAAATGGGTTTAAATTCAATTGCCAGGAAAAAAATACATTTACCCTAAATACCACATTTTGTTTAAAACCTCCAGCATCATTCAGCTTGAAGCAATCGTATAATTTCTGTGGAGAGCTCCCTTACCCTTCTAGAAAGCCTCTTCCCCATCCTGCCCACTCCCAAACTGTGTCACTTTTTTTCAGTTTCCAAACAGAATTTTGTTTTTATAAAATGGCCAGAACCGGGTTTGGAAAGATGGAACACATCATGGTGGAAGTAACCTGAAGCCTTCCTGCTTTCAGAAGCTGTTTCCAGCCCAGCGGGAAGAGCCGAGGTGCCCACGAGGCAGGGAAGAGCTCACACAACCTGCTGTTCTTTCCAGTCCCAACATGAAAGGAACTTTCTGCAAACATTGGCAAAGCCACTTCATTGTTTTCTTTCAAACTACTCCTTAAAAGACCCATTGCTGGAGGCCTTAAATAAAAAAAAAAAAAAAAAGAAAAGGCAGCTGACATCCGCAAAGCCATCCTGTTGCTCTGGCAGGTGTTGGCTGCGTCTTGCCCGGTGTCCCGCCGGCCCTGGCACCCCTTGTTCCAGACAAAGCATCTGTCGTTCTGTTCTGAGCACAGGCAGTGGCTCAGTGCTTCCTCACCGTGCTGTGTAGCTGAGGTGGGATGCGAGGGATGGTGAGTCTCAGGTTCCTGTAGCAAGGCAATGGAATAGGACCTGTGCAGCAAGTTGGGAAGTGTGCTGGCTTGATTCCTGGTGTGTTTCGGCCTCTTGCAAGAGGGTTGTAAGAGGTATGTGATTAGATTGTTTGTGAAACAAGATGCAATAGAATCACAGACTCATTGAGGTTAGAAAACACTTTTAGGCTGGTCAAATCCTCAGTGGTGGGTCCATCACACAGAGCTGTTACAACCCAGGGTGAGATACTGCAGTCCCTAGGACAGTCCTCAGCCACTGCTGAATCAGGGTTCTACTGAGCCATGGGTCAATATTTACACCAGCACAAATGTTCAGGCCATCCCCTGCCACAGGCAAGCTGGCTTTAACTTGGCAGTATCATTAACACCCAAAGGCAGGAAACCCTCCGTCAGCTGAGCTCTGCCTTGGGAGAAGAGGATCCATCTGTGACAGTTCTCGTGATTCCTGGGGCTGTCAGGGCTGCCACAAACATGTCACTTGGCTACGGGTTTAATCTGTGCAACCTTCCTAATCCTTGGCACTTTGTACACCTGCATCAAAGATCTTTATCTTTCAACAAACAAGCCTGCAGCGAGGGAATAAATTCCTAACTATGACCTTTGAGTGCTCTGAGATTTTTTTCATGTACAAACAAAACAGGTTTGGATTTTTTTTTTCTCCCAAACAACCCTTATCTCTGTTGCTTTATTAGACCCTTGTGGGTCCACTGGAAGCACTGCAATTGTCCCTTGATGTTGCCGGGAAGATTGGGCCTCTGTCTTCCTCGGGTGTGTGGATATCCCTTGGAGCACACACTAGGAGCTGAATGTGTGTCTTCTACCTTGCAATTAGTGGGAGCTGCTTAACCTAACAGGGAGACCACCCAAGTGAAAGTGGAGCTGTTCTCATAGCAGTGAGAATCTCCAATCCCATCCTGAGCCCCTGTGCCAATCCCCCAATACTCACCTGTCCCCCATGGGGCATCAGCAGCTCTTGGAAGCTGCTACCCAGCTGCCAAACCAGCCACTCACATGGGGCTGTGCTGAGACCACGGTGCCGGCACTGAGCTCCTCAAGATCTGCCCTCGGCAGCCAGCCCTGGCCCTGAGGAATGGAGCCAAACAGTCACTCTCAGTTATAAAAGCTTAAAAAAAAAGCTTAAAAATGTCCATCAGCCTGTCACAGAGAACACATAAGACAGAGAAATCAATTGGTTTGGTATCAAATGCTTTATTCGCTGGCCCATTGTTTGCTCAAAGTCAGGGAGAGCTCCTCCCACAAAGCAGGTTACTCCTGGTCACATGTCAGCTCCCCAACCACAGCACTCCACCTTTCTGCCCTGAAAACAGGCACTTTTGCATTACTGCCAGCATGATGTGTGACTCTCAACCCAAGAGTCACCTACAGCCCCCTGAGGCTGTCCCACAGCAGCAGAGCAAGGTGGTGGCATGTGACCAGGACACAGCACGACCGGAGCTCATCCGTATAAAGTGTGACAAGTGCCCTTTGCTGCACACGAGGAGGGAATAGCCTGCATGTGCTTGTGATAGGAAATGTGTCCATGTGCACTGATACCCATAGTGGACCTTGAGCTGTAAAACCACCCCAGCACTCAGCCAGAACGAGCTGTGAAGCACCACTGCAGAGCAGAGCGGCACAGGCAGCCCTGGGGCAGCAACATGTGCCTGACCCAGGGCAAGGGGAGCAAAAGAGATTTAATTTTGCCAACGTGCACTGTGTTTCTAACCTGACAGATGGGATTTTTCTAGGGAAGCTCATTTTACACCGCAGTGGTGACAACAGGAACTTCTGTTGTCTGGCAAAGCCCCGGGAAACCTCTGCCTCCCGTCAGTGCTAACGAGCAGGCTGAGCGGCCGGGCTGGGGGCAGCAGCTGGTAGCACTGAGTGGTGAAGGGACAGGTGCCATCGTTTCTCCAAGTGGGAAGTGGCCAGGCGAGGGATTCCAAGGCTGCTCTTGTGAGCAGGCTGCTGCTCAGCAAGGCGGCAGTGGGACAGGAGCCAGGCGTCTTGGCAGTTTGTCCTGCTGCCTCGGCGATCTGTCCAGAGGCTTGTCTGCATCTGCCAAGTGCAGGAGCAGCGCGGGGAACCACCCTCCAAGGGGTGCCATTGCTGTCAGCAGCACGGAGGGTCCCAGAGGGGACAAGATCACTTGTACCAGCGAAGGGCAAGGTGAAGGCAGAAGCAAGTTCTCTGAGACTTTCCTTTCCCACCTACACACATCACACCTGCCCAGTATCATGCTGTTTTGCTCAGGTGTGAACCTGAATTTGCCACTTAGAGGCTGGTAGGCAGGTGCTGGTACCCAGAGCACCACAGGGATTTATGCAGGGCTGGGAGCAAGGGCTGAGTGGCCGCAGGGCAGTGCAGCAGTGATGCTGTGACTGGATGAATGCATGACCACAGCCCTGCGGAGGCAAAGCACCGCTCCTGTCCACACACAGCAGCTCACAGCTGCAGCAGCAAAGAGAGAGAAAAACCACCCGAAACACCCCCCACTCGGTCACTGTACTACATAAATCAGACACTAAAAAACAGCTGTTTATTTAAAGCAGCTTAGCTTCATTTTGAAAATACTTAACAAGAGGCAGGACTCTAAGGACCACTTATTCCACGTTATTAATCCAAACGCTGTTTTGTAGCTGCTGCTCACCCTCATCCCACTGAACACAGCACTGACATCCTGGCAGTGTGGTTATCATCCTCTTTTCCTCTCGGGGACCCTGGAGCACTCCTGAGAAGCCAGGGGAGTCTGCAGGGGCAGCAGCATTTGTCTCCTACCCGTGATACAAGGGTGGCTGGTGGCACCTGTCACACTTCAGACCACTGGTGTGTACTGGTGGCAAACTGAGGTGGATGCAACAGCCAAAAGATCTGCCTGGCTGCTCCTGCCCAGGGGCTGCAGGGGCTGTGGCAGCAGGTGAGGTGTGGGGTGGCCAGTGGGGCTGATGGAGGCACAAACTGCAAACCTCGCACACCAGACCCACTTCCTCAGGCAAACAGGCATGGATTTCAAATCACAGCGAGTTTTGCAGTTATGTTATCTGATGTCAAATATGACAAAGTACAATATTTTCCCTTTAGCTGTGTCAGACCTTCTGGAGAGTTAGGGGGCTGTGCTTTCTGTGCAGGGGTAGGTGAGAGCTGCCATGGTGCCTGGTGATGCCTGGTGGTGCCTGGCAGGGCCCAGCAGCCCTGCTCTGTGCCGGGCAATTTTGGTCAGTGCCCAGCTGGGAGGAGGGAAGGCTGGCACAGCTGCAGCTGGGCTGGGCTCCCAGGGGTGGAGCTGGGGCTCCTGGTCACCCCCCAGCTGAAGCTGCTCTGTGTGATTGCTCTGAGGCTCAGTGGGGCAGCACTCACCTCGTGTTTGTGTAAAGATCAGCACAGCAGTGTGAGCTCTCTGCCCACTGCCTGCAGTGGGGGCTTGGTGACAAAGAAAAGGCTGAGACACTCACTGCCTTCATGGCCTCTGGTCATTCCTGGTGTTCAGCTTGCATGGGGAGAAAGCCCAGAGTAAGGAAGACTTACACTCTCTGGAGCAGGATCAGGTAAGGGAGCAACAGAAGGAATATGGAGAAATCCCTGGGACCTGATGGAACTGGTTGATGGCACTGCCAGGCTGTTCCCTGCTGGCTCTGAAGTGCCATTGCAATTGGGGGTGGTTCTGGGCAAAGCAATGATAAACCAGAGGGTATCATCCAGGGGGACAGGCTGGAGAAGGGCTGATGGGAGCCTTGTGAAGATCAGCAAAGGGAAGTTCGGAGTTCGGAAGTTCCAGTACAACCTGGAAGCTGTAAAAGAGCTTTCCAGAAAAGGACCTGGCAGACAAGAAGTTGACTTTGAGGCAGCAATATGTTTTTGTGGCAAATCAGGCCAGCAGCACCTTGGGTTGGATGTGGCAGGGCATCACCAAGGGGCTGAGGAGGTGATCCTTCCCCTCTGCTCAGCACCAGTGAGGCATGGCTGGAGGGCTGGGTCTGGTTCGGAGTGACCTCTATAAGACAGACATGGACTTACTCTGTCCACAGAGTCGGGCAAAGGGCATTAAGATGATGAAGAGACTGGAGCATCTGAAACAGGTGAGAGACTGAGGGAGCTGAGACTGTTCAGGCTGGAAGGGAGGTGGCTCAGGGGTGATCTTATCATAATGTAGGAGTATCTGAAGGGAGGAGCAATGACAAGGGAGCCAGAGTTGTCTCAGTGGTGCCCAGTGACAAGACAAAAGAAAAGGCAAAGGTAGAAATACAGAGAGTTCTGGTTAAACATAAGAAATACTAATTTTACTGTGAGGGTGACTGAGCACTGGAACAGGTTGCTGTCTCCACCCCTGAAGATATTTATAACTCAGCTGGACATGCTCCTAGCAAGGGGTGGGCCTCACCCATCTTGGGACTCTGAAACCAAAGAAAGGAGCTGGGCTTCAAGCCCTCCACCCACACCACTCCCTCGTTTTCAATAAGGGCCTTGTACTGTGTAAGGTAGAAAAACCCTCAGGTTCTTTGTATCAGGGTTTTTAATGACCTGCCTTCCCCACCTGGGCAGAGACCAAGGCATTAAGATAGGGACATTTTCTAAAAGATCACTACAGCCTTCAGAGGCAAACAGGCATCTCTTTGTTATCTCTAGAAAGACCTTTAGACAGATGAAAAAGTCTGATTTATCAAGAAGAGCCTATTGAGTCATTGACTGTTGCAGATCACTAAAAATGAGATAGTTGAATTACTGATTTATAGCACTAATATTTTTAATATTATTACCTTAATTTACATGATGGATGGAGTTAGTAGATGTTGAGGAGTGAGAGGTATTTGACACAGTCACAAGGCCTGGGCTGTTGCATAGTAAATGGCAAAGCCCACACAGTTCTGCTGGCAGATTTTCTTTTTGTATGCAACCACCAAATTAGACTAAAGCCTGTCAGAAGCTGTCATCTAAAGATGTAAAACTTCTGTAAATACAATTTCTCCAATTGCAATGCTGCTGAGCTGCTGTAGCAGAGCACGGACAGAGTTACAGAGTACTGCCTGCCACCTTCTGTATTCATGATGGCTTAACTGCCACTTCCATTGTAAATCCTATTTGTTAAGGACTTATAAATTGGCTGCATTCATTTGCTTGTCTGAAAGTTGGCACATGGCTCTCTCCCATGGTGTTTTTACATTTTACTTTATTACTTTCTTTTTTTTTTGCCCTTGGCTCAGAAGCACCACAGAACTAGCCTGACTCTAACCATTAAATCCTCCCAACGTGCTACACAAATATTTTAATGAATAAGGAAGTGAGGGAAAGTCTAACCTGTTCCATTAGATACATGTTTTTAAGAGCAACATCCCCCACCTGCTGCAGGAGGTGCAGGGAAGCCTGGGCAGGGCTGGTGGCACCTGCTGAGCTGCAGCACAAGGTGGGTGCAAGGCATTTGCTGGGCACTGACTCTTGCCTTGGTGCAAAGCCCACATTGCCCAGGTCAGAAGTGGCTCCTGGGCTGGTGGTGGCAGAGGTTGGCCAGCCTGCAGGGTGCTGGCAGACAGCCCCCCAGCCTGTGTGGGGGAGAGGCTGTTAGGGTCAAGCCCCTGCTTTCTCTGCCAAGCTGTTTCCTTGTGGGGAATCTGGCTGGATGTGTGGCTTGTGTACCTGAGCACATCCCACTGGTGATTCCCCTGCTTTGTTTTTACCTATTTTTGGTGATTGTGGTGGGGAGGCTGAGCTGAAACAGGGTCAGCTGAGATTAAAATTGCCAATTTAGGCCATGGGTGTGATAGGTCCAGCTGTGAGGGTGCTGCAAAGCACTCTGTGATGAGTGCTGTGTGACCCAATCTCAGCTGCTTGTTAAATGCCACCTGCTCTTCGTACTAGCCCAGGTGGTGCTGTAGACACACACAGCTCGTGCCCACAACTCCAGTCATGCCCAGCAGTGCTGTGCTGGGTTAGGCAGAAGCAGAAAAGGCTTTATCAACACAGGGGTGTTGATGCTTTGACACTGGCAACGGTATTTGCATTTCTAGAGCTCTTGGTCATGTTTAAGCATTGCATTCATTAGAGAGAGGCAGACATACACAGTAAGGGAGAGGGAATTGTTCTGATATTATTGGCCTGAACAAGCAGCTACAGCATATATGTAGGTGTGTTCATACAACCAACAGCAGAGCCTTCAGAGACAGACCCAACAGAACCACCTGCTAGAGCCTGCACTCCTTCACTGTTTTCTGTGGGCTGACAGAACCTTTAGGTTCTTGTTGCTAATTCAGAGGGAGATCTGCAGAGCAAAACATCTTTAGCAGCTGTGTCAGCAGCTGTACCCTGGTGGATGCTGACCCCCCTCTGGAGAGTGCAGCCCTCAGCACTTGGTGCCACAGAGGTGGAGAAGTTTGATTCCAGAGGAGTGACAGGTTTCAAATGCAGTGAGTAATGTTTAAACTACGTAATCCTTGTAAATAAGAAACTTTTACGCTGCAGGTTGTAACTGCAGAGGTTGGGAAGGAACTTTCCTTGTTGGCAGAAAATCTCAGGGGGCACCTCAAGGGCAGAGGGGTCCCCATAACTCTTCATTACATCCTTTAACTTAAGTCAGGGTGCCTGATACACTCTACAAATCGGGCTAGTAAAGCCCCATTTCCACATTCAAAATTCTTCAGGGATATCTACTCTCGATTCCTCTTTGGAGAAGAAATTACAGGCATAGAAGGCCTGATAAATTTGCCACCTGGAGAGGCCAAACACCTGTGGTGGTGAGGAGCAGGGTGTGGTCAGACACATGCCTACACCCACAGCCAGGCTTTGGGCTCAGTCAGGAAACAAAACAGCTTTTTTTCAAGCTGAACTGCAAGGTTGTAAATACCAAATTCCTTCAGTTACAGCAATCCAGTGGGAAAAAGGAAATGTAGTCTAATGCTGATTCTCCATCTGGTTTTAGCATCAAACAGGAGCCTGTTCTTGGATTCCTGCTCTCTCTGCAAGCAACTCAACTTACACTCCAGTGAGTTAGGAGGGCAAACCTACCTTTGTAGCTCTTGGGCTGGCCTGAGCTCGTGCATTGTGCCTTCCCACAGCCAGCAGCACCTCCCAGGCCAGGTCCTTTCACAGCTGCCCTTGGCCTGTCCTGATCACAGCACTGTCGGGGACACAGCCACAATGTCAAAGCCACCACTTAACTACTCCCCCATAAGAAGAATCCAGTTTGTGTCTCTGTGGCATTGCTTTAGGTTAATCATCTATTCCATATGGAAGAGTCTACCAAGGAGGAGAGAGTAAATGCAAGAGCTCTGAGAGGAACAGGAGATAGCAATTTGTGGGGGGTGAGGAAAGGGAAGGTTGTAGAAAGGAGAAGGGAGGAAGAGATGCCTCCAGAAACAGGGAAAAGGGGAGCACAAGAGAGCAGGCCATGGCCACACCAGTCATCTCCCCCTTTGTTAAGTGAAAACTCTTTAGTATGGCCTTTAACAGTGAGCTGTTTTTTCCACACATGAGAGAATCTAGCTCTTTTATCATAATTAAAAAAATACAGTAGTTCTTCCAAACTCTTTGATGCACCACACAAACCTCTCAACTGCAAGAAAAAATCCATCCCCAAAAATGACCCAAGCACCTTACCAGTACAGGGCCAGGTAATCCAGAACAACTGTCATCATGGAAAGTGTCTTCACTTTGTGAGTTCATGTTTTATGCCTCCATTTAAAAAAAAAAGTAACAATATTTCCTTAAGAGGTTTCACTTGTAAAGAACAGACTGATAATGTAACAGCACTTCAAGCCCATCAGCACAGAAAAACACCTGCAGTGAAGGACAACCAGGACTTTACCTGAAAATGCAGCCAGGCTCCTCCTTCAGAGGATGAGTAACAGAGCTGGGGGTTCCTGTGGGTGAACTACATTGGGTGAACACGTAGGTGTAAACCCCAGTCAGAATGGGGTGGCTCTTGTTTGCACAGCAAAAATTAGATGTGCTTTCTGAGTGCTCCAGGTGTTACACAACACAGGCACTGAACGGTTTGGCTTTAAAAATGCCCTGGAGTGAATTAATGCCCATAATCAACTCAAGCATCTCCGTCAGTATCGCGAATCATTAAAAACCTCATTCGCAACCCCAAAAGCAAAACTGTTCTCAAAATTAAGTAGAGCTCCCCAGCTACATACTTAAATGAGATAAAAGTGGCAGGGCTCTGGTTGATGGATGGCCCCCTTTTATCATCACCAGGAGTGACTGTTTGCTTAGGAGAGAGACTTTGATCTTACCTCTCATTTTTAAATGTGGTATAAATAAGCAATCTCCCAAAGAAGACAGATTTCATGGAGACTTCCTGGCTCACTGCCTTCCATGTTCCATTGAATATTATGTTACTACATTTTCAAACTGTTTGGATGTTACTTTAGTGCAATTAAACTAATTCCAGGATTGAAACACGCGGCAGTTTGAGGGTTGCTAGTTGTGAGGTGCAGAGAGGGAATTTCTAAAGCATTTACCAATTTTCTCCTGTGTCCTAAGCAGAGTTTTGGGTCATGTGTATGTAGGACTTTGCTTGCCCAGAGGTGAAAGGACCAGCAGAATCCATGAAACAATAACAAGTCATTTCCACATACAAGATGCTGTGTGCATTAGATGACAGTGAGACACGAATCACTTTTACAAGATTTTGCAACGGAAGACAAGTAATTCACAGGAGTTTTAGAGACTTTATTTATGTATAAACAATTTAAACACTTTGCCATAAATTATCTTTGCCTGTCTCTAGTCTTTGCTTAGCAGCAAATTAAAATTAATATAAAAACTCAATGAACAATTCATACATGTATATTACAAAAAAGTTCTTGTACCAAAGTTCTTATTAGACTTTTTTCTTTTTTTTTTTTTTTTTATTTTAGTGGTGACCGTAATGTGATTGTCTCAGTTTCTCGACCAAACAAACACACTAATAATTTTTAAATCTGAAACAGTGATTGTGCCTTCTGGCTGATGTATGTACAGGGTGATCTGACGTGGTGCCCATTTGCAATAGTGTAACACAATGCCCACAGCTCTACTGGAACTGATACCAACAAACTACTGAATCTAAACAGACTACACCCTGTAACTGTGTTATACTGTCCACAATGGAAATCTTCAAAGACAAACAGAGTATGAAATTTATCTGTAGTGATTTATAGCCACCATTTTGAATGTAACTTTACACTCTGCCCTCTTTGAATAAGTTAAGCTTCAGGCCAGACAAGTGGAGGGTCAGAGTGCAAGTGTGGTTTTGTTACTTTTAAATATCTTTTTCCTTTCCTATTTCCAGTGCGCTCTCACTTGCATTCCATTTGTCCTCCAGTTGCTACACACAAATCACCCCAAAGTCATGTTTTAAATGCACCTGTATTTTGCTTTAAATGAAAACCTCTTGGATATTTATCAAACAAGCAGTCTGAATCATCTGTGTTTCATCAGCTGGTTAGTGAAAGTGGCCCACTTGGATTTCTTAGTTTGCTCACATGTGAATGGAGTGAGGTAATACAATACGAGGCCTTCTTTTTGTTTTTCTTTAGACCCAGAACAAGTGGGTAATATTTCAGGGGTACTTTTTAATTTGTACGGTTAGAGTTTTCAGTCTGGCTTTAGTCCACTTCAGGATGTGGTTTTTAATCCCTTGAACAGTGGCATTTAACTCAAAAAATATGAGCTTTTTTGCCACTTACTATCCCAGAGTAGCTCAGCCTAGTGCCCCCATTTAGGTCTTCATCTCCTTAGGAGAGGAGATAACAGTTATGACTACTGATTCATCCAGCAAAGGATGACAGCAGGTTAATTTGTTACCTCTTTCCCATTTCATTCTGTCTTAAAAACTGGATGTTGCTGCTACTGTCTGCTAGCTCTGGGTACTGCTCCACGGGCAGGACATAATATCCCTCGTAACCTTGGACCCTTCCCGTGTTCAGGAGCTGCTGCCTCTCTCCGTCTGTCCATACACGGCTGCCCTCTCGGCCGTCCCGCGCCTTCTGCTGCTCCTTGGCCCAGGCGGAGCCCAGGGCTCGCTGCCGGGCCTGCTCCAACACTCGCGCCTTCTCCTCGTCCAGCGCGTCGGGGGTGAGGCCGTAGCGGATGTTGAGCAGCAGGGTGGAATACTGAAACTCAATATTCGTAAACCTTCGAGTCCTGCCGTTGACAAGGAGCGTGGGCTGGGACACGGTGACGTTGACGCCGCTGTCCAGGACCTTCCTCCCGCTGGTCATGGCGAGGGTGACGAGGTCGCTGTCGGCCGAGCCGACCTTCACGAAGTAGTGGGTGTCCTTCCCCTCGATGCTGTAGTGCATCTTCTCCAGGTAGTGAGCGCTGTTCAGGACAGAGGCGATTTTCCTGCTGTCGTCCGTGGCTATGCTGGAAACGCCGGTGGTCACACGGCCCTCCTTCACAGCGAACATGATTCCCTTCCCAATGATAGGAGTGGTCGTGGCGAACCAGTGACCTGCTTTTTCTCTAATACTGGCGTGTAATCTTTTAGATATGACCTGTCCCTCCAGAGCCATGAAAGCCTGGTTGTGCCTTTCTGTCGTCTGCTGCACTCCTGTGATTAGCTGGGGAGAGCAAAACAAAAGAAAAAAAAAAACACCAAAGAAGATACAGATCTGAACATACTCATTTCAGAGACCGATAATGATCTTTGCTTTGCTTTTTCAAAGGAAAGCTACGCTGTGAAAAATTCTGCTCTACTGAAAGACCACCCTCAGTTACCCATCCTTACACACATCCTGTTCAGAATCAGGTAAACGCTCACTTGACAAATTATTTTGCTATCCTTAATACCAAATAAAATAATTCCCATCACCCTTCATAACATATATGTACCAAAAATTTCAACTTTGGCAAGTTATATAATGTCCAGTAAAAGAATAAGAAAGACCCAAGTCTAGCACAGTTTTAATCAGAGCTGGAAACAAACAGAATCAATGTATTAAAAGGTGGCATTTAATTACTGGACACTTTTGCCTAGAGATTTTAACCATTATATATAACTAAAATGTTTATGAATGTAAGCTTTTTTGAAAATAGGTGAAATTTGCCTCAAAAGTACCATGGCAATTCCTGAAGAGAGGATTTAGACTCTCAAATTACTTTGAGAGTCTGTCTCAAAATACTGTGAAAGTGGTATGTTTAGGTTTATACAATAATTTCTACTGCATTACCACAAAGATGAAGTGAGCCTAGCAAAGGCTAAGTTTGGAATTAGACTAGTGCTCTTCTTAAGTTTATTAAATGGGTTGTAATTTATTATAAAGGTCAAAACAATTGTTCACCCTTAACCTGACAATTAAGCACGAACACTGTAACTGAAGTTAACTGGAGTATCAAATAAAAACCTCCAACTGGGAAAATGAAAAAAAATGATAAGAAATCCTCTTACAGGGTGAGAAGTAGAACCCTTTTGTACCAGTACAAGTACCAACCTAAGTTTATTGCAACACATCTGTTACTAGGATGGTTTTACCAAAGGTACAGCAGATGATAAATTACCCTGACAAAGTCTCCCTTTGTCATTGCTAATCAAGTTAATCGAGTTACAACTTGTTAATCAAGGAATAACTCAATAAAAGACAAACTAATGACATTGTAATTATGATAACAACGAAGGCTGGCAAGAAAGGCATATGTTCATTAGTATAAAATCTAGCTATACTCACTTCATTTTACACTGAATTAGATACGTGGCCTTCTGCTGTAACTACAGAAGAGCCAGCAATTCTACCCATAAAGTGGGGCAAATTTATCAAAAGAAGTAACTTAATACTTCTGCCTACCTGTCCATTTTCACACGCTTGACTCTCAGACAGTTCGTATGGCGGTGACACAAAGTACATTTTTGCTCTAGGGAAACCAGGAATAATGTTGCTAAGCTGAAATCCAAACATCACCAACCAGCTTTTGACATCTAAAAATCAAAAGAAAGCAGACAAGTGAGAAACAAATGTGTGTAACAAATAGAGGAAATAAAAAAATTTGGAAATCCATCCTTGACATCCTTAATTTCAAGTAGCAACTGAAGTCACAATTAATATTACAGTGTGGAACTTCACAGAATTGTAGCAATCTACCATGAACAGGCACAGGAAATATTGCTTTAAATTTAACCTAAATACTTCATCAAGGATATACCACCTCTTTCATTCTTTTTCCATTATAGCACATGGCTTATCCAAACATTTTATGGTATGCAGTATTTGTTCCTTCTCTGACACCTTCTAATGTGGCTACTGTAACCTATAACTGTATTGTAAAATGATATTTTATTAGGTTAACACTTTAAAAACATTTGCAAAGTCCTTTGGGGAAGCACATGGCTTTTCTTCTATGTCCTAGTTCTATCAGCTGTCACTGGGTCTCGGGAGGCTCCATTAAAAGCAGTGAGAAGCCAGACTTGTAAATCAGATGTCTAAATTTAGGCACCAAGACTATCCTCCCCATCCCTCCAGGGAATGTAGGAGCTGCATAGGAGGGTTACAGCTCAGCTCTGAGGTGAGCTTTGGGAAGTTCCAGCTGTGGGTTCGACCAGGAAAACTCTGCCTTCAGATCTATCTGAAAAACCTAAGGAAGTAAATTAATAACAGTAGTTCTCCCTCAGCAGGTATTAAGAACTAATTATGTACTCTAGCTGTCCAAATGATTTTTTAACAAAAAAGAAAAGAGTCCATGACCCCGTTTTACATTTCTGTGTCCTGGTTCATGACCATTTTTTGTTTAAGAATCTCTCCTGTCTTTCCCAGTATCCAACTCTTCTCACTGGCCTACACTGGCTCCTGATGCTGCTACTGCAGCTTCTTCCTGTGAGCTGAGCTGTTGCAAAGCTGTTTTTTTCCCAAAAGTCTTCTTTTCTTGGCCATTCTGACTCTAAAATAAGTAGTAAAATACTCTGCCTTTACTAAGGTATCTGTATCTATCTCCCATCACACAGTCCCTACTGTATTTTTCCTGTACCTTTGCACAGGGTTACTGCTCCTTTTTAAGGCTTCAATTTATTTTATAGTTAAATGGTGTCTCCTGAACAATTCATTTCAGCTGCCCTAATTCCACAAAAACCAGAGGAGGACCTATACACAAAGTAGTCACTAATTTGCTTAGCTAATTTGCTTTGCAGCACTGCACTTGCTACAGGAATTTCTTTTCAGCAAATCTGTGAATAAAGCACTGTCAGGGGTTAACAGTAAGAATGGACTGGAGGAGAGATGTTTGGGGTTTTTTTTTTGTTCTCTGTTTTTTTTTAAGCTATGACAACAAAGGTATCACCATCATCACTTCTTGTGCAAGATAATCTGTTTAGTCCATAAAGCAACAAATAATCAGGTCACTGATTAAATATTTTTACAGACTACAAGGTGTGTGTTGTCCTAAAGTGCAATTTGTCTTTCTAGATCTCCTCCAATGGATGGATAAACTAAAGTAATGCAATTTTAGAATGTAGCAAAATATAGTAAGATGATGCTGAAAACCTAAATCAAACAGTGGTGGATGAAAATAGGAATTCTGTTGAATTTAGGACAACAGAATTTGATCCCAAGGTAATTTCGGTCATCAGTATTTTCACACTGTCAGATAGAAATGGCACTGTCTCCAAATTGCAGAGCAGCTCCAGCAGAATCTGGGGTGTGTTACACCTATTAGGTCACAATGTACTAATGAAACTTGCTAAGATTTTCTCTGAAGAAAATGCACACTTTTCTTGGAATTCAAATTACTGCTAAAATTAAGATCACTTCTTTTTAAAAATTATATCACTGCTCTAATTATTGTACACTGCATATTCAATTCTGAAAAAAAGCTTTTCCTGAAGACATATTAATTACCTTTCCTTTTAGAAACTGCCAGCAGCTAGTTCAAGTACTGTGTGATGTTACTAAATGAAAAATTATTCCTAATTAAGAAGGGGTTACAAGTTTTACCCAATTCTAACATATGTGATCAAAACTACTTTTGTTTCTCAGCTCTACACACTCCATAACATTTCTTAGTCTTTCAGGATGAAATAATTTTAAAAAAAACATCAAGCATTTTGTTTTAATGACTAAAAACTGTTTGCAAATGGTAAAAAGAGGTTTAATTAAATCCATTCTGGGTGCTAATTCATAATGTGCCCATGGGCTCAGTCAGTAGTTAATTTTGAAAGTAGCCCAGAAAGGAAGAGATCTGAGCAGTTCTGGCTTGTGATTCTGAACCAACCTGCCAGTGATTCCTGTAGGTGATTTCACTTTTCCTGATATAGAATTAGAATGAACACATCTTCATGCAGTACTGGTTCAACAGGAAGAACACTATGGCTGCGCTGAAATTTAATATTCAGCAAAACTGTTTTTATTTTTTTCCCTCCATAGTTCATTGTGGCTTCTCACTTAGTGCCTTTCATTCAGGGAAGAGCAGTGCCAAAGGATCAGCACTAGCCAGCCCTTTTCATAGCACAAAAAGGAAAATGGCCCACGCTTGATGGGGGGATTCAGCCAAGGGCTAGTAAGGAGAAGTCACATTTTTTTCTCAGCTTCCAAACTGAAGTGTTACTTAATACAAATGTGACGAAGCCTCACCTGTTACATAATTCTTTAGATCCAGTTCATTGCTGAGAGGGTTGTTGCTCTTGAACATGTACAGATTGAAAGGAGCGGGTTCTCTGCCAATTTTTTTCCACATGGTGTAATCAGGAGATGTCCAGCGCCCAGCCAGGACATCGTAGTCCCTTTGGGTGAAATGCACAAGTTTGGTTAAAGGATCATACAGCCCTCCATGGAACCCAATGACCAGCTGGAAATCTGGGTTGGAGTCATAATAAATCTCCCCATATGCCGTGTACTGAAGCTGTTTGATCATGAGGCCGTTGATGCTGAACACGGCCAGCGGAGTGCCCGTGTTATCAGAGGCCACATAATACTCTTCCCCGCTGCTACTCTCCATTGCAAAGAGGTGGCCTTGCAGGTCATAGTACAAAGAGGTAATTTCGGAATTGGAATGATTGTAGACGTGAGTTACCCTGGTTGGATTGTGAAGATCAGCATAAAAGTACTGCAGATGGTGCCCCAGGTTGGTCTTACAGGAAGCCCTTCGGCCCAGCCCGTCGTAGCGGTACTGAACGCTCCAGCCGTTGGCTTTGTTGTAAGCTCTGGTCAGGAGCCCTTTGGAGTTGTAGTCGAACACGTCCGCTCCCCGCTGCCACAGGAACCCGTCGTCGTCGATCTTGTACGGGATGTCGCCCAGGCGCGTGATCCTGTCTCTCAGGTCGTAGCGCAGCGGCATCAGCCGGACGCTGTTCCCGGGATTCAGGAGGTGCAGGTTTCCGTTCAGATCGTAGCTGTAGCGCCAGGTGGGCCTGTCGTTTACTGCCACGCTTTGCAGTTGCCCATCTCCGTCATAATCATAGGTGTACTTGGTCGTGTTGGCGTAGGGACCGAGTTTCAGCTCCCTTTTGGTCACCCTCCCCATGCTGTCATACTGCACAGTCATCCAGTACATCAGGGACCGGAACATTTCATACTGAACCTCTTTAATCCGTCCATGGGTATCAAAGTGCTTGCTCAGTGTCATAACTGCTGTGGTGATAATTTGGTTTATATCATAATAAATTACTCCAAATTTGCCAAAATGCTCTACTTTGCCAGAAATCTCATCGTAACGGTAGAGATCAACTGGGAGGGGCGTCTCACTTATTATGGGTTTGATGCTTGCGATTCGAAAGCTGTTATCATGATATGTATAATCAAACCTTGCATTGACCATGCCTTCCTCAGAGAACCTGTAGATTTGTTTGTCAACCAGAGGACCAATTTTCCGATAGCGAATCGTACAAGAAAATCCCCCGCTCTGCAAATTCACCATTTTTAGGACACCCGTAGTTTCATCGTACCCAAAAGTCACCGCGGTGCTGTCATAAACAATTTCAGATAGTTTGGACAGCTTTCCATACTTGTAGAAGACTTGCCGGCCAGTACCTAAGAACGACGTTTTCAAAATCCTCCCGTCGTCGCTGTAATCGAAAATCACGGACGCGTTGCTTTCAGGAGGGTTGTAGATATTCCTGATGTAGCCAATGGAGGTGTGGGTGGACATGCTGTGCCGAGCCACGCTGGGCATGGTGACAGCGTGGAGGCGGTCCGAGGAGTCGTACTCGAAGATGTACTGTCGCTGACTCTGGAGAAGCAACACCATGGACTAGGGGGGGAAACAAGAACAAACAGTTACCAGCTTTCAGCATGTGGCCTGTGGGAGGGCACCGAGGAGAAAGTTTACCGGAGAGGCACTAATGTTAAATGACTACAAAGAGAATCAGATACATTAGTCAGGGGCACAGAGCTGCTCAGGGATATTGTCAGATTGCCAGATGAGAGGATCTGCTGCTTGGAAATCAATATGCTGACGCTCCAGAGAAAGTGTAGGTTAGCAACCTGTGAGCTACCCTCCCTGTAGGAGGACTTTTTTTTTCTTTTTCTTTCTTTTTTTTTTTTCCTGAGGGATGCAGAGGAGTTAGATAAATGACTTGATTTATCTTTCTGCCACCAGTTGTAATTCACAACCGTTCCTGTGAAATATGTGAGAAAGCAGAGAGCATCAGCTCTGGTTTGCTTAGAACAACAAGAAGGGAAAGGGAAAACAATATGCAATTTTGCAGGATTTAAGACAATTTTATGACTAAAGGGTCTTAATTAGGCTAAGTAAAAATGCATTACCATATTTTCATTTAATAAGTAATGATTAAAGATGAATTACCTGTTCCTACATGAACCTTTAGTCAGCTTTAGTCGTGCATTTTTAGGCTTAATTAAGCAAAATTCATCGTGTTAGTTTATGTTGTTTTACGGCAGCCTTACCACTGTCAGGAAAATATCAAAAGACACAAACCATGAACAAAGTATTTCCCATTAAAAATTAGTTGAATTCAGCTGACTAATTAAAAGACAAGAAATTTGGAGACAGGTATGTAGGGATTCTTAACAGCTGGAACACATCAAATTTAAAGGGGTTTGCGTGCGTGTGTTATGTGTACAGCTCAAAACGAAACCGGGCAGCGCTTTGTGCCTTTGCAGCTGATGCCAGAAGGTAACACAGCATCACCTACGTTCTCTAGGTAGGTGTAGCTCCACACTTTCCCATCGGAAAACATGCGGGATGTGATCCTGCCCTGCTTGTCGATGTCGGTCCTCTCGCTCATGGCGCCGCGCTGGAGCCCGGCCAGGCGCCCGTTCAGGAAGTAGGACACGTTGACAGCAGCCAGGCCGCTGCTGGGCAGCCACAGGAAGGGCCGGCCCAGCTGGTCGTAAATGATCCGCAGGGTGAATTTCCGGTGGTCGTCATAGATCTTCTCCGTGCGGATGTTCCGGTCGTAGTCGATGGACAGTAAATTCCTCCCGTGCACCTGCGGAAGGGAAGGAAAGGAGGCTGCACTTCGTGTGTGGTGGGCACACCGTCCCTATGGATTCACAGTGTGGAAACACAACAGAGGAATCAGTTTTGGGAAGTGTAGGATGTCTTCCTGTTAACTGGCTTTTGCTTTCTACTTCTCAGTGTATTCAAATGTGTAACTTTGATTTCCCATCTCCCCGCAACATGGGAGATGATATCCTACAGACAAAGGCTTCCCTTATGCTCAGAACAGGCAGACAATCTGCATGTCTAAGTGTTAAAGTGCAGGGAAATGAATTATTTTGGATGGAAGTAATTTTTCTACTTCTGCCATCAATAGTTCTTTGCCTTTTCCCTTACAAACATCCTAAGAACTATAGAAGAAATTATAATTTTTTGCCTTTCTTGGTTTAGCCACTTGGCTTCTGTAATTCCAACACCCTGTTTAGAATTCATTCATTTATTGCTCTCTTCATTTACTTTCCAAATATTCAATAGATCCTTCAGCAACCAAATCACTAGGGATGGGTTTCAATTCTTCTGTTTAAAAATCCTGATCATACAGGCTGGGAAAGATGGACTTCTAGTGTTGAAAAACAAAAGTGCTAAATAACAAGGTTAAATATTTTTTTTTTTTGTTATAATTTTCATTCAAAGTCCAGCATGAAGAGTTTCAGTGCCAGATTTATTTTATTTTTAAGTAAAAGAGCAAAATAGAAGAAAAGGTGAATAAGAATGCCAAATGGAGAAGCTTCTAGTGAGAATGCTATAATGAGAGATACATAAATATATTCACTGAGGGCTAAGCCATAGAATTCAGGCTAATGCTGTAATCTGATAAAGCTTCTTAAGTAATTTAATTGTAGATGCATCATTAATAAAGTAGAAGTCTTTAAATTAGATACAATTTCAGAGCAATGACTACTTAAAAAGTATTCATCAATTTCTGGGAATTTGTTCTTCAGCTTATATTTTACAGTGGCTTTGATTAAGCAACGTTTTCTCTTACCCAAAATTAAACTGCACATCAAACAATATGTAAATTAACCCTGAGCCTTTCTTGAGGACATAAAAGTTATTCTGAGATATATTCACTGGCAGGGGTAAACCCAATTCCCACCCCAGCCAACTCAGTAGGAAATCAGTTATACAGAAAGCACATTTAAAATTAATACAATTTTGTGTTTGTAAAGAAATAATTATTTCAAATTATGGCTCATTATCCTAATTTTCTCCATTAATAAAATTTATCTCTTTAGCAGTTTGCATTTCCTCAGTGGGCAATTACTAGAAAAAAAAGCTCTCTTCTGTAGGTTTTCCCAAAGGTTATCCCAGCAACTTCTCCTATGATTCAAAGGAAAGATAGGGTATTTTTCTTAAAACACCTTGGGGCAAAATAAATCATATTCTGCTCTCCCATTATAATGAAAGCAAAGCCAGGGAAGCCAAACTCAAATTAGTACTTTCTCAGCTGGTTACTCTTGTTTTGTAGGATCAGTCCTGATGATAGAGAAGTAAGAAACCCCTTTCCATCAACAGAAGAGGGCTTTCACTTCCCAAAAACACTTAGTTATAGAATTAAAGAGTTAGTGTATGACTGACAAATCCCAATTTCTTAAGGATGGGCAGATTTTCTAAAAAGAAAAAAAAGTCTTTCAGAAAGATTATTAACTGAATTTTAGCTTTTGGATTTTTGTTTGTGTTTTGGCTTTTTTATTGTAATTTCTGAAGCTTCATAAAGCAGTTGGGATTTCTGGGGTTCTTTCTCTCCATTACAGTAACTGCAACCATAATCTGCATGTTGGAAACTCTGATTCAGATATCCTCTCTTTTCTCAAAAACATTGTAACAGTTATTAGGGTTTTTTGCCACAGAAAAGAAAATTAGTAGGGTTTTTTATAACGATTACACAGACAAGAGCTGTGCACACCCACAAACATCACTTGGAGATGCACACACAAATATCACCTGCTTGGATAATCCAGTAACTCCATTTGCATTTGTAAAATAAGTAAAACCAGAGAGTGTAATTGCAGTATCATATTAATTACACAGAAACCCAAACAGGCTAACTCCCACTCTTCCTGGGAACAGTTACAATTAGCACGACTGCAGATTACTTAACAAGCCCTTTCTCTTTTGTTCCCTCCCCACAAGCACATCTGGTTTTCCCTCAGCTGCTGCTGAAGTGGCTGTGGGGATGTGCCCTTTGTGCCTTGGAAAGGTCTGGCCACAAAAATCACTTTACGTGACGCTGCACCGCAACAAAAACTCTTCAGAAGGGAATCTTATCACGACTTTATCTGAAGCTACCACAAGGCACTGAACGTGAGGTGCATAAAACAGCAGACAGCGAGTGGGAGAAGATAAAGGTGAAGAGCAGGGCTTCCTTTCTCAGGGTGATGAAATCTGCCCCAGTGTGTGTACAGAGGCTGACACGTGTGGCTGGGATGTGCCCACAGCACGGCGGAGCACGGCTGGAGGCACAGGCAACAGCACTGTGTGAGGACTCACAGAATCACCAAATATTCTGGGTTGGGAGGGACCTTCGAAGATCACTCAGTACAACCCCTCTGCAGTGAGCAGGGACATCTCCAACTAGAACAGGCTGCACAGAGTCCAGCCTGACCTTTGACGTTTCCAGGGATGGGCCATGTAGCACCTCTCTGGGCAACCTGTGCCAGTGCCTCACCACCCTCACCATAAAAGATTTCTTCCTTATAACTAGTCTAAATCTCTTTTAGTTTAAAATCACCATCCCCTGTCCTTTTAGACCCTGCTAAAAGTCTGTCCCCATCTTTATTACAAGTCTCCTTTCAGTATCAGAGAACAGGGGCAAGGAGGTGAAGTACTCACCTGAGAGGTGAATCCTACAGAATGACCACCCTTCAATAATCCTGATCCTGAACTGGGGATCCAGAGATGGCCCCACACACTCTCTCACCTCTGCAGGTTGTACCACTACGTGCCACAGCTGTCCCTGCCTGCCACTGGCTCCCCCTCAACGTTCCAAACACTTGCTCTGTTTCGTTCACTAAACTATTTATAAAGATGAATTAGAATAAATGAGATGCAAATAAATTCTGTGCTTTCTCCCTCATTTTCGAATTTCATTTTCAGTCCACTCAACCTGTGATAATCTCATAGTGATTTTCATTTAAAAGAGCTAAATGGATATGTGATTATTGTTACAGGAACTAACACCAGACAATTAAACGTTGAGGTGTTGCTAGATAAAGTATTGTTTTGATTTGCATAAACATGATGCAAGAAAACCTATCTCAGGCAAGGTTTCAGCTCTAAGATGTGTTTAACGTCAGCTAATTACCACAAGTACCTCTATTAAATTTTTAGTATTGAGAGTTAGGATTACAGCAATTTCATTTCAGGGTCCCATTTATTTTTATTTTGAACACCCAGTCAAAATGCAGAGCCGATCTGTTTTCCACTTACAATCAACTGCTGCAGGTCAACACATCAAAAATCAATTACACAGCCATGAAATTTAGTCATTAAGGATTAGCTGCTAATCTCATTCAATTTTTTGTCTAACCTTCCCCCTCTCCCCAATAAGTACATTCTGTGCATTTGTGAGAATAAGGAAAGAGTTCTTAACTCAACATTGGGAATTAGATGTTAAGCAATAGAAAACAACAAAATTTAACATCCAAGTAATTTTTTTTTTTGGTAAATCACAACATAATTGTTTACATATGTTGCATTTAATATATCATCTTGAGTACACAGAACTGTATCTTATGTTCATTGATACTGAAAGAATTACTAGAAGAATGAGGGCTTGATTGGCACTACATTTGTTTTCTCCCCAGTTCCTCAAAGCCCTTCCAAAATGACACATATAAAGCCAGGCAAAGTTCAGATACTGAAGGGGGAGAAAACTAGGCCAGCTAAGCACAGAATGGGATTAATCCAGCTGCAGCAGATCTTTAATTTGGCAGGGGACAGATTACATGACCTGAGTGTCTTTCTTATCCTATGCTTCTGACGTTGTAATTATAGCAATTATTTTCCCATTGTGCCATTTGGGAAAGGGAATAAACACAACATGCCTGTGTCAGTGAGTCTGTAAGGGGGTTTCACAGCAGCAGAATGCAACTGCTCAAGCTGCAGTTGTGTTTGCTCCACAGCACCAAGTGGTTACACATGGTGAGCCCTCAGACTCCCACCTCGTTCAGGGGGGACCTCACTGCTCTCCCTGAAAGGAGGTGGCAAGTTGAAGGTCAGCCTCTTCTGCCAAGTCTGAAGTGAAAGGATGAGATTAAATTGCATAAGGGGAGGTTCAGATTAGAGATTTAAAAAACTTTTTTCACTGAAGGAGTTGTCAGGCACTGGAATAAGTTGCCCAGGGCAGTAGTGGAGTCACCACCTCTGGAAGCGTTCAAGAGGGGTCTGAGGGTGGCACTTGGGGATGTGGTTTAGGAGTGATTATGGTGACACTCAGTTAACAACTGGACTGGATGATCTCGAAAGTCTCTTCCAACCCTGATGATTCTATGATTCTGTAATATTCTGGGTATTTTTACCAATCACTTTTGCAATACTTTTAGTAACAAAGCTCCTATAGCTGACTGCAGCAGACGATCCCGTGCAGCTAACTGAGCTCTCAAACACAGGAAAGCATGTCATACCAAAGACAATCCCACAGTTGTACATTTTTAACAGGTGAAAATAGGGAAGGCATGTCCTTCAAAATAAAAAAGTTAATTTTCCGCCCAAAGAGGAAAAGATCGTTATTGTAATGAGAGATTCTACTTACCCTGAGCTTTCTTCCAAACACAGTCACTTTGCCTTTAATCTGTTCCTTCCTCAGACGCCATTCAATTGAGTTTAAACCATTTTCCATTGGTAGAGAAATATTACATCGTCCTATGGTGGGAGTCACAGTCCCAGCCAGGACATGAGGTTCGCTGTGAAAGCTAATGCTCATGCCATTGGCATACATCACTCTCAAAGTACCATTATTACAGAGCTGGTAGCTGTTCCTCACTTGATCTACAGCAATAATGAAAAGAAAATAATTTAGCTACTCCAGTCATAAAGAAAACATATAGCTTAATTTGATTGGTTTTTTATTGCACTCCTGTTGATGTTAAATGAAGTCAGCCTGCAATTACCATTTACGTGGTACTATGGTGGAAATTACAGATGTTACTGATTCATGTAAAGAACAGTAGTGTAACAGTGAGCCTGCAGAGAGATACTGTGTTTATTTCATTATGTTTTCCCTTCAGTCTTAATTGTGAATCAAAATGCACAGTGATACGTGTTCAACCACGTAATTTATTTCTGATATGAACAAAAACTCCTGAAAACTGAACTGCTGGATAAACAACAAACCATTAAACTCCAGGACAAAAAGAAAAATATTACTGGACTCTTTATAGGTAGGAAGAAGTAAGTGCCTCTTTCTTTTTCTTTCCTTCTGTTTAAAAAGTGTCTCTAAGCAGAGGCTTTATACAGAATTACAGTTTGGCTTTAAATCCTCAAGGTGTGAGGCTCCAGCAGTGTAAGCTGGCAGCCACAGCCCTTCACTCGCCTGCCTTCCCACCACGGTGGCCTGATGGGCACACCTGGCTGTCAGAGAAGAGTTACAGCAATAATCCTGTGCTTCCAAGGCCGTGTGGTTCTCCAGCTGTTTGACACAGCCAAGTCCATTCTCAGCCAGGGTGGAGTGCTACAGTGTGCAGCTGTCAGCAAAGCATCAATATTTGCCTGACAGAAGGACAGCATCTACGTAATTAATCATCTGCTATAAGAAAAATAAAGTCTTTGTAACCAGACCTGTCATGGTATAATAGTCTATAAATGTTGACATTTATGTCAGGAGGAGACTATTGTTTGATGATGATATTCTCATTCCAGTGACATTACATCTTAATTAAAAAGCCCCATCACTCACCAAATTCCTTTCAGTCTATCTTTGATAACTGACTGGTTTTGCTCCATCAGATACAATGCCTGGGTGGTGCTGGAAAGCTCTACACAAACACTGAACCCCTGTGCTGCTGATGTCTCCTGCCACACTTGGGCTGTTACACTGCTCTTCAAAGTGATCACCCCCTGCCCTGATTGTTCTACACTGTAATTAATGGCAGTGTACACATTTGGAAGATTTCACTTCTCATAGCAGGAGGCTCCCTGAGCCTCTCCAGAAGGATCTCTTCCCAGGCAGCCCACATCCAGCAGTCAGGCTCCATCTCTGTGGCACTCAAGTCAGAGCCAATTTTCCAATGAAGTACAGAGATATATGTGAGTGGGCAAAGTGACTCTGACCCAAGAGGCAGTGGCAGGACTAACTTCCCCTGCAGACAGTGACCAGACATAGTTGACACAAAGCATGGTTGCGAAATGTCTCTTACCTGTCATTTTAGGAATAAGCTTTATGGGAGCCTTTCTTGCAAACCTCAACACAATTTTCCCCCTGCTCATAAGGGTCCTAATGACACAAATCTTTTGCTCGAGCTGTGTGTGTGGTTAGGAGGTGTGCTGAGAAGTGTGCTTTGGTACCTTGAACAACTGTATAGGAAGCCTCCACAGAGGAGAGATTTGTGATGACCGTGACATCGTCATCCCGATTAGAATTCTCAATGTCGATGGTAATAGACTTTTCCATCTCTCGATGAAGGCTAGTTACCACTCCAGTGGGACGTGTTACATTGGTCAGACGCCCTTCATGATCATAGCTAATAGAAAAGTTAGTGAGAGCAAGAAAGCATGAGGATATATGTTCATTTCAATACCCGATGTATTAATAATGCACCACATCTGTGCAAAAAAAAAAACCCCAGAATGAAACAGGTTTTCAAGAACATCCTGGCTTTATCTAATTCTCTGTTCTTGAAAGAGTCTATAATGATGAATTAATATATTTTTAGAGATACTGATCTCAATTACATGGGTGCAAATCCAGGCTAGCACATTTCAAATTATTACATTAATTAAATTATTATGAATATACAGAGTGGTATTTGGCTCAAACAATTATAATTAGTAAATTAAGCTGCTTTTTAATAGTTGCATTTCACTCTAAGGAAGTGGACTTCTGGTGGACACTACAATATACAAGTGCATACACTGCATATGTGCAATTAAATACTTAGTGGAAACTAAGTATGGTCTTTAATGACATACCAAGGAATAAACTTGCCATAAAGGATTAAAAAAAAGACATCAGCTTGAGAACATAATTTCATTTTGATCTTATCTGTGGTATTGAACTGCATTTTGGGGTCAGTGTTTTGGCTCATAAAGATGAAAGATGAAAAGCACAGGATAGGTAGGAGTTTCACAAAGGGCAGCAGTCAGCACTCAGAATAGACCTTAGAAGATGAGTTAAGTGCTCCAGAGGCATAAAGATAAAAAAATAAAAAAAAAAAAAATAAAAAAAAAAGGGCTGCTCTCCATGAGTTTATTGAGTTTAATTTATTTAGAGGTATAAAGCCTGAGGAGAGGGGAAAGAAGGAATGCTGCTGGAAATCAAATCATACCAGTTCTCCCTTTCCTGTACTATGCTCTATCTGTGTGCATACATGTCACAGAGAAGCAATTCCTTGGATCTTAAGGGCAAGAAATGGGGACCTGAAACAAAATCAGCATTCCAGGCTGCCACTCTGCTTGCTGCAATTCTCTACTCGTGCAAGAGTCTCTCACCAAAGCGCACAGAAAGGCAAGAAAAAATTTCCTGTGTAGATAAAGGGAAAAGTTTAGGTGGAGATTGAAACCAACTGCTCATCCTTGGAACGCAGAAATCCAGGGAGCGGGAAGCCTGGAAGAGAACTGGTAAATCCATTGTATTGCCTGAGGGTAACAGAAGAGAAGAGGAGCACATTTAGTACCCTGGAGCTCGCTTGCTTCTTTGTACGTCACGGTTAGCTGGAAAGATGAGAAGAAATCAGTGCTTTCAACAGGGCTTTGCAATGAAACCATTCACAAACCTCAAACTGTGCCACCTGAACTGTACAGCACATCTCCACAATTAACACACAGACCGGCTCCTCAGTAAGCACAAATAAAAAATACGACTTTTCGAATCCATTGCAAATGGTTGCACCCATTCAACTGAAAATTGGGGAGGAAGGAAAAAAAGAAAAATCACCTGTGGAGCAACAAGCCTTACCAGAACCAATGGAAGTATTAGGCAAAGAAGGAAACCAATAAAACAAAGCATCATGCGACCTAAAAGGGACCAATAATACATTGTGTTCATTTAAGCAGTTTAGGATCAAAGCAAGATTAAGTAAGCAGCATGATTTTTCTCAATGAAAGTCAGAAGTTTCTCTCCACATTTACATATATATTTATATATAAATACTTCTACCATATCAGCTAGATACTGATACCAACATATCAGCAAGATACTAGATAAAAGATAATGTGTTCAGATAATCTATGAAAGGGGATTTGGTTAAGTCTTTATAAGGGTCTTCAGAAAAAAAATATTGAAAAGTACTCAAAAAGTAAAGATGAGGGAAGAACTTGATCCAGCCAAGCACCCATCAAAATGGAACCAAGGAAAACGTACACAAAATAGACAGTTTCAAAAATCTCAAAGGTTAATAATGAGATGCTCCCTAAGAGTCTGTATGTGGTATGTTTAGTGAAGACCAGAGTGATGAAGAGAACACTTAGATGGCAAAGATTACAGGAAAGGCAACGGGATTGTGTGTGACTCTGGGATGTTTAGGACAAACTAGAAAAGCCCATGAGTAGCTTCAGTGTGACTGTGCAGCACGTGGTGAACTTCCAGAAAAACGGTTGGTGAAATCCCCCATCAGCAAATATATTTTAGGCAATGCAAATGAGACATTAATTTAAACTCTTCATTCACATTGCTGGGTTTTTAATTAACCTAGGAAAAATTCCTGGGGACTGCTGTGGGCTACTCACTGGAAATCTCTGTTCGAAGTGCAAGGGCAGTCTAAAAAGTAAATATGGATGTGGATGTACAGAGACTGAAATAGGAAAATGAAAACATTCCAGTGCTATTTCAAGAAATCAGGATTTTGCCCCTGCCATGGGGCATGTTTCCCAGCACTGGTCACAGTTTTGAAATCAGCAAAAGCAGAGATTAAAAGGGTTTATAAGCACGTGATGGACACTCTTAATACACACAAAAGTACTCTCCATGAAGATCTGCAGAACATTTAGTTTACAAGCTAGATATACAAAAAATTTACTGCTTAAATGACAGATACATACTGTGGTACCAATGCATAAAGAAGGCATTTCTACTTTATCCATTTCATCAATAAAATCCTTTATAAAAAATACCTTAAAGGTAAAAAATTTAAAATTAATAAAACAGAAACCTTTTACGTACTACAAAATTTAAGTGACATATTCCTAGGGGTTGTTGTTTTTTTTTTAATTTATGTATTATGTGAGAGTAAGCACTCAGTAGAATACAACACCCAGACACTAATCTGAATAATAAGAATAAACTATGTAGGAATTAAATGGTTATATTCCTTTCTTCTTCATGTCATGAACCTGATCCTAATGAAGTAAAAAAGGAAATTTGCAATGGAAAAGAAACTAGTTAACCTGGGACTTCTTGGTATCTTTATCAGAAGCAGTCACTACAGGCTATGACACAGCATCAGGCCGGATGAACCAGATCTGATAAAGGCAACCTTTTATATCTTCAAATGAGGTGGGCTCTGGGTACACTGAAATTCCTGAGCTTTTGTTACTGACTTCAGTTAGAGTAATGTTTCATCCCCAGGTTTTCTGCTAATGAAATTACAAGGGGAGAAAACCTTTCTTAATGCCAGCACCTTAAAAAACAACAGCAACATCCTTGTGCCTGCTGCCGACTCCCCAGCACATGGTGACTAACTGCCACCCAGTGTCCCCCAGAAGGAAAAGGCTTCCCAGGACAGCTCTGGCTGTCCCCAGGCACCAGGGCAGGCACAGAGGTGTTGGCTGACTCTGCCAGCCCAGGGGCTCTGAGCCTTCCAGAGCCATCCCATGGGTGCTGGGCCACCCACTACACCTGCAGCTCAACTGTGGGACACAGCTGAGCACTTGTCACCTTCTCAGGCAGCTACAAACACCTGACCTGAGCATCCCTTCAGTGAGCTGTGACAGTGCCCTGAAGGCTGCTCTCCCATGCCCAGTGTTATGGCACCTCTCTACCTCAGGCAACTTTTATCTCCAGTATCCTGACCTCGGAGGTTTGAGCGTGTGCTGCTCGACAGGAGCAGCCAGGACAGAGCCACATCCAGCACTGCAGAAAGGAGGAGCAGCAGCTTTGGACTCAACACAGAGCTGGGCAAGGCACAGACCCACATACATTTACATACACCCCCATTTTCTCGCCCTCATAAAACCTGATTTGGGAAGAAAACTGCAGCCTTCTCTTCAGATGCTCCCCAGACCAAGTGGAATACCACTGGGAACCGCTTCAAAGATCTGTGCTTCATGCCCAAACCAAGCTTAAATTACCCCATGTGAGCCTGCTGGTAGCTGTTCTATTATTGAAGAGCCTTGCCTGTTCCTACTGCAAATGAGCTGCCTGCACACACACAGGTGCTATCTATAGAATATACAGATGGAGTGTGTATATACACACACAAAACCACTTTGTGGCCACATTTATCTGCATATACAGATGCACACCTACATGAACTGCACAAATTTAATTCTGAGAGCGTTTCCAGGGTAAAGTTTCAGATAAATGAAAGGAATATACCCAGTAAGATAGCACAGCACTTCAACATCTGGTTGATATAAATGCACTGAAATAAATTTTTCATAAGAACTTTAGTTCATGTCGTATTTTACTACTTAGAAGACTTCTGTTCTTTTCTAATTCTGCTGCCATATTAACAATTTTGGGTCCTGATTATCTGTGTATGAATGCATGAATGTAATGGCACAGAGAGCTATTTTGTTGTCCTTCTAAACTCTCATTAGCTAAATATTTCTTTCATCTTCAATTGATATTAACTTACAGCTCCCAAAATAAATTGCAGAATGATGAATGCAGAATCTTCCCTTAGGAGCTGCTTTGAAGAACAAACAGAAACCAGTATGGAGTGACTGTGGACTGCGATTGTTTAGGTTTGTAAATTTGATTTAAATAATGTCTACATGGTCCTCTCTTCTGTGGGCTCTATGCTTATGAGAATGTATGTACAAATGTGGGAGAAAGTAAGTTATTTCTGCTGCCTCATCAAAGTTACTAATTATCTAATACAGTACCTCAGGCTGTACTATTTAGACCTAAATATGGTACTTAACTTCCACTGACCTGAGGCAAAGGTTGCACATCTCTTCTTATTTGATCTTGGAAAAAAAATTGCAGCACTATATACACATTAAATGATATTTTCAGCTGATCTCAGTAAGACATCAAAGCCTCTACCTTCTATGTTTCCTTAGGACTCATAATGCAATTTTTCTAATACATCATGTTAACTTACTACTTGGTGTGATTCTCAGACACTAGTTGTACCAGTTTTGTAACTGGTAACTTTCTGATGACCTTTTTTAATGTTTCATTGATTTTCGTGTCGAGTTTTAAATTACTTTACTATTTAGTTTTCTACAATTAATTACTGGTGTTTTGAGAAATAGCTAATTTATGTGACTGAATCTTGAGCTACCTATGGAGGAAAAAACAATGAAAAAACCTACCAAGAAGGGCATCCACATCTCATCAGCAATAATATTATTCTGCCTAGTCCAGTGAGCTTGTAATTAGCAGGTTATGTGACCTTGATGTCACACAACCGGACTATTTTTGTAACAAATTTGTGGTAAACGAATAATCTTTGCAGAATATTAAGGAAAAAACCCACTCCACACCTCTAAGGCCAGCCTAGATGAGGAATCAGTGGTTTGGTGTGCAGGGCCCCACGAGAGGGCACTGCTTTCCTTCGTACGGGAAAGCCAAACGCAGCAGGGACAAAGTACCGAGGTGCAGTGCTGATTTAGAGATATTCTGAGCAGATTGAATACAGTCCTTTTCTATTCCTACGTTACTTGTGTTATCTTTAAACAGAGAGAGAGTGGTGGCCAAGCTGAATGCATTAATAAACTAAAAGAGGTGCGTGTCATTGCTAGTCCCTAACCTTGAAAATAAGCCTGCCGTTTATAATGAAATATAAAGCCCTATTCGTATTTTCTACTCACTATTTTCAGGAATGATATTTATTAATCATTAATTAACTATACAAAACAGTATATGGTGTCAGACTTGCCATAATTAAAAGCTAAATAGATTTTTTCAACATATCATGTAGCTTATATTTTTTAAATAGCTTTCATGAAAAAGTGGCAGTAAGACTACTAAGAATAAGACAAATATTAATAAAAATCTGACTAGTTTTTCTAGATTTTTAATATACTTTTGAACTTCATCTCTTCAGATGAATTTCATTTAAAGAGGAAGTTCTGTCTATTTAATCCATACACTCATGAACACCAGTGTGCTTTTGGGTTATCTACAAATTATGGAAGTTACACCAGGGGTCTGACAGATAGCTGGGGATCTAATTTCCTTGCTTGTCTCAAGAATGAACAATCAGTGAAGTTAATCAACATTTTAACAACCATGAGTAATATATGAGTCTGAACAGAAAGACAGATAACTTGAGTTCCAAAAGAAGCTGCAGCATGAGGGTTCCCAGAGAGGCAGCTCAGTGGGAGCTGCAGAGTGCTGGGGGCTGCTCTGGCTGTGCACTTTTGGAGCCGTGGTGACAACTAAGAGCAGGGTAACTAATGTGGGGTTCTGGCCGTGGCACACTGTCCTTCGTGCTGGAGGTGGATGAGCTGCCCTGAACTCTAACCCCACGTAGGGATTTAGGTGGATCAGTACCCACTCAAAGGACCCAGCATGACTGATGCAATCAAGAAGCCACTTAATAATTTCCAGCATCAAACTAGACTGAGGTGCAATGGCCTTATTCAGTGTCAGTGAAAAACCCACAACAAATTTCAGTAGGGTCAGTTTAGGGCCTACACGCTACCATTTGAAAAATAAATGTACGCTTAATATATCCAAAAACATTCTTACTCATAAAATGTTGTCCATCCTGTTTCATCACTCTTCGTTGCTAAGAGACCACTGTTTCCGTTATATGTCATTAATCCGAGCTCCAGGGTCTGTGTTGAGACCAGCTTGAGTCCACCATTAGTGCCAACAGCCAGCGTGACAATCTGATTATCCGGCATCAGTAAGTGGCGGGGCATCCCACTGGCATCCCGACGGACCTTCAAGGAGTTGCCATTGTTGTCCATCACCTCCGTGACATCGTTATCGCTGCTATAGGTGAAATTGTACAAGTACTCCCCGGTAACAAGGCTGAGAGTGTACTGGTGAATCCCATCAGCATTGAAGACATACAGCTCCTGTTCTCCTGGAGATGCAGCTTCATATTGGTTAAAGGAATTAAGAATGGGCCTGTTTTTACTGACAGCCCTAATGCGGATATTTCCGAGATCAGCTATGTAGATGGTACCGTCTGGGGCCACAGCTAAGGAAGATGGTGAATTTAAGATGGCATCAGTGGCATACCCATCATCCCCAGCATAGCAATTACAGTTGACATCATTTTTGCAATCACAGTCTGAAGCTGCCCCTGCAAGAAGGCATATTTCTCCATTGGTAGTTACCTGGCGGAGCCGATTAATTTTTTTTTCATCTGTCTCACTGATGTAAAGAACTCCTGTGTGTGAGATGGCAATGGCACTGGCTGATTCAAGTGCAGAATGAATAGCCAGTTTGCTAAGAGAGTAGTCTATACCAGGAACCTGGCAGTGCATGGGGCGTCCAGCAATAATGCTAACTTGATGGTTTTCTGTGATCCGTAAAATAACATTGTTCTCTAGGACATAAAGGGAGTTGTCCATGGGATTGACAGCGAGATCAGTAGGCCACTCCAGCCGTACCTATGAGTTGCACAAATTATCACTGTAAAACTCGTAACTGAAAAGTACACTTCTAGTGTTTAAAATTCCATGTGTAACAACAGCAAATTAGTGAGGGGTTTATCAGCGTAAATCATGAAACCAAGTCATGAACGGCAACTATTTCAAATAATGATTTTTTTTTTTCCAAAATATTAAAGCTACGTGCGGTCGTAACTTTGGCTAATTGTGTTTCTGTGCAAAGAATGAATGCTACATTGTGGAAGCTCTACAATAATTACAGAATAACAGGCAATTAAGACAATAACTCCCATTATCTCAACCTTATTTCTCTACAGTTGCATAAATAACCTGTGTTAGCCACAGTAAAAAGGATGGTTCGCTCATTTCAGTAATGAATCAAATATGCTATCATCTTGTGCTGCATAATGTATTTCTTAAGTGGCCAGGCAGTCATCCAAAATAGATGCCCAACTCTTCTAAGGCAGAGAAGGAAATAAATGCAGTAAGAGTCTACCTGGGTGACATCCATGCTGGAATCACAGCTGAGAGGCCGAACAGCAGTTAGGTCATTGGAGCCCAGCAGGGTTGATATAATTCCGTTCTGATCCACTTTTCTAATCATAGTGGCATCAACAAAATACATGAGTCCATACTTATCCACTGCAATTCCTGCAAATATAAAACCCAGGCATCAGTGCAGCAGTGAGGCTCCTGGCTTCAAGGCTGGCTTTGTCTTATTGACAAGTCTACAAGGTAGTGACATTTGTTCACTTCCCCCATTCTTTCCTCCCTCCCAACCTGAGCACGGGTCCTGGAACCCTCCAAGTACCCACAGTTCTGCCAAACAAATTGCACCGAGCAGGTTTATCCATCAGGGCTTTAAAGAAAACCACAAAAATCCCCAAACATGCCAAAGAGCAAGCAGAATGCATCAGCTTATTAATTCAAACTCTGTATGATATATTACATAAACCCAGTAAAAAAACTATCTCCTAAATTTTGCTCTCAGAAATTTGAGGCATTGCTTTCTTCATCAGAAAGATCCAATGAGGATGAAGAATTTTTAGAAGTATTTCAAAATTCCTTTAAAACTTTTTAAAAACTAGGAGGGCATTTTATTATTTCTGGGATGCTTTTTTTTTTAATTCTTCGACCTGTTGCAGTAAAAATAAGGGAAGAACATCTGGTGTTTCCAGATGAAGGCACAGGGGTTGCCAGCCTAGAAAAAAAAAAAGGGAAGGTTCAATGCCTGTCACATTGGGAGTCCTTAGAGAGGAAAGGCACAGAATGAAAGGGTGCTCCCTCGGAGGAACAGACGGATGCTGCTGCCGGTTGGGAAGGAGGGCAGCCTTTTTCTCACTTGCCTTTCCTGCTTTGATTTGGTGCACTGCCTTGTCCATTTATTGGGCTGAAAATAAAATATTGATCTAAAAATTCTGGCTTCAAATGGTTGCAGCGCTCATCCCTATCGGGCAGTGAGAGAAGATACGGCTTCATCTTTTTAACTTCTACGGATTAACTGAAACCGCTTCCTATACAAAGAGACAGGACCTTCCATTTTTATTCACTTTTATGATCATCTAGTTATTTTCAACCACTGAAAAAAATCAAAGATGATTGAAACATCTGGCAGTACACCTGATTAATTCGTCCTTACAATTAAGAGGAAGCAACAGAGAGAAAAAGTCTTAAAAAGAAACACATCCCCAAATCTCTAGATCATCTTGAAAACTTTTTGTTGAAAATAAGAAACAGGAAAGGGCAAAAAAATCCTTTTATTTTTTTCTCTAACTCTGAAGAAAAAGGAGATACATCGAATAAAAACTCAGAGAAAAGCCACATCAGGCAGTTTTTCTCCCCAAAGACTATATCTCAAACAGTAATTTGTTTCCTGGTTTACACGCTTGCTTCTTGGAGTGAACGGTACCCTGCTAATTTGTGTTCTGTTCTCCTTTTGCAGCACTCAGTGTTGGGGTAATAAAGTTTGCTTTAACTAAACAAAGCACGAGCACTTGCCAATCCACTGTAATTAAAGCCCAGAATAAAAATCACCGAGCAAGGAGTGATTTAATTGCCAGATAATTATTTCCACATCCAGCCCAGCCGCACGCAGTCGTTTTCTCCGGCTTCTTTTCCTACTTTACCTCGAGGGCTCATTAGGGTTGCGTCCACTGCCTTCCCTCCATCCCCACATCTGGCTTCATCAAATGGCAGGCACTGCTCTCCCGTCCCTGCCACCACTTCAGAGTTACCCGCGAGGTCTTTTGTGCCTGTGAGGGACTTGACTCTGTATATCCGTCGACTATTGGTGTCCGACACGTAGAGTGAGCCTGAAACAGGGTCCACGGCCAGATAGTATTTATGAGCGGGATTGTTGCTTTAGAGAGAAAGAAAGCATAGAACAGAAACAGCTGAGCAGTCTAGAAACTTCACAGGCTTTCAGAGCTTGGGTGCTCATCAGGCACAGAAAGATCTGGAAAGAAAGTCTGACACCTTCATACAGAGCTGAGGTCTGAGGGACCACCATCTGAGGACCTGACTTGATTAAGGCCTGGTCAGTGTTCAGAGGGGTTGTCATTTTAAATCTCACTCATCCTTCTACACTGAGCCTTGCACAGCAGAGCCCAGTAAGCCAGAGCTGCACAGCAGTCTTGATCTCTTCAGCCCTTCAGATCTGCTCCAGGTCAATTCTCTTCAGCTTATCTGTTTCCCCCCCTCCCCGCTACCTTGTTTAACTTCCTTTGGAAGCAGGAGTCATAGGGGTAAAATCAAAGAATCAGCTTCTAAGTGCCTTAGATTACGCCACAAGATTTGTGAGGTCTTGTATAAATAGGAGGCAGAGGCATAACAAATTTATTCCTAAAGCAAATTTGTTCTCATTCATTCTTATCAAGAATCTCATTTACGCCAGATGAAGTTGGTTATATAACTAAAACCAGAGACCCCAAGTGTCTGACTTTAACTCCAAACCTTCTGTTATTGGAAAACTGGTCCTCAGTTTGTGATTAGAATGGGCGCTCATATGGAAAGCTACTTCTCTTCTGAAATATATGGTTTTTGACAGCTTGTCACATTTTGGAACTACTTTAGCAAATCATCTGAAAATTGAGGAATGTCAATCTTTGCAATATATATATACATTCACACACAGAGAACTGCAGTGCAGAAATATTTTCAAAATCTTGCCTGGCTAGTTTAACTCAATTTAGTTGGATTTTAAGCGTGATGTGAATTTTCCAGCCTTTGGAGCCTATGGGTGAGCATAAATAAGGTCAATGGTGGTTTCAAAGCATAGAAGACAAATGGAAGACAGGAAGAAAAAAAGATGAAGGTTACTTACCAGTAACCAGAGAGATTTGCCTCCAAATATCCACACTCCTAGTTTCATGTGGCAAAAGTGCCCATCTCCAAGAGTGAGGATACACAGAGGTAAGTTATGATGGACAAAAGCCATTTCTTGATCAGACTTGCTCAAACTCTAATAAGGCCACTTTCGGCAGATGGGTCATCAGCACACAAAGATGACTGTGGTCATGTGGTCATGACCAGATCTGGAGGAATGAGGAGGCCCCAAAATATCACCTTCTACAGTTATTTTCCTCTATGCCAGTCTTTGACATGCCATGATTTTAGGTCAATGAGAGTTCGTTCTAGAACCGCAGAAGGTAGGAAGGAGATGGGTTTGAGAGCAATTCAGTAGGCAGAGGCAATACCATCTGCTGAAGTCTAGGAGTGTAGAAATTAGAGATGAAGAAATACAGTAAACAAAAAAATACTTGGCAGGTTTATTTCATGCATGGATCTCAAAGTACTTTAAAAAGATGGGTATTGCACCCATTTTACAGAGGAGGAAACTGAGGCACAGAGAGGTTAAGTGGTGTAGACAAAGTTATGCAGGGAGACTAGTGACATGCTTGAGATTAGAGCACAATCTCATTATTCCCCAAGTTCCTCTCCTTATCTTCAGCAGCAGACTGCACCTCTTCACTAGACCCTTATCACATTCCTCCAAAATAATGCTCAACCTTCTTTGCCACATAGAAAAAGCGTTCTTTCCACTTAGGAGATTCCTCCAGTCTCTCATGTATCTGAGCCATACAAACATCTGCACATCTGCCACTGTTTTGAAATTCTGCTCTCTTCTCCCACCACGCTGTCCCTGGCACTGAAGAACAATCTCTGCCGTGACATTGGTGTTCCACACTTCACAAAACCACCCAAACTTAGCTCAAGGCTGGTGCCTTTTGTGTGGCACTTCTAAAACAAGGCACACCCCCCCACCTTGGCCAGATGGAGGACCTGAGGCAGGCACAGACTGGAGCTGGGCACAGACTGGAGCTGGGCACAGACACCAGGCAGGGCCCTTGCTGGTCTCAGCAGTGAGAGCTGCTCACACAGTGCCCAGAGGAGCTGAGCTGTTCCTGGACACAGAGCAGCAGCCGCCCTACAGGAATGGAAGGGTCTCTCTTTTTGGACACGATTTTGCCAGCGTGTGTCTGCCCACCTGCCTCCCTTCTGCCCTCAGCTACCCCCAGGCATGTCCCACTGCTACCAGGATGGGATAAGGGACGAGTCAGAGTAAAGAACAAGGGCAGAACACGGGCTTATCTCCCTCTATCCTGCAGTCCCTGCCTTTCTCCTTTGCAATCTCCCTCCCCCAGGGCAGCTATGCCAGGGAGTCAGTCGAGAGCTTTGGTTCCTGATCAGGGAGTGGCTCACTGGAGGTGCAGACCTCCTGCACACCCTTTCCCTCCTTCCTGAGCCCTGTAAGGGAACAGATAGTAGAAGATTTTCCATGCAAATTTTTGAGGGACTTTGGCAGAAAACAACTGCTGGAAGGTGACATGCACTCACTGTGTCCCCAAATGATTGATGAGACTATGGCCTCAAACAGGGATGTGTTTTATAACTGAGCAGTCAATACGTCTCAAGCCGGCACCTGGGCAATTAAAGACCTCTGCCTCTCTTTTCCCCATGCCACTATAATCTTTAATTTGAATTATAGGAGGCCAAAGACTGTACCTTGTTTTAAAAGATTTTCCATGGCATTCAGCATTTCTCAGAGGCCTCTGCCAATAATGTCTCTGCCTCCAGCCCTCCTGAGTGAATACAGTGGTTACCAGCACCTGCAGCCTCACTCTGCTCTGAGGGGGAGCCTGTGCCCGGCAGCAAGTGCCAGCAGGACCAGCTTATCCTCCCTGTTCTTCTCATAGGTGCATCAAATTCACAACAGTGCAACAACAGCTATTCTTTAAATCTAACCAAGAAGAGAAGCTGCCCAGAGCAAATCTCTGAGCACCTGAAAAAGGAACTAAGCTTTGTTGAAGCAAACGAGGAACCTCCAGCACCACGAATAATCATTAGCAAATTGTGAATTAATTCATCCAGATAAGAATATTTAGTGCTGTTACACTTGCTATACCAAAATACACTGTTAAGGGGAAATAATACTATTTAGCCCAGACCATCTATTGCATCAACTTGTACTACAAAAATGGAAAGTATGGTTTTAAAAGGGTGATGCACAGGACACCATGGAATAGTTTACAACAGCTCTTCTTGTTCTTGCCCTTGATTTTCTCCAGGATGAACTTCCTCCCTGTCCCACGTGTGGCATAGAAGGAGGTTTCCTAAGCTGCTGCCATCCAGAATACCTAGTGCTGGGGTGAGACGATGAAAAATTGCTTCTCCTAATGTCCAGAAAGGTTATGCCTCCCTCCTGAATCTTACAATGACTGCACCTAGTGGTTGCATACAGCCAGCCCCACAGGTTGACTAACTATTAAATGTGTTTGACAAATGAAATATAAACTAAATTATGGCAAAGGACAGCAGGTTCAGAAAATCATTAATGACCGGAAAATGAGTTTTTGACCTATATGCAGTCATTAGTGCTTTTGTGAGCCTCTCTGGCATTTGTGAAAATGCTGTTGTAGTTTACCTTGACCATTTAGACCAATTATAGACAGCAAGGAGAGGTGTTTATCTAGAAGTTAGCTTGGGGTTCATTATCCTTGCATTCTACTAGAAATTTGTAATTACTGTCAGAACTTATTTGGTTGCTTTTTGACTGCATTTCATAATTGCTAATGCTTATCATATTCATAACACACAATTAGCACATAAAAATGTTTCTATATATGGTACATGAAGAACATAACATTACACAAGAAGCACAACACAAAAAGCAAACACAATGAAGCAAACAAACCATATCAAATTATATGGGAAAGAGCTCATGTCTTACCTATGTTTAAACTCTTTATTTCTTTATAGAAAGGGAACAGAAGAAAAAAGAACAAACAGTTAGCTGAAGAATAGATGGTAAAGCAAACATAGTATTTGTTTTATTTTACAAAAGGACACAGGAGAAGATTCTTATCTCTTTTCAGGACTAGCCTTGGCTTAGTTTACAGATGAAGAGAGACTGGGAGGGATAGAGTTCCCTATAGGATACCCCTGCCCCCACCCCCACCCCTCACATACAGGAAACTTTCTGGACCATTGAAAAGAGTTTTCACTTGGAAATATGTGCAGCTTGTGGGCTGGGAGTGAGAGAAACCAGCAGTTTTCTCAATACAGAGCTGGGCAGGGAGAAGCACCAGGCTTAGGATGTTGTCTGCCAGCTGGAGGTAAATTCTTTAGTCCGAATAGTTTTCCAACAGGCTATTTCTAAACAAATTTCTACTAGGCAGTTTGTCACTAAAATAATTGCTTAAAGCAAGTTTGGATGCTCCTTGGTATCTGTTTAAGCCCATCGAAGCAAATGTCAGGGTGAAAAAAAACCCTTCTAAGTGAGCAGTAAGGTACTGTACAAGGGGGGATAA
Source organism: Chiroxiphia lanceolata (assembly GCF_009829145.1). Lineage (NCBI taxonomy): Eukaryota > Metazoa > Chordata > Aves > Passeriformes > Pipridae > Chiroxiphia > Chiroxiphia lanceolata. The sequence continues at coordinate 5,152,556 of NC_045651.1, forward strand.
ACAGCATTAACTGATCCACAGTTTACTGCCCAGACACAAAGCTAAGGGAAGAGTGTCCTCTGCTTCCCAGAAGAAAATTAATACATTCTCCACACCACAGTGTTTCACTGTGTTGATGTAATTTCCATTTAGGAATATCCAGCTGAAGGAAACAAAGAGGTACACGACTCCTGAGCTGCAGCTCTCGAGGCACAGCCCCCAACTTGTAGTACCAGTGATAAGTGGGACACGGAGCACTTGAGTCAAAATCCCTATTTGCCATTCCAATCAGGCACCTTCATAAAGGACAGTGTGAAGCAAATATGCACACTGGGATATTCTGACTTATAAAGTTACTCAAGATTTATATTGGTTTATGTGAAATCAAAATTACATCAGTTGTGAAATCTAAATAAAGTGATGTATTTGGTTTGTAATACTTGTGCTACTGCAACATTATCTGATCTACTTGATATAAGCTGAAGACTGTTCTTGTTCATACTTAAATGGCTCAAATCTTCAGACTCTTATTTGGGTAACTCATGCAGATTTTAAGATGAGCAATGAATCACAATTACTGCTATAGATAATGTTTGCTGCAATGGATCTTAATTCCCTTTAGAGGAACAGGGGGGGCAAAAGACATCATAATGTAATATAAAACCTGTAAATCCTAAAAATCTGTCAAGTCCTCTGCAGCTATCCAACAGCACTCACAACACAGTAGCTTCACTGTTCCTTGCTAACAGTTCTAACAGAAGCTAAAGCAACTATGCTGTGGAAAACAGACTTTCATAAAGGAGAAAGTGGACAACAGCAGATTAAGAAGTCCATCTTCCGTTTCTTTACCCATGTTCCTTCCCATTTTCCCTCTCACATAATGAAAACTGAAGTTCCCTCTCAATCTCTCTGGCACAGAAAGAAAACAAAGTACTCAGACTGATACTGCTGTAAACTTTGAGGCAACATTTTCAAACTCCAGGTGTGCTACAAAGCTTTGCCACTGGCTGATATTAGGAAGTGAGGTGCAGACAGAGTCTTATATTGAATATCCTAACCTGAAAATGTTTTCCTTCACCTATAAAGCTGTAGTCCTATTTAGTAGAAAGCTAAACAGAACTGAACAAATGAGAAAAAAAACCCAATTAGCATATTCTATATAATGCAGAGTTTTAGTGCATATTGATATAAATATTTATAGCAGGTCACACGTCCACGCCAGCTACCCTCTGTGGCTTACACTGAGCTGCTAGCAGAAAGCACTGCATGATCCATGACTTTAAAAAAAAAAATATAATGAGGCAGCCTGATGGTGTATGAGGTAGGTGTCAGAGAGTGATTTCAGAGTAGAATTGGCCTGAATCAGATCTCTTTTCTCTTATATAGAATCAGAATTCACAATAGTGACATCAACAGAATGACATGAATGGAAGAGAGGTGTAAAATAGAGCTAGGCCTCCTATTCTTTAACAGTCCAATAGTTTTGTGCTTTTTCCCACTAATTAAAAACTAAAAGTACAGTGGAAGCAGAGGAATTGGTGATTGGTTATATCATTAGGAAAAGACTAGTGACCTAAATTCACTCTATGTGCTTTTGCAGCTATATCCAATTTCCAGGAGCACTAATGCTACTGCCTGAGGGGGCTCCAGAAGGGTCAGCACACAGCCAGTGCATGGTATTTTTCTTTATTTTTCTGCAAATCCTCAATAGTGCTGTAAGTATAAGGTCCAGTTACATGAGTTAGGGTTTGAAGCAATAGCTCTTGCCTCTCCTAGAAGAATGAAAAAAGGAGATGGAACAGAAATGGGTGAAGTGGTACACTCTACGCTCATGCCTTCCCTATTAAGTGACCAAATCTTAAGCCTGGAAGGGGGCACGGGACAGTGGGACAGAGTTACAATCTCAAAAAGAGTTGTGATGATGCAAAATGGCTCTGTGTGTCAACCTGAACTGCACTTGTCAACCTACAGGAACAGACAAGAATAGGAAAGTGGCTCTCAAAACCACAGATAGGAAAACCTTCCCTCTGACCTCATGAGACTGTTACACCTCTACTTATCACTGTGGCTCAGGACCTAAGGGCAGTCAGGTCTGTAGTTTTCAAACAAAACTAAAAAATATATAGCACCAAAGGGAGATAGTATCAATGATCACAATGAGACAGAAAGGGATGGTTTGTACTTTTTGTTCAAGCTAATTTGTACTCTTAATTTCTTCTCTGTAGTCACTGCTCTGATAAGCTACAGGCTTTTGAACTATGCATTTCTGTGCCCCATTTCTCCACTGGAATTTAAATAGGTTGAAAGTGACAATGTTTTTCAAAATTATAAAAAGTAATGGTAAAGGCTGATTTGAGCACAGGCTCCAGAAGTGAAGCACTAAGGTTAACACCTTACCTCAGCTCCAATATGCTCGTAACGTTCCTGGAGGGGAAGATACGCCGGATATAGTTAAAATCTCCAACAAAGAGACTTCCATCAATACCCACTGCCAGTGCTACAGGGGCCAAAAGCTTATTTCCTTCTGCCAGACCATTGCAGCTTGGACAGGATATGCTTCTGCGGCGCCCATTCCCCATAATGCTGGTTATCACAGCCGGCTGCTGAGTTAGGAACTGATTTTCTCCGTTGCCTTTGTGCAATATACCTAATGACAGAGAGCAGAAGAAGTGGTTATTACCACCATTCATTGCAAGGGACTTGAGGCTGTTCTCTTTCCCACAGCTGCTCTTAAGGACTGTACACTGAAAAGACTCCAGCATTTGGGTTTTCGGTCGAACAAGGAGAGCAAAAGGGCTTTGCAGTAGTGAAAATAAAGGTGTAATGAGATTCAGCGTTGAAAAGCACACACATACACACCCACAGACCCAAACCTACAACCAGAGTCCTTTGGTGTTCATTATGAAAGAAAACACTGCCACACAGCTCTGGCCTGGTACTGTGGTTTAGACTGTGATAATAACTGGGAAACCAGAAGGTAAACAGTGGTGAACACATGTTCCTTATTTGTGTGCCTGGATCCTCTCATTCCAGTTTCCTATATCATGTTTTGTCTGGAATTTTGTGCCAACCTTACTGTTCTCCTTCCACCTCTCAGTCTTTCATGCTTCTTTTTAATGGAAAATGAAAAATGAGAAAAGGAGGTACCAGAGAAGATGATAACACAGAAAATGAAAAGATAGGAGAAAGATGAAACTCCCAGAAGGGCTACTAAGGATCAGTGATAAAAGGCAACAGGGAAGCTAGTGGTACAGATCTTTATTACGCTTCAAGGAAATACCTTTAAGATAGGATTTATTTTCAAAATATTTGTTAAAAGAGCAGACCCCTGCTCCAAGAAGAGAGTGGATTCTCTGACAGAGCGATCATTTTCAGTGTCATCAAAAACTGTGGACATCTGGCTGGAAAGTTTCAGCCTCATGTTGTTTGAGAAATGCAGCTGCATGATCCTGATGTAACTGGTGACAACAGTGTCATGCACTACCCAAATACCTGTTTCAACAGTGTTGGATCCACTGCCCAGCACTGGAAGTGTGTTCAAATAGCCTGATCTTGCCTGTTCTGAAGGCTACTTTAGATTTATCGAGTAAAAATATCCTTTGCTATTTGTTAATGCAGGGATCAGCAGGAAGGCTGTAAACAACACTTCATAGGGATCAAATAAAATATGTGCTGAGCATTCAGCTCCCAAAGAGTAAAATATGGAGATCAGAAACATTCAGCTTAGGATATGGAAGGACAAAGAGAAGTGAGGAAAATACAGACAGGTGACAAATGAGAAAGACAAATGAAACCCAGTACCTAGTCACAGACTCACAGTTCTTCTAAGCCCCATCTCAGAGGGAAAAAAAGTCAAGCAAAAGGAATCAGGAATGGGTGTGGTTCATTAAAAAAAAAAAAAAAAAGGAAGGAAGACAAAAAGATATTACAAGGGAATAAATGAACAACAGAATAGAAGACAGAGATTTGGATTCAGAAAGACATGTTGTGCAGAACAGTCAAAAATTTGTTGCAAAACAATTTCTGACAGCTGAAATGTGTTCCAGACCTTACTGAGCTAAAGATGAAACAAAAAGAGTGGAGAAACTGCATTTTTTGAAAGTGTAAATATAACGCAAGTAAAAAGTGTTTGCAGACAAAACTCCATATAGGACAGAAAACACACGGAATTAACTAACTCACCACTCTTGACATTAAGTACATGGTGTTTATCCAGGGACCATCCTCCTAAGTTTGAAGGATCTAGTTCAAATCCTTGCAGCAGTGCTGTCCTCTTCTCCCATAAAATGAGACTGGGGCAAGTCTCATATTCAAAACCCACAGACACTGAAATAAAAGAAAATGTAATATACTTCCTGAACAAACATTGAATTAAATGACCAGAGCACATTCCCAATAATCAGCATTCCACTTTCCCTCAAGAAGATGGAGTGATTATATTAATCCCTTTTATTCTACAATATTGTATTCAAATTTTTGACTAGACACAAATTTGAAACTTCATTCACATGTACTCTGTAGGGATCTGATCACTTCTATCTTAACAGCTCACATTGGGAAGTGACTGGTTTGGTGGGAGGAGAGTGAGAAATACAATTTTTAAAATATAACAAAATTATTCTATCAGATAAGAGGACAAGATTAAAGCCTTTATTTGCCAGATGTTCATGGCATTTATTTAGTGTATTCATTTTACATACCATATACCAAACAGCAGTGAAAACTTTGTGTGCACTTAAACACAAGTGCACTGTAAACATTACTCAGGAAAGCATTATCCCATGCAATAATGTAAGAAAGAAAAGCTATAGCAAAGAAGAATTTAGAAAACATAGAAAATAATAAACATTTTAAAAATAAGCTGTTGTTTCTACACTGGCACAGCTCTGATGATCATTTTTAGCACTGTTGTATAAAAATTATTCTGATACTCAATGAAAACTGAAAAATATTATGATGATCACTCTTTTTCCCACACACTAAAACCAAGCAAACTAAAAATAGCTACAGAACTACCAGACTGAACAGCATTAGAAGAACAGCATTTTCATTTCAAATGTGTTATACCACAAGAGACTACAATAATGGTATGTGTGAAAACCCAAGTGCACTGCAGACTGCCAGCCATGGGGATCATTTGTTAACAGAAAGAAAACAGAAAAATAATGATGGACTAGGTTTCACCTAAGTTCCTGTGCCCAGTTTTTCCTGTTTCCTGGACTAAACCTTCTAAGTCAGGTACCAAAGGCATGTTGATGGAGTTTATACACTCTGAATATGATCTTTAATGTGTAAAAGAACAGTAATACAAAGATAAACTGTGTCAGGGAGACAAGAACTGTTCAGTCTATACTTCCTCCTCCACAAGAAATCTCTGCAGTTTCCTTGCTTAGAATTACAGGTGTCACTTGGAACGTTTTGGAGCTTGTATGTGCTGACTTACCTACAGCATCTGACAACCCATACACCTTCTGACCATAGGCATCTGTTTTGTCCCAGATAAATGTATATGCCAAGTTGGGAGATGCCTGAAATGATTTTTGAAACAAATGCCCTTCAACTGCTACCATCAAGTGAACTTTGATGAGATTCAGGGGCACAAGTGTCTGAGTCATGATGATCTTCAGCAAGGATTTGTATCCAGCAGTACGGGAACTCAGGTAGCTGAGCTTTATACTAGAGCCAGGGATCTCAATTTCTTCGTGAAGAACCTGAACAAGAAAAAGATCAAGCATTTCACATTAGTGATTTTTATTTATTTTTTTTAATATCACCATGCATATTCTTATGAACTTATGACTTTCTGCTATTGGGAATGGCTGTCCTCAAACCAGTGCAGCGACACAGTTCAGCTGACATTTCTGACAAATAATTATTGGGTGTCTGGGTAGACATTCTTTTTAAGTCCAAGCATTTTTACTGCATGTTATATGCAAGGGAAACATGAGAAACACAGTCATAGGAACCCACAACTTCCACTAACAGTATAAAGACTAACTGAATACAGTGAAACAACAGTGTCAGGAGAGTTTTCCTTTGTCCTAAGTAACAAACAAGGAAACGGGGTGTGGTTAGCACCACAAGCCAAGCCTTTGCAAAAAATACTCTTGAACAACCTAAGCTGTCAACTGAAACACAGAGATATACTTGATATATTGTATCATAATGGGACGGTGCAAGGTAGTCAAAGATAAATGTGTCCGGGTGACACAAACCGGGGATATCTCCTGCAGCCCTCACTAGAAAACCTGTCAGAACAAATGCAGCTCTACAGAGGCATTTGCTGCAGCAACTGCAGGGACATAAGGACTGATTTCTGTATCCTTTTCACTCCTGCTGTTCTTACCTGGGTTTCTGGCACGATGGGATTCCGGCTGGGAGCATCACTGAAGAAAGTTGAAAGCGGTGATGAAATGATGACTGGGTCAGGACGGACAAAACCACTCAGATCACAGCTGGGAATGGAGTTCTCCTCTGTCTTCATCACAAGTGTGTCCATGGCATAGAAGCTATTCCATGGCAGCCACACTGTCCTTTCCTGACTCATAAACGGGGCCCGCTCAAAGTGCAAGGTCAGGGAAGCTCCACCGTTCGCAACCAGGTCAAACCTAGAAAAACGTGGCCTTTAGAAGTGACAAGACTGAATAATTCCAGTAATAGCATTCTAATGACACAGAGGTACACCTCTAGCCATGGGTTAATGTCTGGTTTTGGCTGGGATGGGGTTAATTTTTTTCCTAAGAGCTGCCATAGTGCCGAGTTTTGGACTCAGGGTGACAATAATGTTGGTAACACAGGGGTGTTTTTGTTATTGCTGAGCAGTGCTCTCACAGAGTCAGAGACCTTCCTCCTCCTCACCCCACCCCACCAGAGGGCAGAATGTGGGTGCACAAGGAGCTGGGAGGGGACACAGCTAGGACAGCTGACCCCAAATGACCCAAGGGATATCCCCGCCCATACGGTGCCATGCTCAGTATATAAACTAGGGGAGAAGCTGCTCCAGATCTGGCTGGGCATTTCTTTCTCTTTTTGTTATTTTCCTTTTCATTACAATTTATTATAATGATTATTTTATTTCAGTTATTGAACTGTTTTTATCTCAACCCACGAGTTTTCTTACTTTTACCCTTCTGATTCTCTCCCTGTCCCAGTGGAGGTGGGGAGAGGGAGAGGACCTTGATTATGTTTTAAATGTCATGCTTCAAATGATCAATAATGGGATGTGAACCTTTGGCAACTAAACAGCTGAAAACCAGCCAAGACAAGCAATGATTTGAAGTCACCTGGACAAACCTCATTCTGATATAAAATCTGCATTAAATAATTTAAAAAATGCCCAACAGACAAACCACCACATTTATTATTACAAGCCACCTTTATGTAGAATAAGCAGAGAAGCCAAGTTCATTCTGAGCTGGACAATGAATTATCCCTTTCCTGAAAGGCCCCCATCAAGCACAGAATGGGACAGGTGGCAGTAACAGAATAATAATGAGAGGTGTTCTACAAATAAGAATTCCTGTCCCCAGGATAACAGATCTATCATTTTTCAGACATATTAGGTGTTTACTCCCAACCTCCTACACAATCACAGCAGTTATGTGGAGCTGCACAGGCATTTGAAATCTGGCTTCAATGAGTAAAATGCTTCCAGGTTGTTCTGACAACAGAAGCAGGTATCAGTTGTTCCATGTAAATGCTGGCAACGTAACAAACTACTCAATGACTTCAACAATTTATTCAGATTTAAATATAGTTCAGCTCACCATTTACACTAGTATTAAACCACTGAAATCAACATTACACTCTTATTATAACAGATTAATATTCTGGGAAATGTGGCACTTGAATACTCCCTATAGTTCAGTTGACTCATATTAATTATTTCAATTCAATTGTTTGTATGCATGATCAAGACAAAGTGGCAAATGTTTACAATGCCTGTGTCAGATACACTGTTTTAGGTACCACAGCCAGTAAACCAGATAAACCACGACACATTGACTTTTGTTTATCTGAATCTGTGTGCATTTCAAATAAGCTGATACAAGGGGGAAAAAACACTTTTTCGCACAGCAGGAAATTGTCTAAATATATTAAATTAGAATCTTTTGATTACATTCTACCCTGAAGAAACTCAAAAGAGAGTGGGTCTTCAAAAGGAAAGAGAGGCAGAAGGGAACTTTTAACAAAATATACTATTCCATAATGATACTTTTCTTTTTTTCCTAGAAGTGTTAGCCTGCATTGCATTTTAAAATAAAATATTTCTGGTCTCAGCTGGATATTGCTGTAGTCCACAAATGTTTTCATAGATACAGAGCAACTTTCTGAAAGGAGCCTGCCTGCTAACACGTCATTACCAGAAGTCAGCCTGTTCGTATTTACATGCAGTTAGTATTCAAAATGCCACGTGAAAAACTACTTTTGTGTTTACTTAATAGCTCTTCGCCCTGGGAGGAAGGCAACGCCTGATACCACATGGTTGCATCAGATCACACCATCTGTTAACCAGCAAAGACACCACATATGAAAGAGGGACTCAGTGAAGCAGGGACACTCACGTGCCATCCTGACGAGTGATGGTGTAGCCGTACTTTGGATACTTGACAAACGACACGTTGACCCCAACTAGAGGAGTTCCATCTGTAGTCACCACTTGGCCTCTTATGAGAGACACAAGACTGAAAAAAGAAGGAGAATTTAAGGTATTAATTGCAAAAGGGAAGCTATGTTGTTTATAAACGGAGCAGTGGAACACTTGTGCCTCATTTACTCTAAATCCAATTTTCTCCAGAGATTTTTTGGAATATTGAGGAACCACAATATTGCCCAGGTCCCTCTATACACCTAAATCAAGACACTGTTCATCTGTGCAGTGAGATGTGTATACAGAACGGGAGTTAGTGCTTTCCTTGTCTAACAAGGCTTTGCCTCATTGCCTAACGAGGCTTTGCAGAGCAGAAATCTCCCTCACAGTCAGCCAGGCCAGAGCTGTGACCCTGCGGCCCCACTAAAGCTCAAAAACCTTCCTGTGTATAATAAAGTGCCTGTGGGTGGCTAATACACTTAAAAAATATGGCGCAATGCCATATCTTTTTTTTTTTACACAACCAGCTCTCCAAGTTAAGGTTCCCATTCCCTCGTCTTAGGGAATGACTGGAGTTCCTGCACCGCATTCGGTCCTGATTTGGAACCCTGGCAGGAGGAGGAAGGATTTGGTTTTAAGGCCAGCTTTATGCACAGGCAAAACAAAGAGTTTTCTCAGCCAGCAGGATAAGCAGCTTTGCTCAGCCTAAGGGAGGTGAAGATGAGCTATTCCTCCAAGAGGCACAGTCAGTTTTTTCTCTTTGGAGAGTGCTTGTAAAGTGCACAGTGCTGCTCCCAGCTGGAGAGGAGTCTCCAGCCCTGGCTCCTTTCCCTTCCTCCTTCCCTGTACCCTGAGAGAAGCAGATCATGCTTCCATTTCTACACTGGAAACATGAAAACAGGACAAGTCAACCCAGGAAACAGGGAGAGAGTTAAATCCTCTTAACCCATAACCTCAGGGATCACAAACCCACATTTTCCTAATGTATTTTCCTGGCTATTTAAAAACTACTTCCTTGTATTTTTAATTCCAAACAGGTGTAATATGTTCTTTGATATTACATAAAAGAAACTAATTAATGAAAATGAATAATTTCTGTTATTTTTCTCTTAGAACTTTCAACTGCTTCTTGACCCTTCAGGTCAAATTTTAATTTGCAAAATAACACTTCATATCAGAGTATGGAATTTGCTAAGAAAATCTACTTAGAAACATACTGGACAAAGATAATTGCCTTGGCATTATTCATTTTGCTTCAATTATGTTATGTTACAAACACAGAGAAATAGTTGCAGGAAAAAAGTCACTCAAGTTTCTCTAGGGGAACTGTGCAGAAAGTAGATTTAGAAAGAAACCATCATATGGCAGAAGAGAATGAATAATGTCCATGACTTACTTGTTTTCTACCTTAAATTTTAATATTTCAGGAAATAATGTGAATAAAATACTTTGGTCAATAATCTTCCTTTTTATTTCTAAAATGCTAAAATCAAGAACAAAATGGATCTTAAAATAAGCTAAAATGTAGTTAAAATCTGGATTTATAAGAAGCAATATTTTGACTAATAGCCATACATAGGACAACCTTTCTTTGCTAATCTTTTAAAAGTGTAACTTACAGATTAAGCTGATACATTAAGTGCTTTTCCCTTTTTTTTTAAACAAGGAATTTAAATGTGTAAAAACACCTAGCTTTTTTTTTTCCTAAAAACTTCATCTTATTTCTGCACAGAAATGATTAATGAGACTTAAATATTTTTGCAATCAATAAATTTTGTTATTTATTGCTTTAGCAGGGTGGGAAATAACTTCTTTTTCTTATACTAAGACTGGAAAAAAATAATAACCACTTTTTGTCCCACTTTTTCATGTCTCTCAATGGAATGAGAGCAAACAGAGCCAGCACCTTTCATGGGAGCTACTTCTTGGGACCATGGCAGCTTCAGTATACGTAAAACTTGGGAGTCTAACCCTGTGGTACTTTTAAAAAGTCAAAACCCTTAGTTTTAAAACTTACATTTTGACACTATACATTAATTTGCCTAAAATTGGTACCAAAAATAACAGCTGAGCTGCAGAACTATCAAAAGCACCTTCACAACTTAGAGGCTAAGGCCAATTTTAACGTCATTAATATGCCATTTGCACAGTTATGCTAAAATCTGCAGAGTACTTCAGATGAATAAAACAGAAGTAAGACTCCTGCCACCAGGAACCCTGGAAAACATATTTAAAAAAAAAAATGTATAATTTCAGATGAAATTTTTTTCAAAGGAGCCTCAGGATTGAAGTGCCAGCTCCTGCTTAGCTTAGAGCTCTAATTCATAGAGCATAGAATGGTTTGGGTTTGAAGGGACCTTAAATTTTGTTCCAATATCCCCTGCCATGGGCAGGGACACCTTCCACTATCCCAGGTTGCTCCAAGCACTGTCCAATCTGCCCTTGAACACTCCTAGGGATGGGGCAGCCACAGTTTCTCTGGGAAACCTGTGCCAGGGCCTCACCATTCTCATAGGGAAGATTTTCTTCCTAATATCCCATCTAAACCTACTCTCTGTCAGTTTGAAGCCATTCCCCCTTGTCCTGCCACTCCAGGCCCTTGTCAATAGTCTCTCTCCATGTTTCTTACAGGCTCCCTTCAGGCCCTGGAAGGCCACAATTAGGTCACCCCAAAGCTTCTCTTCTCCAGGCTGAACAATCCCAACTCTCCCAGCCTTTCCTCACAGCAGAGCTGCTCCATCCTCTGATAATCTTGATGCCTTCTCTGGATCCAGCACTTATTAAACACCATGAGATTCCCAAGGGCCACCATTTGAGCTTGTCCAGGTCCCTCTGGATGATATCCTGTCCTTCAGGTGTGTCACTGCACTCCTTAGGCTGTCAACAGCTTAATTCCTAGGCTGTTTTGAAGACTGCAACTCATATCCATACTTAAACAGCTTGACTATTTCTACTACAAATTCTGATATTTCTTGGATGGGGCAAGAACGCCTGCACAGCTCTACAGCCACCTAGAAATTTGGCATGATAATCACCCCCTTGTGTAAAACACTTGAAGATCTCAGAATGAAGTGCTGGATCATGTAAATAACACAGCTAAACATCATCAGATGGTAGTGGAATACAGACACAGGGAATACACTCATTTTCATTCCACAGAGCTTAAGGAGGCAATAGCTTGAGCTTGGTCCAGTGGATAACAGGAAACTTCTGGTTTCTCTTTACTTGAGGAAACATTGCTGGTGGTAACTCATATAGACCAGCATTGTACCAACCAGCCTGTGGACTATTTACTTCTTATACTATAGCCTGTATTCCTTTTTGAACAAATTATTCAGCCTCGTGAATTAGCAAGCTTCTCCCTTGTTTTCCTTTTCACACAACACTGTAGAAAATTGCAAGAATTCCCCCACCTTAATTTTACAGAGCTGATAAAAAAGATCACAACAAATTTTGGTGAAAACAGAACAATTTTTTTCTTTTTTTTCCCAAACAACTCCATGTGTGTATGCATGGAGTATTTTATAGAATAGCATAACATCTATATTATACAGAGTAGGATCCAGCAGGGTTTTCCTGATGGAATATGGAAATGATTGTGCTGTTTGAGCAGCACAGGAATGAATACAGCGGGGACCTGCCTGGTGTATCCAGAAACATTATGATCCTCTTTTTGCAGACAAATATTTAGGGACCTGCTCTACATCACCCATTAAGCCTGTAATGGGATCCTGACTGGGAAAACAGTTTCCTGTAATGAAGTCCAATCTTCTGGGCGTTATCTCAGATGATGTTCTTTCTTAAGCTTTAACTTTGGTGATATGAACATAATTAACATATTCATCAATTTCTTAGCATCTTTCCATGGAGACCTATTTAAATAATATTGATAATACCAATCTTCTTGTAAGCATACAAAGGCATCAAATATCAATTAATGATGTGCTGGCTTTTAGATTCGTTACAAATATATAATTAATACTCATAGGAAGAACAAGCTTAGGAAAAAAAAACAAGAAGAAAAAGAAAACTTAGATGTATTGATGATACAAGTAAAATGGCTTTATATAAGGAATAAATAATAAAACTCCCTAAGTTAACGTCTCTTTAAATTTATTTGAAATGTTATTCCACTATTGAAACTTGTGTAAATGGCACTAAATAAAATGTAATCTCTTTTAACTGGAAACTACTTTGCATTTCCCTTGGTCTAGACTGCAGTCTTCATAAAATATAAACCCCAGAACCTCCTACTCTGTGGAAGGAACCTTCTTCTAGGTGTTGCCAATATGTTAAAATGCTAATAAATGCTAATAAAACTCAGTGTTATAAAACAAAGCCCACATCAGAAACTGCACCAGAGTGTGAGCAGTGCAAACACGAAGCACCTGAAAGCAGCGTCTCACGTCAAAACACGAACAAAGTCGGGGGGGGAAATTCTCCCGTGCAACTCAACTGCACAGATCCAGTGCCACACTCATAGCTGCTACCTGCTGTTGAAGGGATTTTCTCCCGGGATGATGTGAGTGCTGTCCTTCCCCACCAGGAGCTTGATTCGATCATAGAAGGACTTCACAGCGGGTGCTCCAGAGTGGCTCTGCTGGATGATGTCCAGGGGGTCCCGCGAGCCCCGGCACAGGAGGCTGTTCTGGCAGGTGGACTGGAGGCAGCAGTCTGGGTCCAGGCAGTCCACCAAGCCATCTGAAAGGTAATAATTCTCAGATTCAGCCAGCTGCACAGTGCTGTTGAGCAGTAATATCCGATGGAAAACTGAAGGCACTGGGAAAAACTTAAAGCTCACTATTCATACCATCTCTGCGCCCTAAAACTGGTAATTGAGCCAACAGTGCAAAGAGGATGGGGGTTTTGAGCTCACTGCTTAGACACTTACAATTAATATATCACACAACCACAGAATGGGCTGACTTGGAAGGGACCCACAAGGATCATTGAGCCCAACCCTTAGCCCTGTACAAGACAGCCCCAAGAGTCACCAATGTTAGATGAGGATCAATCCCAAAGAAATCTGTTAAGGGCTGGAATTAGGAAAAAGGAAGTGGTAGGAATAAAGGATTTTTTGTTTGGGTTCTTTGCCTGGTGGGGTTTTTTGTTTGTTTCGTTTTGTTTGGTTGGTTTTTGGTTTGTTTTTGTTCCCTCCTTCTGTTTGTTTGTTTGGTTTTTTTTGTTTGCCTTGAGAATTACACTGTTTCATTTGATTTGTTCTGTTTGGGGAGCTGAGAGGAGACGGGGGTGACAGAGTAAGTTATCATTATCTAAGTAAAACAAAAATTAAATTGTAGCCATTTTGGCAATTCACAGGGAAGTGCTGTTGGAACTCCCATCTCCCACAGACACCTCAGAACTTGTGTGCATGCTTAGACAAGGAAGGATCAGTCAGAGTTAGTGGGTTCAGTCATCGTATTACATATCAGGTTGTCCATCAAGAATATTTCTTAAGATGTATTTTTAAGAAAAAATAGAATTTCAACATCAGAAATTAAAATTGAGTCAATGGGAAGACTGATCTGTATACTTAGATAAATAACAGCTGTCTGTTTTTAGCACACAGAGGAACAAGTCTAGCATCATCCTTTCCTTTGGTATCAGCATTTAACCAAAATATGTTCTCTCAGTGGAGTTCTACTGTAATTTGGAAATTAATAACCATTTATTTTAAAACATTATCATCTCTAACCATTTAGTAACATTTGTTCATCTTCTCTGGCAAGAATCAGGCATTCAATCTGCAATCTACTTGTGCCTGTAAACCTTCAGAGTCTCCCCAGGGTGTTTTAATCTGATTTTTTCAATAGAAATATGGCCTGGGCATACACTGAACACCATACAAAATAGAGATCATTCCAGTAGGGAAGCCAACAAAAGTACCTTAGAGTAAGATCATGACTCATGCATTTTCAAGATTTTCAAATGCACAACAGACCAGCAGAGTGATAACTGGAAAAACAACAATAAAAGAAAAAAAAAAAACAACCTAAAACTATAAAAAACTTTCTTATTTTACAATTAGCCCTGTATTTCCAACCCACTGTGTGTGCCTAAAATGACTGTTTCTGATTTAAAACCAGAATTGCCCAGGTATGCTGGCAATGTTTCAGTCAGGCCTCCAAAGACATTTAAGTCAGACAAAGTACCTTGTTGTGAGAGCTGTATGTTGCTTTAAGGTCAGCCGCCTATTCACATTAAGAGCTCCATTTATCTTGAGATCCTTTCACACGTGGCCGTAGGAATTTTCTGTTTTGCTGCAGTCCATTTTCCACCCACTTTATATATAATCATTCTAAGGACATCATGAGCTTCAGGGTATAACTCAAGGCACTTTTCCTATTAAGCTCTGAGAACTTTTTCTCAGTATCCTGCATTTCCTTTTCAGTTTATGAGAACCCTACAACTATGAACTTAGAGCTGCCCCCTGCTTAGTCCACTCAGTTCTTTTACTCACACGACCACCAGGCTAAAAAAAATCCTATCGACACACCAGAAATAACAGAGGCAAAACACAGGATATAAATTTCACATTTACACGCTGAAGCTGCCTCGTATTTTTGCCGTTCCTGTTATTAGAGGTGAGCACAAGTTACACCCCCAACGACCTCATCATGCAGCAGATTATGGGATGCTGCAACCAAACCCTTCTGATGACACCACGAACTTTGAATGGGCATATCAATCTCCCAGCCTCCTGTCAGTCATGAGAATCACATCTTTATGCTCACGAGCCCCCCTGGATATCGCCTGACATTGCAATCTCCAGTAAATTACCCTGCCACTGCCAATCTCACCGTTATCTCACAAACAATCAAGCAGGCAATCAAACTGCTCTGAATTGCCAGTTCAGGACCTGGGAGGCTGGAAACATCTCCATTCAACACCAGGGAGAAACCTGCCTGTGATGCCTCTCATGTAAGAAGGTTTCAGTGCAGTTATGTGAATTCAGACCCGCACACTTTCAGCTGGCTGCAACAATATTTAGAAAAGACAGGCACAGAGCATAACAAATATACACAATTCTCCTGTTTGGAGCATTATTACTTATAATATATGGCTATATTCCCCTGCACTAATTTATTCCCAGATGGCTGGAGTCAGATGTCAGGATATTTTTACCTCATGTGAACTAGTTGATCCAGCTTGTTGCAACAGCAGCACTGAGTTCTGGGTGTGTTCAGCACACCCAGCCAGACCCTGGGCACTGCTGCTTGGTATCAAAGGCTTATACACCACTGTCAAAGGCTTATACACCACTGTGCTGGTCACATTCACAGTTGCTGCTATTATTGACTTTGCTGCTCTCACATCTCTGACTCTATGCATGAAAGTATCAGTTACTCAGCAAATATCAATTTTTAGTTCATGTTCATCTAATTTGCTATCCAGACTATTATCACAGAATGACTGAGGCTGGCAAGGACCTCTGGAGGTCATTTGGTCCAATTCCAATTTGCTCAAGCAAGGCTACCAGAAGCCAATTGCCCAGGTCCATGCTCACACAGCTTTTGAATATCTCCAAGGTTGGAGACTCCACAACCTCACTGGGCACCTTCTCCAGTGCTCACTCACTGCACAAAGAAGTGTTTCCCAGCACACATGTGTGCCTGGGATTGTTTCTCCTCATGTGCAGGACCTTGCACTTCATGAGGTTTCTATCAGCCCATTTTTCCAGCCATATTGTACCATTACATATGAAGTAAATTGTTAAAAATCATTTATTTGCATTAGACTTAGTTGATTTAAACAAGGGCTAGAAAAAAATGTACTTTCTGTAAGAGAAACTCTGCCATTAGCATGAATTTTAATTAGAATTCAGTACTTTGTTTTTTGATATATGTTTCAGAGCTTGTCATCTTCCAGATTTCCTCAGGTATGCTGAATTATTTATACAGTTAATTCAATGACAAAGCCCTCACCATTTGCCTCCCCAAAATATTGCTGCCTTTCATGGCATACATATCTGAGTTTGAAGTGGCAGTTAGCAGCTCTCTGAAACTCTGCACACTAAAGGGAAGAGATTGGAGAGGGAGTTAAGATGGTATTGAACCTCCTCCAACAATTTGAGACCGAAAGAAGTCCTGACTTGGTCTTAACTGAGAAGAAGGAAAGAGGAAATTTTGATCTGATTTAAACTGGCAGCACAGGATTAACTCTCCATCGCTGTTCACGGTTCTGAATTCCCAAGTCTTTTCAGAAACCATGCAAGTGGCATAGTATTCCTCTTGAAGACTTCACTTCTGCTCATGGATACACACATTTCTTGACTTTCCACAGGCTTCTTGGCAGACTTTGCTATACAGCAAAAAGAAAACTTTAAACCATTACATGTAAGCAGACTAACCTCCTTGTGCATGTCACATTCAAGAGGGCTTTATTATTGTGTTCCTCTTGACCATCCTTGCAAGGACTGAAAAGCTCTCAGTAGGAATAGTGATATATTTTACTGCTAATGTATTTAGAACCTCTCAGCATCAGTTTTCCTTCACCACTGAATATACTTCTCACCACTTCCAGGCAACTGGATTCCAGAACTGAGCTACACCTTTCTGCAGAAACTTGATGCTTGAGCTATTGGGGTTTTGTTAAACCCCTGTGAGTAAATTATCTTTAGTTTACACACTTCTTCAAACACTTGCAGGTTGTGCTTCAGGTTCAATTCACGATGCAGGTTAGAATGAGTGAACTATGACTTGACATCCAGCTGCTTGAGAAAATGCTTTCTGTACCCAGCAGGGGACAGTTCTGTTTCCAACCCAAAACTCCTGAGCTCGTGCTCAGCAGAGGGCATCCTTACACTTCACTAGCTGCAGGAGCCGGGGACTTTCAGAGCCTAATTCCTGGAAATTTTTCTTTTTCCAATAAACATTTCAGACTGATGATTAAAATAGAGGTGGGGAGGAGTGGGGGGGAACAGCAGCTACTACGAACCCTGAGGGCAAAAGGGTCTTTGATCACTCTGAGGGCAAATTAGTTAATTTATCTTGATCCGATTTTAATTATGTGCAGTATTAATATACCCAAGGTGAAAGAATTAGAGATGCTCTATCAGATTATCAAAAGAGTAGGCCTTCTCTCTGCCAACACAGAAATATTTTAATTGAGCTCTAAAATTGCATGCAGAACTGCTTCCACAGGCTGGCTATGCCACAGCCCAGTGTATCTTATTACCAGGAAGTTTTATCTAATATTTAACCCAAATTTTCACACTTTTCAAGCCTGATCTAATTCCTGTCAGCTATATTGCCATATATCATTCAAAATAATTCCTCAGAAGTTCCCGGTGCTAACAAGAAAGAAAATGCTTCTATTCCTGTTTCAGCCCTGTTTCCTCAAATAGCCAAACTGGAAAGTCTCTCCATTGTACCACTGCCTTTTATAGCTAACTGCAAGCACAACAGAGTATTTTTGTAACCAAAGCTGCCTTTCAGGAAAAGCTGGATTATAAATCCCAAATTTTGGTGAAGTAGAATTAACCTGGATTCTGTGTAATGCTAGGTGTGCCTCTAAAAACTCCATAATGAGGGTATAAAGATGGGTATAAAGAGCCACTGGAGTGATTTCCTTATGCAATACGTCAAAAGAAATGGGAACCTAAAAAGTAATGTACCCTCTCCCATTCCTCAAAATACCATCTGTAATGCCTTAAAGCACCCTGGAATATCAAAGTGGTCAAGCAGCAGCCCCACTTCCCTTGTCCACTCAGGATCCCTGTGCTGCCCAGAGCTCTGGCAGCCAGGAAAACCCTCATTCCTGAGCTGGAAGAACCTACTGCAGGTGTAGCTCCAGCCTGTATCATGTATATAATCCACTATACCCGTGTATAGTGGATTATTGATGCTCCAACTCCAAACCCCACCTTGCTCAGAGCGAAGCTGACCCAGACAGCTCCAAGACAAGACACAATCTTTGAAAAAAACACATTTGTTCAGGCCTAGTGTGCACAGACACCTACATGGACACCAGGGCCTTTTTAAACCGTGGAATTTGCAGCCACTGAATTTCTTGCTTTCGCCTCTCCACGGGTTGTAAGAGCACGTTTTTGTGGGAACCCATCCCGTGAGGGGCAGAGGCAGGATAAGCTGGCTAATGTGTGCAAAGGGGATTAGAGGCTGACACCAAGTTTTAACAGAATCACACACCAGCACACTCATTAGCTCTTGTCAAACTTACATAATGTCTAGTTTCGGTACACATTTTATACCCCAGCCCACATGACTCACCCTGGCCCCCACCCCCAGCAGATTTCAACTCCTGATTGCATTTAATGCTCTGACTATTGTACAGGCTCTGGGAAGGTATTTTCGGCGCCAAGAGTATTCTGGGTATTTATATTGAGAACTTCATAAAATCTTTTGTCTGTGCTGAATTAGAGACCCCCGCTGAGGCAATGCTTGTTGAGGCAAGCTAAATTACATGATTTGCTTTTGTGCTGTGAAATACTTGTATTATCTTAAATGTCACGAGCCTGATGCAGTATCAAGTCAAAGGATTTGTAATTTTCTAAAAGCAATTTTTTTCTAAATGTTTATTGCAGGAAGACACTTCTCTTTTCCTTCTATTTTCCTTCTGTCTAATTTCAGAGATGAGTTTCCTAAGACAACTCAAATAAACAGCCTTTCAATCAGTCAAGTGCACTGTCCTGACAGTGAACTTCTCTAGAAATGTATTTTTTCTCGTGAATTGAAGAGATTTCATACTGGAGCAGATAGCTGACTTTCTCTCATTCATTATCTTTAATGTATTGTGCCAAACAGAATTACCACCAACTGTACTTCTTGGTGGGGTTACAGCTATAAAGTAACAAACCGAAGGGCAAAATTTGCCTTCTGAGAGATGCACATCTCTCTTTGGAAAGCCAAGTGGAAAATAAATTAAAATGTATTTTAAAAAGAATGTCCCACTTTGCATAACAAATAAGAAATTCCTCATTCTATTTAGCTTAGTATTCTATACTGCTGTGGGTTGCTTCCTTTCCTTCCCCTCCCAATTTTAGTCCAGATAATTACATTTTGAGGAGAAATGGGATCTGGGAAGTGATAATAAGCAGTGATTGCATTTAAGCCATTTTTTTTTTCTTCTTTCTTTTTTTTTTGTCTTTTTTTAACCTGCCCGCACCTGTCCTCTCCATCCTGATCAAATCTGAAACAAACCAATTTAGCAAAATTTTGGTTATTTTCTGTTTTTCTTTCTCTGAGATTACTCAGCTGTATTGCCAATAAAAAAGTATAAAAATGAGTAATTTTAAAAAATGCAAAAGGTGAAAGAAGAGAGAAAGAAGGAAAAGAAAGGCCTAGAAAGAGCAACCCCACTGGGCAATACAGGCTCCTGGCAGGGCTGCTTCTGCAGGGGCCAGAGTTCTTAAATATCTCTCCCAAATTATCCCAAGATGCTCAGAACAAAGACCCCTCAACCATAATGGGTATGAGCTGCATCCAATACCTAAGGAAAATATTCTTTAGAAAAGATATATGAGTTTTGCTATGCATTACATTGTCTAATGTACCTGGAGGCACTATAAGGTCTAAGGTGAAATCTAGTTAAACACACACAATTTAAGGAGATACTAAAAACATTTTTCAATTTAGGAACAAGCAAATTATGATAAAACAGTTATTGCAAAAAGATGAGTACAAAGAGCCACTGCAGAGATTTCCTTATGCAGTATGTCAAAAAACCCAGGAATTTAAAAAGTAGCATATCCTCTCCCATTCCTCAAAATACCATCTGTAATGCCTTAATTTCCTAAAATAAATCCACAGTGAATTAAATGGGTTATATGTGTCTATTGGGGGGATTATATATTGTAAGCACAATTATGAGTCTTAAAATAAAGCTATTTCTAAGCCCTCCAAAAGATGCTTAATAACGATTAGATTACTGAGGGACTGATTAAGGAGAGATATTGGCTTTAGAAGTGGCCACAGTGAGTAAATTGTGTAATCCAAACATGGTTCAGAAAAAAAAAACCCACTTTCCAATTTAAAGAGAACTTAGAAGTGAGTCAATGTCACAATCCCCCTCCTTTTCAGCCAGGCTTCCCCCTTAAAGACAAATAAATAAATAAACAGATAAATAAGAGACTTTCAAGTTTTTCAGCAAAGCACCCTAGTAACCATAAACAGGTTTATAATGAATTAGAGAATCACAGAATGGTTTGGGTTGGAAGGGACCTTAAAGACCATCTCTTTCCATCTCCCTGCCATGGGCAGGGACACCTTCCACTAGACCAGGTTGCTCCAAACCCTGTCCAGCCCAGCTTTGAACACTTCCAGCATGAAGACCTTGTTAAGCCTTCACCTCGATTCGACCTGTGATGGTGAGGACAAATGCAGGTCCAGTGCTACCTCAGGTCATGCCCAGCTCCACCTGAACAGCCCTGGGAGGATAAAACACCTTTGGACACCTCTCTTCTCTCTGCTCTGGAATCACGTTTTATTTATGTGAGTAATCCACACTGACATCTCATTTAAAATAAAGATTTTTAAGTCTCAACGAGACAGAGACACATCTTCCCCTTATAGGAATAAACCAACTAAAGAGCATTAAACTAAAACAGAAAGAAAATATTAAGTATAATCTCTCATTTTTCTCTTTTTGAACTACAGTGTGGAGTTTGCATTGTGGCAGATAATAAGACAAAGCAGGACAAACGGGAATCCCTCTGGAGTCAGTGGCAATGCTCTTCCTGACATCCATGAAATGAAGACTTGGCCCAAGGCCTTTGAATCTGATTGTTAGATACAAATTACAATAGGAATGGCTGAACAGGGAGAGAGCTCCAAAATGTGTTGAATTTGCTGCCACATGGGGAAGAAAATGATAGTTTCCTTTCAGGGACATGCTGAAGGAACTGCTCTTTAACAACATGCATAGATGGACAGAAAGGAAGGAGGTTCAGCTGTCCGAAGAAGGATCTCATTTAGGGGAAAAAAAAAGTATTTTTAGCAACTCTACTGCCTTCTGAAAGAACAGTTTGCATCTTCAGTACTACCCCAGAACTACCTGCCTATGTTAACAGAGCAGTGTTGCTAATGGAGCAGCAAATGAGTTCAACATTTTGCTGCAAATAAACTCAGCTGAGTTTCAAATGAAAAGAGTGACTGGAAGGAGAGGTAATTTCTTTCACTTCCAATAATCTTGCATTTTATGTGAAACTTGGGGTTCTGGTAACCAGCTGGATCTTTAGCATTGATTCCCATAGTACAGTTTGCAGCTTCGTCTAATGAGAAAATTTAATTTTATCTGTTCCTTTCTATACACAGTCACAATAATGGAAAGGTGCAGTTCAAAGCAGAGAGCACACATCCCTTCCAGCCTCTCCATTCCTGCACGCTCCCCTACAAACACACAGGTCACAGGACACATTCCTGGCCAGGTGTGTGGGGATCCAGACACATAAAGAGCAGTACAGTTCAGGCAAAGGCAGAACTGCACTCTGAAATATTAAGCATTAAGTGATTAATGCTATATTTGAGTTTTGTTGTAGCTCTTGTGACAGTTTGATAAGCTGATGGTGATGACAATGGCTCTGTCCTCACAGGGCATATTGGAAAGGACCCCACGCTGTCTCAAAGAAGTCTGAAACTCAAAATATAATCAAGCAAACTGCAACAGCAAAAATCACCAGGGCACGAGAGAGACCGAAGAGCTCTGCAGTGCCACAGCCTGTGGGTAACTCAGCCTGTGCCAGGTACAACACACAGGGTGGCAAAATCCAAGTGTATCCAGGCAAATCCAGGTATGCCTGGCAAGTGTGGGGAGGAACAGCAGCTGAACAGGTGTTGAACAGCACCTGAGCTCCCTCATACAAGCACTCTACAGAAACACAGTAAGGATGAGACTATGGGAGAGAAGGAATGACTGTTGAATTAAAGTGCTGAGCTCAGGGTCAAAAGACAAGAGGATTCATTTCTGCCTTTATCATAAAATCCCCATGTGAAAATGTGTGGGTCAAAGGGACTTCTCAGGTTATCTGGACCTTGGAACAAGCATAAATTTTCAATCTATTTACACTCACAAGAAGTGATGAGCTATAACCTCTCTAGTCTCTGGAAAAAAATGACTTCAACCTGCAAGCCTTGAGAACATCTGAAGAGTTCTCCCCTAAATCTTTCCAGCCTTCAGCCTCACCAATCTGTTTTCTTTCAGGTGCTTTACTAAGGTAAACCAGAAACCACACACCTTGCATGGTAATGGAATACAGGATTTTGCATTAATTAGTAATACATATTAGAAGTCTATTGTATGGCATAGTCTATGTATTCTTTGCCTTCAATGAACTATCATTTGCCTTCTGTGAACTGAGTTTTAGAATTCTGCAATTTTACTTTAGGATGAACAGCTGAATGGTCTCATTGGTCATTTTTTCCCCTGTTTGCCTGTCTCTTATACAAGTGCAGAATAATGTCCTGGATAGATAAATAAACCTCTTATTCCAGTATTTCTAATAATGTTTTCCAAAGTCATTGCTTGCTTTGAGGACATTGTAATGATACCTCCATTTTCAAATTGTCCTTTACAATCTTCAAAGTCTGCAAAAACTGCAAATCTAAGCAGTTCACCATTTAGTTTCTCCCACTGCATATTAGGACAAGTTTAGTGGGTTTTTTTTGTATATTTAAATGCTAATAATGTAACTTGGCAGTTAGATTCTGCTCTTTACGATTCAGTTACAGCTATAAATCAAGTTCTAGTTCTCTGAAATTGAATCAGCTTCAGCACTTCTAAAATACTTCCATAAGCCCTGATCATGTGAAACCAAGGAACTAACAGAGGATTTTCATATTAAAACTAGTGGATGATACTCAGATGTGGTTAATATCATGTAATCAAAACCAAACCCCCCTGTTTCTCAGTTTGGGACTTACAAACAATTTCTAAACCCTGAAATCTTATACAAAATTAAAGCAGTCACCTTAATGACAATTTTACCCTAGAAGAAGCCATTCAAAGCAGCCAAATGTTTCTTTGCAGTTTTATGAAATACATTTATAAAACATTAAATGTTATAAAATATTTATTAAGCAGCAAACAACAGATGTGCTCTTTGGATTAATCATTGGTCAAAGAAAAGTGGAGGAGTCTCAAGGATGAAAGTTGTGTCTGATGTTTGGTTTTTAACAGAGAGCAGGAGCACACGAAAAAGAATTTACGTGACTTAGTAAGGACATTGTATTGAAAGTTGCTTCAAATGAAGGAGAAAATTAAGCAACCTTGTTTAGATGGTACAGCTTCTCAGATCTGCTCTGAGGACAGCATGGCCTAATACACCATGGAAGGCTCTACAAAACTTGATAAAGTAAAGCCATCTTTGGAGGGAAACACAGGACATATTCCATATTTAATAGGATAGGCCTGATAAAGAGGAGGGAAAATGGAAGAGGGATGTCAGACCATACCTGCCTGCTCAGCACACCTCGTTCAGCCCTTCCAAGTCTGGCACGTGAACTGTGCAGTGCTACAGCAAGTGCCAGGCGCTGACAAGGGCTGGGCACAGCAGAGCACGCCCGTGGCACAGACAGGGCAGGACAAACACTGCTGAACACCCTGCCCTGTCAGCTGCTCTGCTGTGCACAGGCACAGGGAGCTCTTCTGCAGCCCAGGGGCACCAGGAGCCACAGCAAGCAGTGCTGATGGGCCGGGCCATGCACCCCACCGATGGGGTGTGGGGTGGGACTGAGCCTCCCGCCCGCCCCGCCACGGGAGCTGCGAGTCCCCACGTCCCCCCCCCGGCCACAGCTCCCTCCCTCTCCTCTGCTCGGAGAGAAATGTAACCCCACCGCTGACAGCAGCGACTCCCGAAGCAGGTGTGTGCAACCCTCTGCTCTTTCGGGGCCGGGAATCGAAAGGCTTTGCTCACCTCCCTCGTTATCCTTGTTGTCGGCACAGGCGGTTTCCATGGCGACGCTGCATCCCGGCCCCCTCCAGCCGCTCTGGCAGACGCACTGCCAGCTGTTCTGGCCCAGCGTGCACCTCCCGTTGCCATTGCACAGGTCCGGGCAGCCATCTGGGAGGACAAACGCAGAAGGTGAGCCCAGGGCACACCCACCCCGCTGCAGTGTTACTGTGCAGACAAAAAGGTCCTGCTGCTGGGACAAACACTCTCGGTGAAGAAAGGGGACACCTCTGAGAAATGGAGATCTAGCTCGAGCCAAAGGGCAGGAGGATCCCTAACTGCTCTAATACATGCCTTAAAAATCCTGTGAAGGTTCAGACCTTGAGCTGACAGTCTGCTGACAGAAGATCTGTCTCCTACGTGCATACACACAGGGAGAGGGAACATCTTCTTCAACAAGCTCATCAATGCTCAGAGGGCTTTTGCACTGTCAGTTGCATCATTCTCCAGAGCGTCTCTAAACACAAGGTTTATATAAATAGTTTTGTCTCTAAACACAAAGTTTAAATAAATAGTTTTGAAAATATTTTCCTTCACTGGCAGTTGTTTTAGGATACCTACTTATTTAACACTAAGTTTACTTATACTATGAACATAACATTTCACACTTTCTGAAAAACACATTAGAGGAGATATCCCCCAAAAGATGTATGTTTTGAATTGATTATGTATATGACATGACTTATTGTATAGCAAGAGCCGAAATAGGAACAAAAATATTAATTAGCTAAGCTGCTAACAAATGCTAACGTTCTAACAAATGTCCATAGGTGATAGAATACCTCAGCTGCTTTTTCCTGGAACTAAATGAGTCTCAGGAGGCACTACTGGTATCTTACTGAATATTCATTATGAAGAAGGGTAAGAAAACCAAACTGCAGCCTTGGTAAATACAACTAAATCCATCAGTACCAATCCTCACAAGCATGTGTATTTGTCTGTGGAGGTGACAGAAGAGATTTAAGTGACCTGCAGCAGGTCTCTCACAGCACCTCTTCACAACTCTGAGCAGAAGACTGTGACCATACTGACAATAGGTGTTGGATCTCAAACATTCACAAGCTCTCGTTTGAGTTGAAAGTAGAGTCTGATCCTGCCATCTCTACAACCACTGGAGAACATGGAATAAGGATCTCATTGCTGTCACTTTTTGGACAGAAAATTTTACCTCAGAACAGCTCACAAGGCTTCACCTCTCCACCAGCAGTGATGGGTCACTGTTGGCATCAGGACATGCAGGGACCCACTGCAGCTCCCTCAGCTCTCACTGACTGGCTGGGTTAGTCCTTCACATTTGACACTGTGCCCCCAAGCTGTGGCTATTAATTAAGTATTCTACTCCTCCAGGCATTTTAAGAGCACAAAAGGACTAATGGGCACCCTACCAGACTGTGGATACTCTTCTCATCAATTGTGAGTGAGGAAGGTAGCAGCAAGAAACAGCCTGAAAACAAACATGTTTTCTTTGCCTGACAGCACCGCCTCAGATGTGCAGCACTGGAGAAAGACTAAGATGACAGGATGTCACCTTTGTGCCCCTTGGCCTCTGCAGGTAGCAGGGAACAGAAGAAATGGCCAAGCTACCACAGCTTCCCCGCTAGTGTTGAAAGGCTGAAGCCCTCCAGAAATCACTAATTTGGGCTGCTGTGTGTTTCTACAAACCTGTTCAGAAAGCCACAGCTCTGAGTTTCTCTCTTCCTGCTCCTCCCAACTCCTTGGCTGTAGCCAGGTGATGGCAGAGGGCAGTTCCTCTGACCCCACACTGGTTTTCAGACTTCTGCAGGAGTTTACCACTTATCACAACAGGTCCAAGTCTATTCAGTTCATGTTACACAGAAAACTATCAGATATAAACAAGTCCTGTAAATTGTATTTCAGTGTTGTTGCGTATTAAAAAAATAGTGCCCCTTTCAATTAAATTTACGGTTACTTTGCCATCACATATCTTAGCTGCAAGAAATTTCACTTACTTCTGCAGCACAGGTAATAGATTTTCAAGACATTTATTTTATCTCTTTCATTTTGTCAGGTTGTTTGAATGACCAAAATGATAGTGTTTGAGGGGAGGCATCACAGTGTAGGACCAATTATTTGTTTTAAAGGAAAAACAAACAGTAATTGTGAATATACACACACACGGTTGGTTTTACACCGAGGCACTGAAGAGAATTAAACCACTGAAGCAGTTTGCCTTGCAGCATATGAGCAAGATGAAAACATGAACAGTAGGGAGCTAGCAAAATCCCTGAAAAGTTTTAAGTGCAGCTGGGGATTAATGGACATGACTTTGCGTTTAGTGTAAGGAGAGGAGGCAGCACCACTGCTATAGACATGATGTTGCTAGGAAACACTATGCTACCTCTCTAGAGCTTATTTAACCACAGCCTTCCAAAGACACACTGTTTGAATAACATAAATATCAGAAGGAAGGGAATGAACAGCGGTAGACCATAATAATAAGATACAAGTACTTGGAGAATAATGTCTTCTTTTAAAGATCTATTAAATTAATGATGAATTAACTTCAAAACAGCTTTAAGTAATGGACAACTAACTAGGTATTTTGCATGGTTATGTCTCTATACGTGCTTATGTGTATATATGGATTTCTGGAAGGAAGTATCTCTACAGCATTACAGTCTGCTAGACCAACTAGACAACAGAGATCCAGATCTAGTATTCACAAGTTTTCTTCTAAATTAAGTTTAAATTTAGGCTTTTTACTGACTAAGTCTTTTTAAATTTTCCTCCATGTGTATGTGCACAAGGAGTAGTACTGGTGAGCATCCTCTGCACACACAGCATTTCCACGTGGCTCGTGGGCTTTGATGGCCTTCAAGGGATTTGGGGAGTTTCACTCTGCAGCCCACACTCAGCAGTGTGCAACCTGCTGGCTTATGAGTTCTCTGAGTAAGGCAGTCACAGAGGGAAGGGCTAGCAACATCTTATCTTAAGTAACCCACGGTGGTATGAAGCTCTCAGTCCCAGCTCAGAGAACGGCCCCTCGTGCTAAGCAGGCAGGTTACTATTCCTGCTGTGCAGAGCAATTCCCCTCATCTTTTCCATTACAGCATGCTTAATGGAAAATGTCAAGAAGCAAGGTTAAAAAAAGAAGAAAGTGCTTGTTTAAAGTGCTAGATTGACAACCTATTTATTCACAGAACAGGCAGAGTACAGGCAACAGCAGTTCAAGTGTCTCACGCTTTTGCAGCTGCTGCTAAAGGTGAAACACTAATGCAGCCTCCCTTCTCTCTCAGTCTCCAACTTGTCTGTGGGACTGGAAATTGGGACCTTCAGTACAGGTACATATGCAGTAATTAAAACAGCAAGAAAGATTTCAGTATGTTTTGCATACGAGAGATCATCAGAGTCAGAATCATTATGAACATCAAAAACCACAATATGGACAGTGCTTGTTTCGAGGATGGGTAGTGCTGGATATACTTACAAGAGAATACTCACAGGTTTCATCTACAACGAATTGTTCTGACACCAAATTAGAAGGTGATTAATTCATTTTTTAACTTGGCAAATCAATTTCCAGTGTCTTGGCAGGACATCAAAAATTCTAATCCAGTTTTGGATAAATTCTGCACAGAGTTCCTTTTCACTCCACTGATACTCACAAACTCCAGGTATACAAAGACACCTGTCCAGCTTCCCAGACATACATAGATTTTCCTTTGCATAAACTACTTTAAAATTGCAAAATAAACATTTTAGGTAAATTGAAATATAAAATCTGCCCAATTAATTTGTGGTTTCAGTCAGAATCATCAGAACTCCCACTTATGGTGGAACAAATCATTCTGGAAAGAAAAGAAGGGAAAGGGCAACCAGGGATAGAGAAGTTAGAGAAATCTTGCACTTTTTAAAGTTTTCAAACTTTGAAGGAATAGGTAGCCTCTCAGTATAATTTAAAAAAAAAAAAAGAGAATAGGAGAGATAGAGGAAAAAAAGTAAAATCTAAGTGGTATCTTGTAAGCACTTAGAGAAATGGATGACTTTTTTAGCTTCTACTGTTTGTATATGGAAAAAGAAAAGTAAATCAAGAGGTTATGTCTTCTGAGTCTTTCTGATCCTACACTGTCTATCAACCATCTATCCTCCAAACTCCTTCAAACAGGATTTTCAAGCAGAAGGGGTTCCCAGCACCCCTCCCTATTTAGTGCACATGTGGTGCAGCAACACTCTGGAATAGGATATTTCCTGTTTATCCCTCTGCCTGACCTCCTTTCACACATCCTAATCCAAAGCCCCCTGACAGGCAGTGAAGCCTTTCCACTGACTTGAAGTGAGGCTGGACCAGGTGGTCCTGTGGGTGAAGAAGCCCTGCAGTAGAGTATGTTCTACAGCACAGTGTGTTCTCGCTCACAGGATACACACGAGTTTCAAGGGGATCATTTAAATTACATTTAAATCCTCCTCGTCTCATTAGAGCTGTTAACTACAGAGCTGTAGCAAATAACAGTAGTCTGGGCTACAATGGTACCTGAAGAATATAGAGAAATGACATAAAAGCAGTAATGACAACAGCCTGTTTAATTTGGATTTTAGAGGATAATCACTGTTTTCATATTTTCTGTTCATTCCTTCAGTGAGGTGCTGGTATGCCTACAGCTATCTAGCAAATAATAAATGAGGTACATAGAACAAGGTACCTAGCAACATTGAAAATAAAATTATGCTTTTTATTTGCTATTGTTATTTTTAAATCCTTCAATCCCAAAGCCTGCAGGGCTTAGTTAAAGCCAAAGAAAGGGCATACAAATAAAAATGACACATAGTGTTATGATAAGCACACACAAGTTATTTTCTGCAGAGCAACACTACAACTAAAATAAACTCAACCCCGAAAGCAAGTAACTAAACACATGTCAATGCAACACTGTTTGTTGAGTGAGAGGTGAAGCCCCTTTGAGTGAGTTTGGACAGTTCCAGAACAGGCTGGAGCCATGCAGGGGCACTATCCCAGGTCTTTGAAGCACCATAGTGACACTGATTGACAAATTGTTAAGAATTAACCCAGCTTTTCAGTGTAACACAAAGGCCATTGTCAATGCCTAAGTACCAGAGCAGCTCTGTTTGGTTTCCAGAGAGGACTCACACAGAGCAGGAGCTTCTCCGTGGCACTGAAGAGTTTGTTACCAACATGCTCTGACTGGCTTTCTTGCCTCTTTTTCCTCTTATTCCTTTTTATTTTTCTGGAGAAAACTTTCTGTTTTTTAAAAACTACCCAACACCCTAAATATTGTTTTAAAGCCAGATATCAAACAAAGGAATGTATAGTATAAATATCTATTTGCAGATGTGTTGGGCAGATGAATACATGCCTGAGTTGGCCCAGCTACGATTTTATTTATTGAACAGGCTGGAAAAAAAGGAAAGACCAAAAATTAAGTTTCAAGGACCCTGAAATCCTCCACTCTAATATCTCTTGTGCAGACAAACAATTATGAATTTTAAGATTCCTTTAATTGCCTGGGACATGTATGTCATAACAGAATTTCCCTCTAAATTCTATCTATCTATGCAATTTCAGTCTTTCACACATAAAGACAGGAACTCAGGGAACATCCAACTTTCCAAACAAAATAGAGAAATATGAGAAAAGCATGTGTGATGTTTTAGAAGAAGAGAAGTAAAGCTCCCACAAAGGGGAACTGCTGGTATCAAAACGGAAGTTTCAAGAAAAGTCACTTGCATCTTTTTGAAGAAAAAGAACAATAAAAAGATACAGACACACACACACACACACACACACACACACACACACACACACACACAGAGAAAAGGAGAGGAAAGCTCATGTTGCAATATAGGTCCCAAACATCTGAGACTGAAAAAAACCCCAGGGCTGTCAGAGCATCATGTCTTGTTAACACGGGATTGCTCCCAGCAGAACATTCCATTTTATCCAACTTCATTTTAAGCGACTCAAGCAGATGGGCTCCTGAGACTTTCTTGAGGGGGAGACACCCTCGAGGTCTCTCTCTTGTGCACAACCAACAGAGTTTTTTCTGTCACCTGCTTTTGGTGTGACCCACCCTCTCCAAGCTGCCAACAGCTGGGCAGGGAAAAGAAGGGGACAGTTTGTGTTGCACTGTCCTGAGATTTGAAGAAAGCAAACAGATCAATGATCAAAAAATCCATGTCTGCTCAGAAGGTTGAGTCTACACACAAAATTCCAGCTGAGCCCCGAATCTGGACTACCTGTGTATATAAAAGACAGTTCCAAGAAGGAAGGGAGGCTGTGTTATGGGAAGTTCAGTCACAAGGCTGAGAAGCCTCTGCAATGCCAAGTGCTCTGTGGCAGCCAGAGGCCAGATCCAGTCCTGCAAATGTGGGATGCCCACAATATCCAAACACCACACAGCCCCCACATCACCCACAGAGTGTGGGCAGGGCCAGGGTTGTCCTGCCAGGCAGTGTCCTGCCTGCACCCTGATATTGCCAACGTGAACATGAGGACACATCCCATCCTGCACACAAATCAAGGCTCTGCACCTTGGCTTCATCGTGGCCAGGTGACAACAGTTTGGGTTGTGCACCAGTATAGGCACAGTAGTTACAGGGAACATAGGTAAAGACACTGCTGCAGCAGAGCTACATAATTCCTTCTACAGGCCAAGGAGATTATTTGCTGAAATTCTGAGCAAGAGCTAAAATCTGACCCCAGCAGCACATTTCAGTTACACAGTGTATTCTTCTCAAACAAGACTCACATTCAACTCCTATTCATATACCCAATAAAAAGACATATAAAAGATGCAGTAAAATTTGTATTTAAGATAGCCGAGTCTTTCAAATTAATCTTACTGTAACAAAATCCATTTAGAATATAATTCCAGGTGAAATTACATTCATAAAACCACTACCACAACCATAATCTTTTACTGTATTAATGTTTCTGATATTGCACACAAGCACTGGTATCATCCTTTGTAATATGTAATATCTTTTCTGAGAAAGAAGCCTTCTCAAGTTGGATAAAATAATGTCTATATAAATAGTTTTGTGGCAGTGGAATGATGAAATGACCTATCTGACAGGATGTGTAAATTCAGTCAATTGAAGGGCAACAAGCACAACATTGACTTTGTATTTAAAAGAATATATAACCTAACTACGGTGTAGTAACTAAAATCCCTACATTAATCACAGTGTTATGGCAAGCGGTTTCAGTCATTCTTTCATAAAAATTAGGATTCACACCATAATTGCACCTCAGCTTTTTGTCTCTGAATGCCCCGATGGGTCAGCAGAGGAGGCTCCACTGTCACTGCCCAGCTTTTCTCAGGACACAGATGCCACCCAGCATTTCTTCTGCTTCAAATTCTAAAAGGAAGGCAGCATCACCAGATTTACTGCTCAGGGAATGTTTTTAAGCAATGCTATTTGTTGCAAGCAAGTTTCAGGGCAGATGCAGGGGAGGTGAACACCAAGCCAGGTTAAATCAGCCATTTCCTGCTAAGCTGAATGTACAAATACTTTGAGTATAAGCACACCAGTGTAATCCTTTAGGACTGAGGTAGACAGAAAACTATCCTGCAAACAGGGTCCACACTGGCAAAATTCAGTCAAATTCAACAGAATTACACGGATTTCAGTCAGCTAATGTACAACCTCATGTCAGATTGGCTGTAGCTGGACACTTCATATCATACTTAAAATTAATGTAAGCGGTTGTTCTTCAGAAAACACAGGTTTTCTCTGGTTTCTATGTGTTAGCTGACTACCAAGCATGGGGAAAACCCCTGGATCATAAACTGCTGCTGGTGGCTTTACAGCCCTTCCTGCCTGCTGGAAGGATCATGGATAACTAGGGCTTCACTAGGGCTTCTCCTGCCTGAAGGCAGTGAATCACTTGGAAATGGACTCCTCTTTTCATCAGGCTGGCATGAGCCTGATCATTCCCCAAAGAAAGAAGCAGCACTTGGATATATCCATCCTAGCCAAATATCACTAGCATCAAATTTTCCATTTCCAAACATTTTTATAAAGTCCTGCTAAAACTAAACTAATATTCCAAACCTAATGCAATTTAGGGTTTTTTGGGGGAAGACATTCTCAGTTCAGTTATTAGCTCCAAAATACTTCTTTTTAACTTCACAAACCCTCCACTTATGGCATACAGGAGGAATGAATTTCTTTACTCCTTAAATGACAACTTCCACATATATAGAAAAATAAAAATCACTTATTATCCACTTTAGCTCCAAATACAAATTGCATTCCTCTGACCATAACTACTTTAACATACCAAAAGCTTTACAAAACAGAGGAGTTTAAGTCAATCAAAATGCCCAGTAAGCTTAGTCAGCATTTACAGGGACCAAACAGAACTGTTTGCCTTATGTCAGTGCTACTTAATAGTGGTTTACACCAGTATTTCTAATTTGATTTGAATTCAGGGATGTGAGGGAATGGGATGTGCACACACAAGTAGGGAACTGCAGTGAGAAAAAGCAGATATTACACACTACTTATGTTGCTCAGTATGCTAAAGAAGATGCATAGGAAGGGCACTGAGTGGTAACAGCCTGTCCAGTGGGCAATAAGGAGGATTGTAGGGAATCTGCCAAAAAAGTATGGGTCCAAATCTGATGTCTGACCTCATAACAACCCTGCTTTGAGGAAGAGGCTGGACCAGATGACCTCCTGACATCCCATCCAAACTGAATTATCTATGATCCCTTTGGTTTTAGAGCCTTATAATTCATAATTCTCAAGGCAGGGAATCCCAGTTTTCTCAGGTATTATTAAAATATAATTACTTGCTATTCATTAGATATTAATGCCTGCATAGAATTTATAATTTAGCAATTAACTTTCAGGTATGCAAATGCAGATCCCGTGTAAGAGCGCAGGTTATCTCTAACAGCAGAATAAATATGAGCCTTAACATAAGTAGACAGTTTCCTCTATTACTGTGTAGCAGATTAGTATGTTCTGTCCCTTAAATTTGGTACAGGACTTTGGAATCCCTTCAGGACTATATAGACATGTGCATTATATTTTGCAGCTGATCTTCTTAAAGTATTAATCACATCGATTCCATGGCTGCACACTGTATGGTTTCAGACTTCAGAGTTCAAACATTCCAGCTGTCCCAAAGGAAAATCCCAAACAAAAAACCAGAAAGTTTTTTAAGAAGCATTGTGGGATAGTTTGGAATGAAAAATAGTAACACACACTAAATGCTTCTCATACTCCTTCTGGCCTGCAGTAATCCTAAATATTCATGACAGTAAAACATTATTAGAAGTGACCAGAAATAATGGATATTTGAATAGTAAAATAAATATATCTCACATGTTTGTTAAGGCTAGAATTTCTGGAGCTTAAATATGTAGAAGCGTGAAGTATGAAATAATGCCCACGACCTGGGAGCAGTATTCTGCCACAGAGGCAATATATGGAAAACAAATTAAAATAGATAAGCAATGCATTCTGAGTTATGTATTTGTGTATGCTGAGTTGTTTGGCAGATGTAGGATAGAAGATGAATATTTCAGTACGTAAACCATAAACATGCCTTTAATTCTAAAGTGCAAGGCACCATTCTGCATTCCTTGTCAATATACATAAGCCTCATGAATATCATGCCATATTCCAATTTTTATATCTACCAACTGCACAAATAGCTAATAAAAGCTACAGAAATAAAAATGTTGTTTTCATAAATAAACTGGTTTAAATCCTGCACACACAGACGAAGCATAAGTTAGTTCTCTTTTTGTTCCATTTTTTAAAACCTGCCTACGTGGTGAAGGAAGAAACCTCATAATCCTTCATATATAGCCAGTTGCTTTGATATTTAAATACGAAATAAATCTGGGAAAGTGATTTTGATCTGCTAGGGAGATCATCTTCTCCATTCCACCCCCAAGAAAGGCAAGAGTGTTTAATCTGCACTTGGAAGAAATTTGGAAGAGAAACGAGTCTTTAGGCTCTGCTTGCTTTACATTAAACATGTTTACTATCAGGCAACTGATGGCTCTGCTCCTCCCCTCGCCTCCACTAGAGGTGCCCTTAATTCTCTGGAACGAATACTTAAGTCTTTCTGCTGCTAGGCAGAGTATTTATTTTCCATTTCTCTGTTGAAGCCATCAGAAGAACCAACAAGACTTTTAACTTGATTGCCTTGCATCTATATTTGACAGTTTTTAAGCCATACCGGGACAGGCAGGTTGTTACTCTGTGTACTGGGAGTGTTTGTCAGGAGCACTTCACTCAGGAAGAGAAACACAAGATAAGTGAGTTGGAGATGCAGCCAAGATATCTGGAGACTGCCTCATCACCAGTTAAAAGGAATTTCCAATAACAGAAATAATAAAAATAATAATAAAAAAAATTCTAAGGTCTGTACAAGGGACAGGTAAAGGACAACATGCTACAGTTCTGTGCAATTAGTTCTTTGCAATGCTGAAAATACAGCTTGAGTAGCAGCTCACAGTAAATCTAAACATCAAAGAGATGTCAAAGAAATCTTTCTTTTCTGTCTTCTATCCTGATTATCATTTAGAAAAGTTCCCGGGGTAGGTACCAGAACATGAGATCTCTGAAGGCCGGCATTACTGACCCGCAGTGCTCAAATAAAAAGATAACAGAAAAGAATCCACACTCTGATTCCCACAATTTCAATGGGTTATATTGTCATTGTTCATTGCTTATACATAGCTGAACTGTTAGCACATTTCAAGGAACATGTTAGAAACTCATAATAATTAGGTTTTTCTTTAGCTAATAACCATTTCTTCAAAGCTGTGAAACCAAGCAGCTTTTTCCCACTCCACAGCAATAGTTTGGAGCAGAAAGACAAGTTCTGCCCTGGCTCGAGCTGCAGAGGATTTCCAGAATGCTCCATGCCATGAAAACCTATGAAGAGAACACCTTGTAACACCAAAATATCACCTGAAGGTCCCTCTCCTGAGGTTTGATGCAGTTTGACTCTATTGAGTTTAAGATCTCCATGGATTGTAATCAAGTAAAGTGAATTCTGGAACGGCTCAAGGTTTCAGAGTAAATACATACGTGGCAATGTGCTTAATCAGGCACAGTGCATATCCAATTTACTGCTGCAAGCAGTCAGGAAGTTTTTGTAAAAATCCTTTTTAAGTGGAAAAACTCTCCTGCAGATTAATGACAAAGCCTTTCTCCTCAAGATACAAATCTGTCAGTGCA
Organism: Chiroxiphia lanceolata; assembly: GCF_009829145.1. Lineage (NCBI taxonomy): Eukaryota > Metazoa > Chordata > Aves > Passeriformes > Pipridae > Chiroxiphia > Chiroxiphia lanceolata. The sequence goes on from NC_045651.1 coordinate 5,188,216, forward strand.
AGACTTCTAAGTGAGTTCTCCACTTTCTTCTCACTCTGAATGAAACAACTTATTAATTGTAATTATTCCCTAAGTTGGACTGAAGGCACCTAATTCAAGTAAGGGATTGGTAGCAGCAGCCCTGTGAAAGTTCATCTTTAGTAAACCTGTAATCTTTTGTCACAGGATGAAAAACCAGAAGCAACACTGAAGAGAATAGACATTTTCCTTTTCACTTCACTGTCATTAGTTCACTTTTGAGTGACATCTCTCCTCACATTTTACAACATCTTTATCTCAAGCAATAAAATACAGAAAAGAAAATAAATAATTAAGATCTGGGGGCATATTCTGCAAATAACTTCATGAAATCTCCCATTTAATACCAATGGGAACACTCACCTTAAGAAATCAGGCACATTATATATGATTTGATAGAAAGTTTTCCAACTACAATGTTTTATCTCAGAAATGCTGACAAAAATCCTTAGTAGAGTAGGAGAAACTAACTACAAAAGTTGAATAAACAGATGCAGCCTTTAATGGAAGGCATATATGGTAAATTACTCCAGTTCTGCTGAATAAATATTTCCCTACACAAAGCATCTCATACTTTAAACTTTCCATGCAGTAACGCTTTTAAATTAAGTAATGAGGATTTAAGAACTTTGATGGTAACTAGAAGTACAATTACTGGTCTGAGATGACAGAATTTACTTAGAAAATTCTTTGCATATGGAAGATTGAAAGATTAAAAGGAATGGGAAAATAATTAGGTTTTAATAAGCAGTCAATTTTATTTAAAAAAAATTTTCATGTGGTATGAAAATATTAACAATTTCAGGAAACACTTCAGTGTACCCAAAAAGTTTGCTATCTGAGTGATATTTCATATCTAATTAACTCTTGATAAAGTGCATGTACTACTGTTTGAAATTAAGGGTGGGCCTGACTGATTTTAATTCACTTTTTTTTACTGAGCATATAAGCAATCAAAATTCTTATAGAACATCTAACAAAAGATTCCAATGAAGAATCATAAAACTGATAACATCTACAGGTCCCTCTGGATCTGAATTAAGGAAGGGTAATGCTTACAAATGTCTATATATTTCTCATTTCCCCTTCAACCTTTTTTGCGACGTGCGCAAGAACAACACGGTAGTTTAGGTTTCTGGTCCACAACCATCTCTGTGAGGAATGCTGCAGGAACAAGGAATGCTGCAGGAACAAGGAATGCTGCAGGAACAAGGAGTGCAGACCCATTTGCACAGGTTTTACACTGTCTGTAGTGTAACACTCAATATTTCCATCAAGCGACTGTTGCCCGTTCAGCCTTCACAAGCAGTGACCTTGACTCTGATAACCTGTTCTCTAAACATGGAAGACTTTCTCCCTTCTAAATCAATATTTCTGACTTATTTTAGAAAAAGACCCCAAGGTTCAAACATTCAAAGGGCACAAGGAAGATATTTATGGACTGGTTCCATGATAAAGAATCAATTAATAACGATCCAAGGGAGGTAGTAACAAAAAAGCAATTTTACCCCTAGTTTCCAAAGAAGCTAAAAAAAGATGAACTACACCTAAAAATCTGTGTCACTATGCTCCCCCCAACCCCAATATAACTATCTATTAGCAATGCTGCATGGAAGCAATGTTAACCTTTCTTTCAGAACCCTAAAAAATTCCTATTCAGTGATTTAAGTCCAAAACACCCTTTCAATTTTTTTTTTTAACAAAAAAAGGCACATTGCCACTGCTTTTTGTGTACTGCTATCAAATTACCCTTAAAAAAAAAAAGGATCAGAATTAATCAGAATCTGCAAACATTTTAACAAAGTCATATCGCACCTTCACTTTTCAGCAGGAAATAATGATCCATGGCTTCCTGCTTTCAGCAATACTTTTCTGGTTCAAATGCAAGAGATTCTGCAGTAAAAAAGGGAAGAGGAACACCCATCTTCTTTTTCCTATAACTGCTTAATTCTGAGCACACTGTCTTCCATTGTAAGACTGCATGCTATAATGCTAATTCCTCTATTAATTTCAGAGAGAAGTGATCTGTAACCCAGCATATACACATTTTGCCTTGCTTTATTAAATGGAAAGCAAAGAAGTCAGATCAGTTTATATTTAAACTGTGTTGAAAAGTGGATGCTTACATGCTATATTAGGGACAGAGTTCTACTCTCTGGTATTCCCAGTGCTTAAAACAAAAAGTCAGTTCTCTCATCTGAACTAATGTGTCTCTGGTTTCAGGAGAATCAGCATCTTCTGGGACATTTAGGGGTTTGTGTTTGTGCCTGCTGAATTTACAAAAACAGCTTCAGTTCTACTCTTGAGGAACCCATTCCACAAGAAACTCAGCAATTCCTTTTGATTCCTAACAATTGGAAAATCACAGTATTTGAAGCAGTAGATCAATATATCACCACGCTCTTCTAGGCAAAAAATGCTATTGCTAAACTGATATTTTTTTCTTTGCTAATTTGTGCTTTGGATAATTGTCCTCTTAGTATTGCTTGTAGCCTCAAATCACAACCTAGCAAACCAGTAATATTTTTCACTACAAACCGATTTAGTTTTTAATTAAAAAGAATGTTTTTAATCACAATTACACCATTATATTTATTTCTTAGCTACCAAAGCTATTATCCCTACTAATTCTCTTCAGAGCAGGGACTGCATCTTGATGCACTGTGGTTCTTCAGCTCAGTTGTTCAGTGCTCTGAAAAACTATTTGAGGGCAAATTAAAACATATGTGGTCTAGATGCACTATGAATCTTATTTTTCACACTCTTGAATAACTTTAACCTTCCAACATCTACCTAAAAAAATCTCATCTGAAATTTTATACTTAAGCAGAATGAATACAGAAGAGATTCATCTTTACATGGATTCCTGAAAAAATACACAGAAATGGTAGAAGTGTATATGCTTTTCAATTATATGAATGATTAACTATGAGCTCGTGTAGTTTGGTCATGGCAAAACAGTTAAAGAAGAAATACCTAAACCTTTCCTTGCAGCTATTTTGTTGATATCTTATTTGACAGCATTTCAAAAGCAGGCCACAGTCTGTCAATGCCAAGTTGATCAACCTGCTCCACAGTGGACTGTTAAAAACTTTGAATAGGAACTAAAAATACAGTGGGATTAGGAAAAAAACATAAACCCTGACGCTGGTGGGTTGTTTGTCAAAATTAGAGCTCCCTAGTTGCAGATTGGAGGAAACCCACAGCCTTTTAAAAGGCATTCTGCAGTGGAGAAATTAGAAATGAGGTGGGTAGGACTTGGGTGCTGTCACACAAACCATGTTTGAGAGAACCCAGAGACTGTTTTACACTTGAACATCTGGGACTCGCTGCACGGCTCCCAATAACCAGTGAGACAGCACAAGAAAAGGCAACACATCCCAGCTGTTAGACATCAGTCATGGGCCATAGAACTGGCACATTACAGTAAGGCAGGAGGGAAAATATCTTTTAAGTGCAGGAGAACGAGAGGCAGGAAAGCTTTGCATGGATAAGCAGACAGCCATGTCTCCTCTGCCTAAATTTTCATTAGGGATAATGTTCTGATCCGTGTCACACTGAAGTCTCTGTGGAAGCAAAGTTGCTACTTTTCCATGAAAACTGCTTAACTGTTTAAGAGAGGTACTTGTTTGGAGCGAAATATTTAAATTAAGTGGGTAGCACGCAGTGCTAAGGGTCAGCTCTCAGATTTGAAAATCTTCGGGGAACAGCTGGGCCATGAATCCTCTCTGCTCTAATCCTGTTACTGAATGAAGAGGGAATGACAACAAACACAGTAACCTTAATTTCTCGTGTCCTGCTTTTCCCTGTGGCTTTCAGTATGACTGTGAGCTGCTGGTAGATTAATGAGACACCAGTATTGCTTTGTCTCCATCTATCCCAGCATGGATGTGTTTTGAAGACAACTGACAGGCTGAGATGGAGAGTTATGTGTCAATCAGTATTATATCACTGGAAACACCACAGTAGTATGTGCTGGAAATCGTACAAATCTACAGTTAGTTACAATTTCTTGGCAGCTATAAATCAGGCAACAGTGACCTCAATATTACTCTAATTATTTGCACTTCCAACATACAGAGGTGAACCACAGCACATGGACCACAACATCAGGCCCAAATGCCTTTAAGAACAATCAAGTTTGTATTTAGCTCTTACATTTCAGTAACTCAAAGTATGTTTGGGCAAATTAGACATACTACATTATATAATGACTTCTGTTGGACAGCAAGCTTTGCTTCTTTTTCTATGTATAGAAAAACTATATCTGAACTGAAATAGGCTGAGGCTACCTACAGGAATAATCTCCAGAAGCAATGTTATCCTAATGAGCATTTCATAAGCAGCTCAGAATAGGGATGGAAAGAAAGAAAGAACGAGAGGAAAGAGCTGGATAACATAAATTTTTTAAAAACTTTCTTCAATAAGAATGGCTCATGATACCTCATAACTCGTGCTCTGAACAAGTCCCCATATTCATTCCTTAAGATCTTTTAAAAAACTGTCTAAGTAAGGGCTTTTAGTGAAAGAAGGACGTATCAATATTCAACATCAGCGTGTATTCATCCTCAGCGAGCAGTTACTGCCCAAGAGAGAGCTGACAGTTTAAAGAGAAGCCTTTCAATAGTTTCGTTTTTCCCTGAAGCCCTAAATAGATCACACAGCAAAATCCTGAACTGACACTTCAGAGGTGCTACAGAGACCATTTTTTCCTTTTTATTTCTGACATTAATAATTTTAATACAACATTAAACTAAGAAAATATTGAGTAGAGAATTTCAAAAGCATCAAATATCTTAGGAAGACAAGTCTCTAACTCCTCATGCATCCTACCACTAATTTGATGCTAAATTGGCAAGAAGCTGAAAAGGTAAAGCTTTGCACCTGAATTGTTATTCCACAGAGATTGCAGCAGTCAGGCAAAACACATTTGGCTTTATTTGCATCTTCAAGCACGAAAGATTATGTGAAACTGATGCTGAAGATGCAAAGATTATACCTTGAGAATGTATAGGCAAGAATGCAAGTGATCAAGGGAAAGGCATCTCTAACAAGAACACAAACAGCAGGCCTCAAAAGGATGGGCAGGTATTGTTCTCCTTTGTATTTCTTTCTTAGGAAGTATAAATATTACATGTATGTATATACATATATATCTCTCAGGATCTGGTACTACCTTTCTACCTCTATACAATCCATGTCACTGACCTCTCACAAGCATTCCCATGCCTTTGTTGTTTTGTATCCAGCAACACCACGTAATTCACTCGCTGAAACTCGGTTTGACACCACAGGGTGCAAAATAACACAGAAAATATTATCTGCGGGAGAAGAGAAGATTGTCTGACGCTGGGAATACTCCTGTGAACAGGAAAATCAGCTCTGCCCTTTCAAAAGTTAGATCAGCTCCTTGATTGATTGCCCTTCCCCTCTTTTTGTGGTCTTTTAAGAGTTCAAGAATTGGCCAGGAAATCAATATAACTCATGTAGAAGCCCCTCCAAAAGGAGAAAAAAAGAAATGTGGTTTAGTTTGGGAAGCTATTCACCAGTATCTGCTGGGTGCATCTTTGAAGTACTAGACATAATGCAGGAAGTTTTGCTGAAAACACACTCATTAAATTTTTTGGGTTAGGAAGGGAAGAAATAAGGTCATGTTCTGCAAATATCTTATAATAAGAGAGAGAAAAGAGCTACTCAAGTGTTCTGACACTGCACTCTGACATATTTCAATCATTTACAGGAAGCCCTCAGCAAAGAATGCAAACAGGAAAGCTCTTCCTCATGAATAAGCTTGCCTTTCAGCCAAAAAAGATCCCCAGCTGCCCCGTGTAAATTCTGCAATTGAAAAGGATTTCTGTTTCTAAACTCCCTGAAAGTCAAACCACTCTCACTATATACAAATCTCTAGATAGAATATATTTCCTTACAAATACACATAAGCAGCTTATGATAAAGTAAGTGGATGCATCTCCTACTTCTGGATTCCTCAGTGCTACGGAAACTGCTCAGAAAGTTCACTCATCCCTGATCCACAAAGTAGCCAAGTATATTTCAGCAGGAATTTGCAAAGTCACAAACCAGAAACCAAAATCCCAAGCAAGTGCTACCTACACAGTGCAATCTGGGGACTTCAGGGCCAAGATATTTTATTCAGGAGTTTTGGAGGTGAAATAAAAGATGACACATTCACAAAACAAAGCACCTTGACAGCAAATGTAGCTGGGACAGGTAAGAAGCATCACTTTCCAGGAAGAAATTTATTTAGCAGGACCTTGCACCTTTACTGAAGCACAGAGATGCTGGACTAAATGACCATTTGTCTGACTGACTGGTACATTTCCTTGGTTTGGGTTATAAAATGATATAACATACGTGACCAAAATACCACTTTTTTAGGGAAACTTCTACCTTCTGAGTCTCTCCACGCTCGCACAATGGAAATGAAAATGTGAGTGATGTGCAGAGAACGACAGAAATGGTTGAGAATCTCCGAGTTTGCCTCGTGAGGTACCTGCTGCTCCTCTGTTTTGCTGAACAGACACAGGGGGGAACAGCCCTACAACACTCCAATGAAAGCCTGGCACCTAAAAGGCTGTATCACAGGTGTGCTTACCCAGGAACCTGCTACCAGCTGTAAAAAGAGTGGGATAATTGTATCACCCAGGTGACGAACCGGAATCTGCAGGTACAGCAACAGCCAACGTCTCTAACATTTCTGGTCGTGTCATCATATATATTACCAACATATTTCTGTACCAACAGTAATGAAAAGTGGTCACGACCCAAATATTCTACACATTTTTCAAATAAAATGAAAAAATGTGTTCCTCCCTCCACGGAGCATGCAATCTAAATTCCTGTCATCCTCGCTGGAGATTTTTTTTTATGCCTTGATAGGTTATAAACTGTTACAGATTAATTTTAAGTTAGAAGTGCATTGGAGAAGTCTAATATATCTAGCTCCTTCTAAATTGCTCTTTGTCAGATACGATGGCTTTCCACTGCCTCCTCCCACACACTTTCCATCTCTCCTGAAAATTGCCTCATCTTTGAATCATTACCGTGGTAATTACAACAAGAGAAATCAGTAGTAGAAGAAAAAAAAGTCTTTGACACAAAGAGCATTATCATGGGACAAAAATATCTTGCTATATCCAAAGATAACACAATGCTGCATTATTAATGCCCCTATCGATTATTGACTTCATGATAAGGTAAATAACTAAATCTTTACACCTTACTTGTAGTTTTCCTTCTGGTTGACAGAAAATATAAACATGACTGAAAGCTGGAAAGGGCACAGTCATCCCAAAACACTTGGAAGGGGAAAATTTTTACTACACTTTATTTTTTAGTAAAACCAGAGGTGGAATAATATTCACCGAGTGTTCACCTGGGTGAGTCTTCGTGCTTTAAAGGGAGAGCACTGAAAGTATTTACCTGCTGGGTGTAAATTTGTTTGGATCTTTCAGAGTGGCTCAATATCCACATTGACAAACCCATTGTTCTGCAAATACAGAACACACAGATTAGCCTTCTTAGCTGGGTAAATGATCAATTCTACTTCTAAATGTGGCCTTAGATTCTTAAAGGTAATGAAAGTACAAATCCTAACATAGGCCATTATAAAATAAATTCCTTAGAAGGAATGCTTCCTTTTAAGCTCATTTAAAACAAGACTGGAAGGGAATTCATACAGCTCACTGACTTTCTAGTGAGCTCACTGCCCCATGGCAGGATGAATTACCTCTCTGCTGTTCCTGACAGATGTTTGTCTAAATACTTGTTAAAAGCTGTATTGAAGAGGAGTCCACAACTTGCTTGGACAGCCTACTTCAATTTTTCATCTACTGTTACATGGTTTTTCCCAACATCTAACACAAATATCCTGTACTGGAACTTAAAATTCTTAATCCTGGACACAGAATCCTTTCTTCTGCTTGAACATTTTTATTGTTTCTGAAAATTTTAGGTTATTTCCCATCACGTAGGTGACAGAATCCTGGTTCTTTCCAATCTTTCCTCTTTACTCAAGGTCCTGAAAACACAAAAGATAAGATAGAGGGCTAAGAGAGATTCCCAAAGCCCTTATTTATGGAGGAACATGTCCTACAATGTTGATGCTTTTAGTCCAGGGGCCAAGGACTCACTGGGGGCAGATCCCCAGCTCTGGAGTCAGATTTCCTAGAGCAGTACCAAGGCCAGGATTTATGGTTGGACTCAAGGATCTTAGAAGTCTTTTCCAACCTGAATGAACCTCAGCAGGGTCTGCAGAGATGCACATCCCCTGCCTGTGGTGGGTCTAGCAGGGAGGCAGGTGGAGGTTCAGCTCCGACACCTGTACCAGGCAGCAAAGCTCATTTGCAGTGAAAAATAAAAAAAAGGAACAGAAAACATAAGAACTGCCTGGATCAAAACCTGCTGTAGACAATTCTTATTATCAAACAGCCTTCAGTACAATCTTTCCCCACTTTCTGTCTGAAAGGGAATGCTTAACCTACATCTTATGTAGGACGTGAGCAGACAAGAGCAAAGCTTGGGAATACAACAGACAGCCACAAAGAAAACCTCTTATATCACCTTCTGGTGAGAGCTCACCTTAAATGATACATTTTCAGACTTTTAAATTTTACTTGTAAATGTTGAGGATTAAATCCTGATTTCACTGGTATCACAGTGAGATTTTTACCAATAACTTAATAAGGGTCACATTTCATGCTGCAGGGATATGAATTACAGATGGAATTACACTTTTTAAATGGTATTTCTGACTGTTTCATAAGATCTCCATATATATATATCACCCTGTCCTTGGAATACTATCTTGACAGTTTATACACAGAACACCCTCTGCAACCGTTTAAAAACAACAGCTTTAAGCATCCAAATATTATTTTCAGTGAAAGCAACAGATCTGTTTTGTAACAGCACACTTTAACAACACTCAGATGATTCAAGGAAAAGCTAAATCCTCCATCTTAAATTTCTGTCATGCAATTGGTTTGAGATTAACAACTTCTATACCTTAGTCTTTCACTTTGTTATTAGTTTTCCAATATTTTTTTCCTCATCTAGATTACCCTCTATTATTTAGTTATAACTTCCTCCATAATTGCAATCAATGAATAGTAATCACTTAATAAACATATCCTGACAGGTCTATTTTTGCACTGGGAAAAGATTAATTTTCTTTATCACCACTCCAGTAAGCAATTTTTTTTTCCTTGCCTGAAGTAGCAAAGTGAACTGCAGTTCTGCTCGGCTACATACAGGCATCTAAGCAAGACCAGACACCCCTCCTTTCAATTTTATATTATTTGGATGTAGATTTACCAAAATCTGTGTTACTTGGAACATACATTCATTTTTATTTGTGTTCATTCTTACATGTAATAGTACTGCACACAGGAAAAAGCTGCTTTGCACAAACAGTTTGTTAACACTGAGCTAACCCTGCTGTGCTGGGAGGCTTTTCAGAGTGCTTTGCTTAAAACCAGGTAATGCAGAGAAAAACTGCACTTCTGGTAAAATTTTTTGAGCTTAGATACTCAACACTGAAATGCCAAAGAGTGTGCATTCTGTCAAGTATCTGTTAAAGCCTAATTTGATATTAAATAGAATAACATATCCTGAGTGAACTTGGACACCTGCAGGTTGCTATGATGATTTCTTTTCCACTGCCATGTAAATATAGCACATGAAACTGGCAAAGAAACCCAAACAAATGCTTTTTTGGTTGTATGTAGAAACCTGCTTTTCTTTCTCACAAGTCAAATCTATTTGTTCTAAGTGGGCCTGGCCTAAAGTCACTGGAATCACAGCAAGTTTTTCTGCTGACTTCATTTCAGACTAGGTGAAGCAAAAAGTGGAAATTCAGAGGAAATAACCTCTCCTACAGCATTCACATTTTTGTGCTTGAAGTCCATATGGAGAAACTCTGAAATGTCCTGTGGGGTAAGCCTGGCCATGCAGTGCTCCTGAAGAACTAACAAGGGTATTCAAAATATAAACTGTGTATGAGGATGGGAGACATTCACCCTCAGCTCCTCTGCTGCCTTACTCTGGTCTGGCCTGGCTTTGCCTCGGGACAAACAGACCGTGCAGTTTGCCAGGTACCTTCCAAAAAGGACTAAATCATGGCTTTGGATTAACAAAATGAAACAAAATAATTTTAAAAAAATCAAGGTTTTAACACATCAAAAACGCATTCCTGAATATTATCTTTTTAGGGGAACCCTCCTCAGTGAGTAATCCTGACATTAAATGGTGTGTCAAACTTTCAGTTGAAAGTGAAACCATAAGACAGAGCTTGAAATGAAAGTGAGTTTCTGTAAAATTTAAGTGCACTTACTTCTTCACAGTAACATTTAAAACGTCTTGAGCAACTCATCCTTGTACCAAGGTATCAACTCACTCTAAGGACAAATTTTCCAGTGGTAACTTCTGGCATTTTTCATACCAATACTGACAAAAATTAGCTTTACCATCCTCATCCTCTGAACTCTCCCTGTGTGTCAGTCCCACGTAACACAAACCAGTGGGGTCATGCTGAGCTGACCCTCTGAACTGAATCCCAGTCCTGCTCTGTGCTTTTGTAAATGGCCTCAGGACACGATCATATGAAAATTCTTACTCATACAGGCTTATCACAAGAATATATACCTGTCTGCCAACAACAGACAACTTAGGACTGCACTAATCTGATACACCACAACTAGGAGGACATACCTAAATTCTTTGCACCAGTCTCATCCTTGCCACAGGCAGAACCACATTAAGCTTCGAGGATATCTTTCTAACACATACCAAACAAAAGAAGCTTATGCATATTTTAATCACTTTGGAAGTATCACCCTTCCTCTGGAAAGAATTGATTACATGTATCAGTAATAGGGAAGATATTTAGTTCAAAGCTCTGAAAATTAGACTTAAAAATCTCACTTCAGAGTTCATCAGTTCAGCTTGCAATTTTCAGCATACTTTGGAGATCCTGGTAAAAGGCATCTTTTTGTCTGCACAGTAATGAAGACTTTACATACATTAATTACTTCTAAACATAGGCATATTACTAAGAGATTATAAAGCAAAACAAATTTTGCACAAAGCATGAACTTTTAAAATAAGCAACTATTACAGAATTTAATGAAAAAAAGATATATTAGGCATTTTGTAAAGAACTGAGAAGCACTTAATATGAAAACAAAATGCCTGGATTAATCTAGCAGAGGTGTGTTGATATAATGGAAGTCTGAAAGCAATTATGAAAGAACACTCTGCATCTGTGCTGGTCACAAAGTGTTCAGTCATAAAAGCTTTGATTTAAATCATATTAGCATAGTGTAGCAAAGCATGCAGCACCACAACATCAAAGGATATGCCCCGAAAAGATGTATCAATTGTTATTTTTTTTTCTCCAATAAGAGTATACTTTTAGTTTCCAACTCATGTGTTTATCAGAAATGATTCGTATATCCAGGGAGAAATCAGAGGGGAATGAAAAAGAAAAACAGCTTGAGGGATGCAAGAATCTCACCACACTTTTAAGTAAAGAAATAACAATTCACCTGTAATAAGACTGTCCCATTAAGGTCCCTGATTGCTATTAAAATCTCAATTGACCTACTCTTTTCTTTGTTAAATTTACCACCTTAAGATAATAAAACCAGCATGACTTTGGATTAGGACTCAGTAGGTTTCTTTTAAGGTATACCTCACAGTCCTCCAAAAATTTTCTGGAGAAAAGCACCCTTGCCTGAACCTCACATTGACTCAGCAGCTGGATACTCTTGTTCCAGAGAAATTTGCTCAGACTTTTCAGAGAGGATGTAATCACTGAGAATTTCCCATTTTTGATTTTGGCATAGAGAAAATAACAATTTTCCCCTTTGTTCTGTGTAACTTTTCAAAATAATCCAAATAGACTGCTGGACTGCTTGGAGAGACAAAATAAAGAACTTCATTTAGGAGCAATTAATTCCTGTGCAGAATAAATTTTCTAGCACGGTGGTTGAGAGGGTAGAACATCACTGCCTTGTGTAAGTGTAACCCCTTTTGATCTTCCCAGGTTGAGACATCACAGCTGAGATGGAACCATGTTGGTCATGGCCCTCAGCACGATGCCAGTGCTGCCCTGAGCAGCAGGATATTAGGGAAGGGGACAGCAGGATGCTGCAGTGCCCACAGGGCCCTCCCACCCTGGTACTGTCTGTGTGCAAACACCATTCCCACTGTCACAGCACAGCAGAAACCCAGGCAGCTATTTCTGTGCCACCAGGAACACTCAATCCTCCACCACTTGGACCCCTGCTCTGGGTGGGGATGGTGGGGATGTGTTTCAGGTGTGATGTATAACAGCAGGAGAGCACTGATGCATCAGACCAGGAAATCAAAAGAGGTGCCATTCACACAAAGGAATATTTATTTAAGTTTGAAAATCTGGGCTTGGATGATACCGAGATGAACCATTTGTTACATCATCACTTACTAACGTCCACTTGCTGTGGAATTTGTTTGTTTTGGGTTTTTTATCTCTACAAATCATTTTGTTACTGATTTTAAATGATTCCAAGAGCTCACCTGCATTTCACCCAACACACTCTGAGCTAAGCACTAGGGTCCTTAAGGGAACAGCCCATTACAACACACGACAGTAACTATGTTTCTACGATTTATGAAAAGAAAGCAATATGTGCCTGTTTCGGTGCCTGTCGTTTGCCTACCAATGGTGCAGTGCTCCCCATTCCAGCCCTCTCTGCATTCACACTTCCCATCTTTACAAGTTCCGTGCTCCGTGCAGCGGGGGTGACACACGCGCTGGTCACAGGCCGCTCCCGTCCACCCTTCTTCGCAGCGACACGCTCCGCCCATGCACACCCCATGGGTGCCACAGTCCACAGAACACACTTCTAGGAGAGAAAAGAAGGAATAGCAAACTGATTTGCAGGGGAAATAAAAAAAAAACACCCACGGAACAAAACCAACACCGACTGGAATTGCAGCGGGTACTTCGGCGGCGGCGGGGCGGGAGCAGCGGCCGAGTCGTGCGGGGAAGGGGAGCAGAACGGACGTGCTGTGGCTGCAAACTAAGTGCTGTCAAAAGCTGGCCTGTTCATACTCTGAGGAAAACTGGGATTTAACTTTTGCTTTAAAACTAAATCGTATTTAGAAGCTGTTTAAAAAAAATCTGCTGGACGGACCGAGCTAGAACTGCGTCCTCTACGCAGATAAAAACAAGTTTCAGATAAAAACAAGTCTCCAACGCTGCCAGCAGCCAGAACGGGAGCAGGTAGCTCTGCTTTACTCACACCTGGACTTCAGGGGATACATTTCAGTGATAGACATAGATTTTGCTAATGACACTGAAAATCACTCATTCAGCAGAGAATGGTGGGAGTTCAGGGTCACTTAGACTCTGGGAGCCATGGGTAAAAGACACTTTCAAAGGAGAGATCTTGGATTCCTACTACATGGTCAGTTATATGGTGTTTCACTCCCAAAATTCTACTGTTCTCTGTCAGCTGAAGTTGTAGAAAAGCAGAGGGGTCTTTTGCCTCACATATCACCAAAGAAATGTAGAGTAAAACTCTCATTCACAAATTTTTCTGTCTGCTAATCCATGAAGCAGAAAACACACATCTTCATATTAACGTCACTGGTGGGGTGTTCTAAGTGATTAATCTTAGAAAATAACTGAATAAGTGTGAAAAATGCAAATATTATTTTGAGAGACTTGCTTTTGGCCTACAGCTCCATCTCAAGGTTCAACTTACAATATAAATGTAAAATTCCCAGTATTTTTCCCCCCTCACAAATAGAACATTTGCTGTCTTGTCAAATCTGTATTGTCCTCTTTTGCTCCTGTTAGAATAATCATGTTTTACAACTGTAGCTCTGGTGAGGATGAAAGTTTCAGTTAACACTTTTGTACCTGCTTTTAAGTCTTAACTTTTTTTTTATATATTATAAAACCTTAATATTATATGAACTTGCATAATAAAATATAAATATATATAAAACTTAGTATTATAAAAACAATATTATAAAAAGCTTATTTTTAAAAAATATATTCTACATACAACTGAAAAGGGGAAAATACACTTTATTTGAAAAGATATCTTTCTGGTTTGTGGTGTTTTTCATAAATGAGTAGCATTTTGATGTGCAGTAAACTCCCAAAATAGACCTAAGTGGAGTGTTCTGCGTTCTTCAAATGTTATACCCACTTATAAATTATGGATGTTTTTATTTTCATTTACAGATGTGAGGCACTCATGCAACCTTTTCATTCCAAATGAGTCTCAGTGCTAGAATGAAACACAAACTCCTATCCTGCATCCACCTCAGTCCCAAATAAAGAATTTCACGAAAAAAATTATCTGAGATGCATACACACTTCTCCCCAACAGAACTAAACAAGATCAAACACGTTCCAAAGACGTGTTTCTAAATTATTTGCATTTCAAACCTGCAGCAGATATCAATGTTTTAACAAAACGGGAGCAGTACTGCCACATGTTGCAAGACAATATTTTTCTTACCAACGGAGCAGTCGGGACCCATCCAGTTGGGATCACAGCTGCAGAGCCCTGTGTCTGCCAGGTAGGTGCCGTGCCCACTGCACTGGTCTGGGCACTGGGCTCTGGGCAGCTCACAATTCACTCCTCCCCATCCCGGGCTGCAGAGACATTCCCCATTCACACACACTCCGTGGTTGGAGCACGTGGGATCCAAGCAATCCACTGCAGAAGAAAGCAAAAACAACGGGGGAAACGGTCAGTTCACACAATGGGATGTTTGGAAAACGTGCAGGCAAGTGCTCGGAGAAGTTTGCATCACTGTGACAAACAAAGGAGATTGAGGTAGTTCTTATTAACAACCTGGAGTGAGAAGGGGGAAGTGAAGTAATTTATATTTTACGTTAAATAAAACAAATAAACAAGACTTTGACTGAACAATGACAGTTTACTGCAGCAATGCTGTGGTGGGGAAGTAAAAAGACTTAAAAATAGCATTTAAATATATATAAAAAGGGTTTCACATATTAGCCTGGAGACATTCTTCTGAAATACACTGAAGTTCCAATGACTCATGTACTGTTCTTATTAAAGAGTAAGTTAATAAATCGCAGTTTTAAACAATTTTTTCCTTTAGAGTATCTTCAGTACTGCTATTGTTACTATTAAAATGCTACAGCATTGTGAGAACAATTATGACAGCCACTTCAAGTACTTAGAAGTCAAAATACCAGTGGCTTTCAGCTTCATTTAGGCTTCTAATCATTCAGGTACTTCTCAATGTTTGATCCATGGTTCATTAATAGCTGAGCTTGAAACTGAGAGCCCTAGTTACTTCAAACCATATTCTAACCAGCAGCTTATTCCTCTAAAAGAAATAAAAAGCAGATACAAACACGGATTTCATATTTTCTCAATCCAGAAACAACAGAGTAAGATGGTGAAAAGAGTTATGACAGAAAATGATGCAATGAAATTTCAGTTGCTATTTCAATCCTGACAAATAAAGGAATGTTATGAGCTGCCTTTCAAATAAACTTTATCAATAAACTTTATGAATTTCCAAATTTTTATCTTATATCATGAATTTGTATAAACACACTGTGCTGTACTGCAAACACCAACACAGAGGCTTCACCAACTGCCTTTGGCTGTGGAATTGAGGGCCAAGGTCAAATTCGTGCCTTAAATAACCTGAATTCATCTCATGACTGGTATATATTAGCTCACAACAACAGGGCCAAGAATGATTGGCATTCTCTCTCACTGTTCCAGGAAGATCTGAGTTTATAATGAAAGTGATTTATCTCTCATCTTTTCCAAATTGATCCTTCTAAATTAAGGCAGAGACATTTTCACTCCACCTGATGGGAACAATACTTGATCTTTCAAATCGCAGCTTTTCTATAAACACAGAGCCTTGTCAAATTATTTTATGTAGTTGCAGAACATTTAAAGTAAGTATATAGATTAGATACAAACAGAGGATTGAGGCAGGCACAGAGATGCAATAACATGAGTTATCAGAATAGTTTTGATTTTAATTCAGATTACAGTAGTACAGGAATAAATTACTGTAAAATTTCTTACAAGATTTTCATTTTAATGATGACACTGGCTATAGTTTTGGGGTTTTTTAAGGTTTACAGCTTAGCTACTGAGACAAGAAAATATTCAAATGCAATTTCATAAACCAAGATTGTTTTGTGGTTCAGCTCTGATAAAAGATGGTAAATTAATAAACTGTTCTAAAATTATGCAGAATGCTTGTCCTGTACTGTTAGTCCTTCTTGGTGTTTAACAAAATTATAACCTGTCCAAAATTTAGAATACATCTTTCATACTATTTCTGTTGAACCCAATAGACTCAGAGCTGTGACAAAACAATTTGATTGAATAAAGAAGAACATAAAAACTTAGATCAATCTACTTTTAGGATGAAGGCTACTGCCACCCCTACATTTAGACTATTACATTTTTTTTTAGATTGTGATGTTTTAATGGAAAATTTAGAAGGGTGATTGTGTATAACACCATATGTGGCAGGGCAGCTACTTTTAGGAGATAATGATAACTCATAATGTACTCTCCTTGTCAAGAATGTATCATCTCAAATGAAAGCACTAATGAAAGGAATGGAGAGCATGTGAAAAACACCACCTTCTGCTGCAGAAATTAACAGTCTTTGCTCTGTCCTGAATTACGGTGCTCATGCAGCTGAGACTTACTTCCACAGAACAAGCCTATCAGTGCCCCTCAGCCTTGTTTTACAGGATAACCCACTAAACACCTTTATCCTTTGTTCTAGACAAATGTACTTTACAGCTGTTTTGTTCTATCATATGGGTAAGTAGCAGCTTTCAAAGCTAAAACTGAGGAGAGTTTTTACTTTGAGCTCCAATCTTGTTCTATTTTAATACCCGCTCTTAAGAGTTATCATCTCGGGCCAGATCCTCTGCTGTTAAAATTAACATAATGTGATTACCTGCAATAGAACTGCACTGACTTATGCTGCAGAGGTGCTGGCCCTGAGCTGGAGGAGGGTTTACAATGGTATTTAAGAAGGATTTATAAACGGACTGTCTTTGGTGTTTCAACAAAGGAGAACGCGCAGGTACGTTACGACTTCCAACTCAGGGCCCCTTGGCAGCTCAGATCATTAGAGCTCATTTAGTACTGGGCCCTCTGTAGATTTGACAAAAAAGGTACTGAAAGCAATTTATATCCTTAAGGATAAAAAAGGAGGTCAAGGAGTTTTCCAAACAATATGTACCACGAAGTCCCCAAAGAGCCATGAATTGCACTCACGAAGTTAAATGTCATTGAAAAATGACTCGACCAGGAGAGCGACAAGAAAACCACCCTTAACTTAACCTAATTTGGTGATTTCACTTGCCTCCCCCCCCGAAACCAGACTGAATGAAGCCTGGTAGATACTCCACTTCATCTTGTGTGCAAATTTGTTAATAGAACAACAGTGTTTATGCTGCAAAAATTGTGCATCGCAAATATTGATTTTGGTGCCACTTTCATTTCAGGTAAATTGTTTGAACAGTATGACCATGACGAATATCAGAAATAAAAAGCTATTGGGAAGACAAAAACGCTGACCCACTTGTTCTAATTCAATATCCTAGTTGGAAAATGGCAAATGAATCAACATTTGCCATTCTTTTTGGAAGTTCAAATCAATAGAGGAGATTTCGCATATTATATTTAACTACACATATATTATTAGTATCATTCTGCTATTAAAAGGGTAAATTTTTAATTCATGCAAAAACTTGAAATAAAACTAGGTAATTAATTGGAGAGACACCACATCATAGTATACCCTTTTTCCTATAGCACTTGGAATTTAATGTAAGAAATACGTACAAAAGAAATGGAATTTAAGGGTAGAAACATGATGGTTGTTTTTTATTTATTTTCAAATTAATTGTTCAACTTATTTATTGCCCAAAAGGTTATTTCAACCTTTCTTGTCATGTTATTGACCCTTTCCAAGTTTGCAGCAAATACCTCCTGCCTTTGTAATCCATTTTTCTTTTTAAGAAAAAAAATCTTTCCAAGCACAGTGTTGATTAAATAATGTCTATCCTTTCATCTCAAACAGCAATTCACCTCCCAGAAAACTTAGTTGACTGACAATGTTTTGTAGTGGTCCCAGGTTTGGCTGGTGTTAACACAAAACCTTTGTTCTATAAACTTTTCTGGAGCTGCAGATGTGTTTGTTTCTCTAGTTTCAAACATTCACCTCAAGATAAACTGAATTAAGCATTACAGGAGCCTGTTTCTCTTACAGGAGCCTAAGGAATCCAAGGCATCTGGCCCAGATACACCACAGCCATTCCAGACAACTGAAAGCAGAGAGAGAATTCCATGGAAGTAGCTGGAAATTACCATCAGGGTGAGGGAGGAGCTGCTTGCAAGGTAAAATTTACAGAAGTAAGAAAGATCATTTTAGGCCATCTACCATAATCTGGCTAATAATACAAGCGTTTTTATAACACAAAACGTGATTAAATGTATCAAGCTCAATGAGACCAAGCAAACAATTGCAATTAGTACCAGAAAGAGAGCTTTTGCACTCCTGAGAATAGATTGGATGTTATAGAGCAAGTTAAAGACAGCTTTTTTCCATCTTTGATTTAGATGCAAATGATAGTTAAAGCAAGGTATTTTAGATAATTTTGGAATATCTCCTATAATCTTACACTCAGTGTGAACTGAGAACTATCAGTTCTAAGTAGACAAAAAGGACATTACAGCATTTTCTGGATATAGTTTGAAATGTAAGCCATTAAAAACAATGGAAAAACTCTTGACAACAAGTGAGTTCTGGATTACAGCTGTAATAACCAGTGTTGGGAAGCTTTAGTGGAGGGAGGTGACAGGAATGAACTGAACAAGCAGTTGTAGTGTTGGCAGTCCCACTAGTGAGGATCCTTGTGGGTTTTTTTTTTTCCTTTTAGCACAGTAAGTTCACTCAGACTAATGCAAGATTTTGTCCAAAAGGTGGCAACTGTAGTCCAAAAAATAAACCCCTTCGTGGTTTAAGTCCCCATAGTTTTCTTCCCTTCATTTTCTGATGGGAGAAACAGCTCTTTATTATAGGGTAAGATAAAAATCAATACACATGGTGGACAGCTCTGCAACCCATTCAGAATATTCCAGAGAGAGTCCTTAGTCCTAAAAGCTTGTCATCCCAGTCCTATCACTTTAGTACTCAAGCTGCTTCTCCTTTTGGAGGATTAATGAACTCTGGAATGTCATCATAATGTAACATGAACTACTACTGCCCTGAGGATGTGCCAAGGAATGCTGAACTGCCTGTTAGCAACTGTCTGGGGAACTAAATTCCCTTTTAAAACCATACTAATATACTTCAAAAAGAAAAGCAGTCCAATTTATGTTGTGCATTCTAACAGAAAACACTGTGAATACAACCAGGATTGAGCTTAATCTATGACTACATTTTGCAGGGTTATTTTGTTAAATTTGCTCATTCTACACACACAAGGAATTGGACACTTTAAACCTGGAAAGGTTTTCTGCATTTAAAAGACATTTTTTGTTCATGTATACCTTTCTTAATCCTGTATGATTGCAGCTAACAGGAGTAATTTGCCCTACATTAACTCTCTAAGTCATACAGTTATCTAAGTCCTTCAAATTTGTTTCATGAGCTTCTGTCTTAATAGTGATTGATACGTGTGCTTTGTGTGAAGCTGAAGCTGTACAATTTTGTCTACCACTGCTCCTTTTTCCTCTGCATTTCACACCTAAATTGTTCAGTAAATACAATCCATAAGAAAAGATTTTTCTCTTCACTCTTCAACAAAGGAATTATTCAGCTTTACTTGTGGCAGACACTCTTAATGCTGCAAAACAACATATGCAGAAGGCCAGAAGTTTCGTCTGAACTTTGATAAATCGGTAAAATTGTGACTACCCTCTTTTTACAATAATCTGCTACAGCAGTTTCACGCTTAGATTTTTACTCTGTTCTTTCTTTTTCCCCTACTCATTAAATAATTCCAAAACCCAGAAAACAAGCTTGCAACCCAGAAAATAAACATCCTTACCTTCCTCACAGTTTTCTCCTTTGTAGCCCACGGAGCAGACACAGTTCCCTTCGATGCAGGAACCATGACCTCCACACGAGGGATCAATACACTGGCTGATGGGTACATCACATTCTGGACCTTTCCAGCCACTGTAGCATAAGCAGGTGCCTTTGGAGTATTGACCATTGCCACTGCACAGAACCGGGCAGGCAGCTGGAAAAGGGAACGAAAGGAAAACAGCATCCAGGGTCATGCACGTATTCCTGTACAAGTGCACTAAAAAGCCACTGCCAAATAGTTATACATACACTCAAATATGTTAATTTACTGGGGAAAAAAAAAATCTAAGGCAATTTGCAGTACTTCAGTTCTTCGTTTCCCAAAGAAATAATTTGATTACTATCTAATAAAGCACGCTTGGGTTGGGCATTCCAAGAATACAACTCCTATTCTTTATAAACTACTGATGGTGTTTGGGATAACTAATGAGGCAGTGTGAACAGATTTGAGTCTGACATTACTCTGCTTTGTTCCTTCAGCTAAAATTCAATTTTCACAGCTACCAGAACACAAAACATTCAGTCCCCACAACATTTTATTATATAGCATCTTTCTTCTTTCACAACACTTTTTTAATGTAATGTCCCCATACTTTTTTAGATCCTTTGACTTTCAACGCAAGAATCTTGAACACAGGCTTTCAGCTACTAGAAATGCCCCTTGCCACCAATATCCCTGGTGAACCTGCTTTCCCCAAATCCCAGAGTGGCAGCTTTTACCCTGTGTGTATTGGCAAGAAAGCACCATTATTAACCCCTATCCCTCACCCTTGGGTTATTAAGGGGATAAGACACATTCTGAGTAAACAGTCATTAATGCAAATGAAGTGAAGCCTATGAATAATAAAGGTAGTTGGCAGGTCTTGGGTGCCAGGAATCAGATGTTGTACATATGCAGAGCAATGGAAAGAAACAAGTGGTTTATTAAAACCCAGCTGCATATAAATGTTACACTAAGGCCTATTCACACTCCTTTATGCCCATGTCTCCCTTGTAAACATGGCAATCTGTGATCCTCTGTGCCTGTCAAAGACTGGACGTGGTCCCTACCCAGAGAAATGGAAAAAATAACAGAAGAATAACAGAAAATGGGAGTAATGAAGTGAATCTTGGAGAAAAGGTACAGTTTTGTGCTGTTCTCTCTGACGCAGTTTGATAAAGACAGAAAAGTATTTCCCTGTCTTCTCACTCTTCAAAGCAATTAGAAACTAACACCTAGTTTTACAGTGCCAAAAATATACTCAAAAGTGACTATTAATCATTAAAAGGTCCTAATGCCTTCTTGGCTTCTATTATCCCTGGATGATCAAGAAGAACCCAAGTAATTGATTTCCTACAAAGAAATGTGTAATGGTCCAGTTATCCAACTTCTCCACTGTTCAGTCCTGCAACCCTTATTAATCTTAGCTGTCCCATTGATCTGCTGCAAAAACACATTTCAGGATAGATTTTTTCAGGAATTTTCTCATTTGAAATGGGAAAAAATTGATCAGACAAAAATAAATTCAGATTTCTAACCTGAAATGGTAGCTAAAATTTGGAGTGCTGAGAGTTATTTCAATTAAGACTACAGGTTGACGGGCCACGTATCACGCATATAATCTTTTTTAACCTATTTTTTCTATAGTAAAACAATGAAAAAATCAGTATGCTAGAGTTTGGGGGTTTTTGGTAGTGTTCCTATGTCTCAGAGTCATATTATCCATCCTTTGGTAGCAACAGGACTTCATTCTACTGCAGTCCTGGTGTCCTCTCTCACTGTGAGTTTTGTCCAATTGCCTTCTTATTCACCCCAAAAATGAACACAGATTTGAATAAAATATAATTTCCAGCAGCAACATTTGCATTTCAGATGTGATGTATGTTCACAAGTACTGTACTGAGTTCAGTGAAAAACATTCATGCTCAAGTTCTACCGGTTTTGCTTTTTGCAGCTGGTTTCAGAGTTAAGTTTACTGAACCATCTGGATTGAAATACCATACAGACAAATATCCATCATGTCCATACTGCACTCCAGGACAGCCTGCCTTACATCTTTTTTGCACGGCATCATCAAACACCCTTCCATGATCTACCACATGCTGAACTAGTAGCAACCTGAATGCTGTGTGACCATTCTTTCTCCATCACAGCTGGAGCCTGGCTCAGTTCCCCAGGGTTCACAGCCCTTCACTGCCCAGGTGTGCTGCTCCTCCTGGCAAGTCACACAGGTGAGCCAGGAAGAAAGGGATTGACCTGGCACCACTTCCACTCTTCAAGCACAAAGACCTGGGGGCACAAACAATTCCTCTGTCCACAACTCTCCGTTTCACTGCTATTAAAAGGCTTGTTTGGGCTGACATTGACAGGTTTTCCCAAATCACTGGAAGAACTGCAGTCACTTCTTCCTGCTCTCTTCATTTGCCTGAAAAGGCAGCCTGTCCTGAAGACCTGCAGTAATCATGAGTGGCCAGTTCCTTGGTGCCATCTTGTACACCCTGACAGATTGTAGAGACCCTGGCCCTTTATTTGGGCCTCATTTTAACACAAAAATATCTCTCTCTAGAACAAGGCAATGTGGTGGTTTACCCTGCAGTCCCTCTGTTCAAGTCCCCCCCAGAAGGAAGTAAGATTGTTATTCTCTGCAATGGTTCCAAGCCACTGCAGAGACTCAGAGCTGTCATTATTGATGGTTGCTCAGTGTGGATTCTCCAACTGCACTGGGACAGTTGCTTTTGCCCATCAAACTCCTCCCCATGCTGTGATAAAGCTGCACAGAAAGAAAATGCCCCAAGAAAGGTAAATGAATCCATAGGCAGTAGACAGTTTCTTTGGACAAACCTCATCTGTTCAAGTAGTTATAAAGACAAAAAGTTAGAGTCAACTCACAAGCTGGATATAAGTGAGGAATAGCTTTTTTTGTGTTGTTGTTTTACAGGTCAACATGTCACTCACCACCTGAAAGGACTTCTGTTCTGCAAACCTCTCCTGTGGAGTGAAAACTCAAATAAAGACAATAACTCTATTGAAACAGCAAAGTTCCTTGTAAGAGGGACCGAGCAGAAATAACTCCAAAATAAATAAAAAAAAGATAACCAAAACAACAACAACAACAACAAAAACCCCAACCCAAGCCACTTAGATGTGACCACCCTAGATCTAGAGTGGTCTAGACCTATAAATCTGTGCCAGGCATCTGCTGTAAGATCAATTCTCTGCTTGCTTTGCCCCTAAGTCTCATTAAGCAATGGGTAATTGCAGTCCAGCTAATGGAGATGTATATCTGCTATTTGGAACTCGCCTATGGGAAGGCTGTTCTTAGCTCCTACTTTTGATCTGGATTTGCAGGGTTCAACTTCTGGGACACCAGAGACTGGCACAGGAGAAGAAAGATTACTAAATAGTGCTGGGTCTTGAGCTAAAGAGCTCCCACAGTAGATTTTTAGTTTTCCCTCACTTTGCTATGGTGCTCCAGGAATTTAAGTAAAGCTGAAAGCCATGTCACAGCTTTTCATTCCTCTCTTCATGCTTTTACCAGGTCAGAGGTCTTGCTACGGTTCATAAATCTATTCAGTCCTTGTGAAGCTTGTCTATGAGTTGAACAGCAATCTGCCTTCAGTGGTTTGCCACTGCAATGTGCATTGCCACGATGTCAGTGACACCAGAACTGACTCGGGACAAAACAGAGAATCTGTCATTTAACCCTAGGGATGAAGTGAATACAGTTAAGATTAAGACACTTGCAACTTAAAGCCGCAGTTTAATCTACAACCCTCTGCTGGGGTTATTCTACAAACTATGTGAGTGGAATATCACTCTGAGAGTGAGAAAACTGACAGAGAATCTGGGTCAGATTTTGGCATTTCCAAGACTGCCATGTCACTAGGACTGCAGAAGAAACATGTAAGCAAGAATGCAAGCAAGTGTGGGTTATAAGAAGTTGGCTTGTCACTGCTGTAATAAATGGTTCTTCCTTAATCTTTTTGGTATGGGTTTATAGGCTGTTCTGTGTGAGGAAGAGAGAGAATCAAGCTGCTTTTCCACAGAAAACTGGAGCAGGTAGCCAGAAAACGGTTTGCTACGCCTATTTGCTAGACCATGTTGCTGCAGGATGAGATCCAAACCAATCCACTCTAATTTTACACCCAGGCAGCTTCAATTAATGTGGAAACTACTCGAGAATCATCTGGAGTTCTTGTTTAGGACTGTTTATGTTTCCCTACGTGAAGTAGATGGCCCTTGTTCCAGGACAGGACTGACTGCTCGAAGTCTGTTGAAGGAATGTGAAGGAAGGTGGTTTCTGTAATGGAACAATCAAGTTCCATCTCATTTCTGTGGGGAGATAAGTTGCATATCTCACAGCAGCACTGTCAAAAAGTAGACAGAGATCTTCAGGAGTAGTTATGGCACACTCAAGCAAGCTAGGCACAAGGGTATACACCCTTAGTGAAGGTTGAATAAGCATAACAGGTATTAACCCTAAATGTGGGTTTGGTGATGTGATTCTGCCCTTTACTGGTATTTGAACAAAACCAGACTGTTTTGCACATGGGTCTCAGCTGATGAATGGATACTACAGACCCTTGAGCCGTGTAGGCTGCACACATTTAAGAACATCAATTAAGCAGGAAAGACAAGCCAAACATCCCTCTGAAAGTTCTCTCTCTAAAGATTATCTTTGGAGAGTTATTTTGGAGTAATGTTGATATTCCCTGATGCATGAGGAGAGGTGATTTGGTAACAGCCTGTTACACGTGGATGAGGAGAGGAGATGGCAAGGGGTAATGCCCAAATGGTCTGGCATCAAAAGCCACCAGGTTTCCCAGCTGCAGCCTGAGCACACACTCCTTTCACCCACCCTTGCAGTATCCACACACACATACTCACCAGGGGTGTTCTTCTAGAGCATGGCAAGAAACCAGTAAAGGATATCTGAGGAGTCAAACTCTTGGAGGCTGTTGCAGAACTTGGGTTAGTTACCCAGCTGCTTGCTTGAGAGGCCTTCCCCTGCTCCTTGAAGTTCCAAAAAGGATGTGAAGGCAGAGTTCTGGCTTGGTTTCTCTTGCTGTAGAGCAAACATTACCCTGGTGCAGAGAGTCCTGTACCACTGGGATCTAGGCTGTCAGTTCTCTACTGCAGACTTTTTTCAGTTCCTCCTCATAAAATAGACACACTGGTATTCTTCTCTTCAAAGCTATTTGAGTGTCTGGGCATAAATATATGCAGACTTGAAAGGCTTTTGAACTTGCACCTACAATGCTTCCCTGTCCTGGACCAGGTCACAAGCAATGCCCTTCTATTGCTCTTATTTTGCAAGCAGCTCAGTTTTACATACAAATGTAGATTTTTGAGAATGGCAGAAGAAGATTAGCTTCCTTTTGTTATCTACAGGCTTAGGAGTCCTCCTATGTCAAATTTTTTTAATGCATAAACCACAGTATTTTGTGGTGAGATCCCATGGTGGGCTGGTGAGGGGAGTCACTGGTCTGGATGGACAAAACTGCAGCAAGGGGTAGTGTTTGAGTAAGAGCCAGAATGGTGTCCATAAGGATTACAAGCCCTAATATTGCACATAAACAAGTTTCTTCCTATCACAAGCTGGTGTTGAAAAAATGATGAGCTTTACTACCTGTTCACAACGTAAACAGTAGGGAAAATTAGGGCTGAGTGTTCAGATGTGAGTTTAAGACTGAACCAACAGAGCACTAGGACACCATCTAAAGTACCCTTACTTTCTAAGTACTGCTGACTGTTCCATCAAGACTATCTGAAAAGTCAGAACTCATGGAAGAACATCCCATGATTGATCACAGAATTAGACAAATTCATGGAGTGAAACTCTACAAAGGCTCCTAAACACAAAGAGACATCATCTGTTGTAGGAAGTCCCAGCTCTAGAACTAAAAGATTTTACTAGAGAAGCAACAAAGACAGGTACAATTTTTACCCTTCCTCAACTCTCTGCTGCAGGCCACCATCATAGCTGAAACCCTGGGTGAAATGGAATTTTGGTCTGAGCTTTACTTCATTAATATAATCTCTATACAAACACGCACATTCAGAAAAAAAAAACATACTGAAGAGACACTATTTATACTCCTATGTAAGATATATTCAGTCCTTCTTGAACTGTAGAGACCTAAGAGAAATAAAGATTATTTTTATCTGTAGATGCTCCAGTTTAGGAGGAGGAAGTGAATTTCAGCCATGAAAAATCACTGCACTGATTGGGCAGTTTTGAAATGCTCTTTGGGCAGAGCAGCACGAATTCCCAGTCACATAAGAAGTGAAATACACAGCGGCATAATAAAAAATAAAGTTGTTCTTTGTTTCGGTGACCACCAGGAATGTACTGAAGACAGATAAGAGGTCAAACTTCTCACCAATGAACCTTTCCAGTGACTCTTCTGGGTGCAGTTCCTCTAGGGGATGATTAATTCAGACTCTGTAATAGCTCACACTTGGACTTCCTTCTAGCAGAGATTAAGCTGCTACTGCTGAGAGATTATGCAAGGTTTTGCCAGTATACAAAGAAAATGGATTACTGTTTTTGACAGTCTGATCTGAAGCCTATAAATGCACTCCAGGTCAGCTCCAAACTGGAGGAGAAATAGAGGAAACATCTAAAATAAATGTAGTCTACAGCTGCCTGGTTCCAAATACTTAATGAATATGAGTAGAGCCACATTGTACTGGTGTTTTTCTCTTTTTGGTATTTATGTTTGTGATGCATATGTGGCATTTAGACTACAAATGTTAATTTCTCTTCAATGGACAAATTGGACTACTAAGTCATCAAGTGTGTTTTACTGATGCTAGAGCTGAGTCCTACTACAGTTGTCTACCAAAGCCCCAGATAATTTTAGTTTCACTCCAAAAGCTACAGCCAAGTTCCTGTTCTCCTAAGATGAACTCATACCTATTCATATATGAACAATCTTAATCTAAATGAGTTTAAACCCAAAGGAATTGCAAACATTTGCATTTCAGAAAATCAGCCCAGTTATTAAAAAAGTTAATTGCTGTCAACCTGATTCAAAATGTTGGCTCTAGACTTTACACTATTATTATAAACAAAATAGTACTGAAACATCCCTTATTTTTTTGTTACCCATCCCTTCTTACACCAAGTATTTGCCCTCAATTATTACATCTCTTCTTACACCAAGTATTTGCCCATATTTCTAAAAATTATGAGACATATGAATCTCTTATTTGTAGTCTGAAAATGCAATTATTTTGTTTGACAACACTTTCCTTCATATTTTCTATTTAAACCTATTTTAATCAGTTGGCTGCACATTTCACTACTTGTCTGCATGCCTATTAGCTTTTACTGGAGTTCATTTATGCATATGAAAGCCTGAAATAACTTCTAAGACCACTCCATGGGTTTTTACTAGTTTGTGCTGGTTTTATGCTACTTTCCTGGTGAGAAGCTGCCCCAACCCTAGCAAACTTAGACTCGAGAAAATCATCCTGGAATGGGAGATTGAACGAATTCAAGGTTGTTTTCTCTCATCTGCTCTTTGTGCCTCCCAAACATGCCATCTGCACGGTCAGGAAGAATGGTGTTGGAATTCAGAGGTCACCAACTTCTGTCAGGCTGAAATGTTCTGAGGAACAGCGACAATTAGGAAGACCTACAACATCTTTTAGGCTGCTCTAAGGCCTTGTGCTCTTCCAGCCAGGGGTCATCTTGTAGAAATCCACCCAGCAGCAGAAGAAGGAACTGAAAGGTTATGAAAAACTGTCAGCAGCATTGGATGCTTTAGGAGTTACTTCTTGAAACTGTTTTCTTTACAGAACACACAACTAATTTAAATGATTTAACAGCAGTGGGATCCTACCCTTGCAGGCATCAGGTCAGTATTAAGAGGGAATGTACAGCCTTTCCCCACAATGTTCTGCTGTCCCTGCTTCAGGTGCCCAAGCCCAGCCTTCCCAAGCTCTCCTGTCTAGCTCTGCCAAACTGCACATTAGCAAGCCAGGAAGAGACTCATGGAAGAATTTCCAGAAGGACAAAAAACCCATCAGGTGTGTCAAATCTCTGACATTCAGAAACCATTTGGGGAAAGCAGCACACGCTGACTTAAGCACTAAAGTATGGATGCTTTAATTAATCCGGGGTGAATTTAATTGCTTTAGTTAAGTGGAAATCGGGTTAAAAATGATGCAGAGCATGCTGGGGTGTGTTAAAAACATGACATATGAGTTGGATGAATCGATAAATTAAAAGCGCACAGATGTTTTAATTAAACCCAGGAAACTTAACGAAGACCACTAGAGACTTTTAAGCCTATGATTAATTCAATTCATTTAAAATACCTGTAGAGATATGGGGATGCCTCCATTTTGGGAGGCAAGAAGTTCTCGATCAATAAGTACTTAAGCTGTTCTACAAAAAAAAATGGCAACATTTTTAATAGAAGTGGCTGAACAGCATTTATTGCACACTGAATATTTACATTCTTCTGAACACTCAGCAAACTTTTGCCTTGGCAAAAATTTGTCAAAAATATTTTTTCTCGCTGCCTTCAGGGTGAGCCTATCTGTCAAAAAGACAACACTTACTGCTCCTTTCTCTACTATTGTACAAAGTACCTATTTCCATTAGATAATTGCTTAGCTTAACAACTGCTACAAAAATCTATGTAAGAATTACAAACCTGTCTTCCCACGCTATCTAGCACCAATTTCCAGAACCACAGCAAATTTTTCAAATGATCTCTTTGAGGTTGGTCACTTGGTACAAGAAAATTTTGCTTGATGAATTGACCCTTGTAATATTTTCCAATAACCATAACAATGCAGTCAGTAAGAACAGGGAAAATCAAAATTAAGGAAATATCAGATACATTGGAACTATTGTAATGGTGGATTGAAAGGACTGAAGCCCCATTACTGCTTTTGTGAAGATGAGCTTAGACAATCTCACTAAACATCAAGAAAGATCTTAGTTCTCTAAAGACAGTGAAGCACAGCAGGGGGAGAGAAAAAGACCACTGTGCTGCCTCACTGGTAAAGCCACAGCTGAACATAAAATGATTTTTAGGTGGCATAAAACAAAGTAAACATTGGAGACAGAGAGAAAAAAGGACATTTGAGTGCACTAGACACTTGATAAAGTTCTGCCAGGAGTCAAATGCCTGGAGGACTTTCTCCTGTCAGTACATTCTGGATTCAACACTTGGTCACAGCCTGTTTGTTTCTCACTCCACTATTGCAGCAGCTCTGCAGCTCTCACTGCCCATGTTAAAGGGGAGCCTGTAGTTCTCTGTGCACGACACTAAAGTGATTTGCAAACGGTGGATTGATTTGCAGCCAATCCAGTCTGGGTCCTCCCCATCTCCTACACTGTTAGAGAGCAGCACAGTTCAATCTCTTTTTCACATGCCTCAGTGCATTCAAGGAAACAGAAGTTTCCCTGCACTGCTCCTGGTTTACCACAGAAGAATGTGACTGATCAGTTTACCACATATTTTATGCCTTTGAAAAGAAAGGAAACAAACAAACAAACAAACAAACTCTTTTTATCTGCGAACTAGTAACACAGAATCAGAGCTGTGAAATTCCTGCCTTGAATATAAGCAGTGAAGTTGACACAAGACCGTGCAGAGAAACAAGTTTTACTTTCTAGCAACAGATGGAAACAAACAGATGTTGAAATCAGCTACTGTCACAGACAAGCATGTAGATCTTCATTTGTATCTTGATAACTTCATCACCAGAAAAACTGAGGAGGAAGGGAAAGCTAAACTATTTCAGAGGTTTCAGTTGCTGTCTCAGTGGAAAGAACCAGTGAGAAATCAGAGATGATGCTCCAAGCTCACAAAAAGCAGCAGTAAGGACAAAAAGCAAATACCAGAATTATCCTTCCAAACACACATGTGAGGGTTCACAACAGAGAAGCACTAACAGCATGAAGTCACTTGTGCTTCCACAAAAAGGAGGAAAAAAAGTGAAATATTTCTTCCAATATTTTTAGTAAAATTTTACACCTTTCCCAGTGAATGCTGTAAAAACTATTGCTTCTCTGGTAATGGTTCAGCTCTGGCTAAACATCAGTGCAGTAGATGCAGGATTACACCCACAGGCTGCATTTTGGGTTATTTAAAACCTAAGCTGGTTTGGTCTTATTTTAGTTACTACTATTTGCCTTATTAAATTTACCAGAAAAGATTTAAATCATAACATGTTGAACTTCACAGTTCCACATCAGCTGCAGATATTTAAACATTTTCTACATTTGAGTTAGAGATTTTTTTGTTTGTTTGAGAAAGTGAAGGGGGATGACAGCTAACTGAATTTAATCTCACCCGAACAGGGGCTAAATATAGACAAATATCTAAATTACAGGTTCAAACCTAGACATAATGTAGGTATGAAAAAAGTCATGCATGCTGAAATATGAAGCTATGATTCAGGGCTGTTTCTGTTTTTCAGGGATGGCAAATGTCTAAGGATCTTTTAAACCAGCTGTATTTCTGTGACATGATTTACAATACTACTTAATCATAGCTGCTTCAATGACATTTACCATCAACACAAGGACTCCAGGATGATCCCAACACAACTGTAAAGGCAAACTCTTAGAACTTAATGAAATAACAAACACCAGTACAAGTCCAGGGAGACAAAGCAACCTGAAAACAAAATGTAGATTGCAACACAATTAAATAAGCCAACCAATTAAACACAAAAACAAATTACAAAGCACACAGCACAGAGAGCACAATTCAGCTCAGCAGAGTATAGTCAGAGCAGAGAGATTCTTGGCCACCAATGGAAGTATCTGAAAGGAAATAAGATTTTTGGCTTGCCAGAACTAAGCTGCACAATGGCCTGTGTCCTGCATGCATTGGTATGCATGTCCACTTCCTTGCTGCACTGGGAACCTTCTGAAATATTCTACCTAATGGAACGCCACTGAAACAGAAAATATTTGTGCAAATAGATGTGTTTGTGCTGCACACATATAAGAAGAGAAGAAAGATAAAGTAACTGATAACACAGCAGCCTTCAAAAGCAGCTGTGAGAGATCAAATGAATGTACCCAGTTTTCAGTAAGTATGAAAATATTATATAATACTGTTGAAGAAAAATCCATTAGTAAGATTTTACTGTGTTTCCATGTGCTATCCATCTTAGACATAACTAAACTTTCTTATCCTATTAAGCCAGTAAAATTTAGTTCCAGTTCAGCTACAGGACTGCCCATGGCTCTAAATTGGTCTCTAAATTTTTACATGTTGGGTAGTGAATGATCAGATAAAGACGCCTGAGTGTTCACTGAAATCAGAGATTCCTTACATGTCCATTTTTACCTATCATGTTTTGTCCATCAGTGGCATTAGCAACTTCTCTCAGTTATTATCTTCTTCCTTCATTATTGAACTCCTCAGTATTCCCCATCTTTTCTTAATCCTTTTAGATTTGCCTTTGAAATCTTCTCCTACAGAATAAGGTTGCCTTCTTAGCTGCACCACTATACTGCAAGCTCTTTGGGACATAATTTCAAGTTCATAGGCTGCAACTTGAATTTAAAAACACAGGAAAGGGCAGTGCAATCCACATGCACGAGTTTGGCATTTTAATACAGAAAACAAGTGCTAATTAAGTTGCTACACTAGATGCAAGTATCAGGTATATTTAACAACATTAAGGAAATATCTTTAAAAAAATTAAAGCATTTTTGCTGCCCTGTAGGGGCACAATTATAATAAAAAGAAGGAAGGGCATGCCTCTAAACAACAGAAGAATCCCCACTTGAACCGATTCAGGACTAGTTCTTTTGTACATAAATTCTTTATAACCTAAGCTCAAAGTTGGAATCAACAGAAGCCATAAAAACTTTAAGAACAATGAGAAGCTAATATTTTGCATGTTGAAAGCTATTTTTTTAAAGCCTGCCTTCTCAAATAGTCCCAAAGCTAAAAACAGCTTCTGGCTCCTATTTCAACTTTGCAAATATTCTCTTAAAAAGAATGTAAAGGATATGAAGCACCAACTCCAGCCCAGTGCAGGCTGGGGAGTGATCTGAGTACTCTTCTGTCACCATCCTGTCACTAACAGCACTGCTAATCCTCTCCTGTAATCTCCCATGCACTGCAGGGACAGGAACATATTTTTAAACAGCAATGAAATGTTAGGATGCTAAATGACTCGTCTTGTAACAGAAATTTAACAAGGTATCTGTTGTAGAATTCTGGAGTCCAGGCTCTCCAGTCCCCTGTTCTTACTTCTGATCTCCCACAGAATTCACGAGGATTGATGAGGAAAGCTGCAGACTAGACACGAGGGCTCCTGTATTCTATTCCTTGGCACTACTGACTGTGTGCCTTGAGCCCCTTTTGGAGCCATGACCACTAACAATCGGAAAGAATTCAGCCTGTGACCCCATCAGTTCTTGGCTCCTGTTTAAATTGCCAATTAGAACGAGCTGGAGTGATGGATTTTGCGTTGGCTCTACTTGTCTACCTGACACTGGATCAAACCTACTGTCTCATTTCAGGCAGGCAAGTAGCAGCTGATAGACAGCAATGCCTGTCAGTCATTGTCAAAATAGCTTTCATGTCCGTTTATTTATTCTGTAATTATTTTAGGCAGAGTTAATGGCACAAACCCCTTTTTACAGACTACTTCAGTTCTGCAAAACTAAGAAAAACGAGGGCAATCACTGTCCTGTACATAAAACTCACCGCAAGGCAACTGAGGACACGATCACTTTGCCAGAAATGAAATAAGTCTGCTAATAAAATATGAGACTGGGAAAACGGGAAGAAAGTTCCTAACAAAGGCTTTTTAAGGAACTGAGTCGGAGAGGTGGGAACTGCTGGAGAGGAACGTTGCCAAAGACAGCCTTGTCTGTTCAAGTATCTAAATGATGCTTCCACCCACTGTGAGAGAGGATTTGAGTGACAAGCCAGGGCTCTGCTGCTGCTGCAGCACGCACAGAAGTTGGCACACATACACACACAAACACACATAACCCAAAAACAAACCCACCCAGAAACAGATACAAAGAGAGAAGCTGAACACGCTGAATTTTGTCAACTGCAAGAAAGGATGTGAGATATGTGTGGGTGACAAGTCAGGAATGCAGTATTTCCAAAGAAAAGCATACTTTTTTTTTTTTTCCCCCAAGAGTATGATGTAAGTGATGAGACATGCTATGATTATGAACATGTAAAATGCTTACCAACGAAGTTATTTCTTCTTTAATTTATCTTTTCTCTCTAAATCCCTATTTCTCAGCCCTAGCCTGCATTCTTGCTCTGTCACAGTGGATAATACCATCACTCCACCTATTATTAAGGTTCATAATCTGGATATTATTTTTTACTTGTTTTCTCCCCTCGGGCTTTGACAAAGTCTTACAGATTTTTTTCTGCATTGCATCTCTTGGTCAGAATTCTGCCCTGGCTTTCAGCAAATAAAATCAACATTAAATAAACACCTTTTTCAACACGTTGATAAAGTCAGTCTTATTCAGCCATGTTTATATGCAACAGTGCTGCAAAAATCATGTTGTTGATTTGTTAATCTATCCTTCAACTGTGTCACTTTTCTTTCCTGGTCCTGTTTTAGGTCTTTTCCTCCTATCACACGGAACACCAGCTTCATGCTCTAACTCCATTTACAGACCTCGTCCACCCCACACTGTTCACTGCTCAAATTCTGACTTCAGCCTTTCTAAGATTTAGGATGCTTTTGAGAGTCAAGTTTTAAAACTTCCTTCTTTGAGCTGTTTCCTATGGTCAGTCTCCCCATCTGCCCTCCATTATACACCAGATGTTATCTATTTGCCCCATTATCCCTCTTAAAACTCTATTTTGCACAGTGTACCCCTAAACTGAGAACAGTCACACTGCTGGTGTGTTTTCAGCACTGCATAATAACTGTTTTTCCTTATACCTCCACATTAATTCCCTTTCAACTTGTATAGATCTGGTTAGTTCCTGGAGTCAGGCACTACTTTCATTTATTTGTTTTGCATGTAAAGTACTACCCACAAAAGATTAGCTTTAACAAATACCATTGCTCATGAAAATGACTTCATAATACCACAAACCCAGCATCTTTCCTATTCTGTTGTCTCTCTCCAGCTCTTTGCTCTGCAAACCAACCTGGTGTGGGTGTCTGCATGTTTAATCTGAATAACTTATCTACAACCTGTTATTGCAGTGAGTCACTTGAACAGTACCAGACACACATTCTATTTGTCTGTGCCATGGAGGACCCAAAGTGCTGCCTCACCTCAGGTCCCATCTCCTCTGTGCAGGACAGGCAAAGGAAACAGGCTATTCAGTATTCAACTTTCAAAGTCCAGGGGGCCTCTGTCTGCTTGAGCCATTTTTAGTTCCTAAAATTTCAAGCCAAGTTTTGAAGACAAACACTGTTTTCCTTACTGATGTACAGAGGAAATACAAGCTCCTATACATTACCAGCATATGCCTGATACCATTTATATGTGTGGGCCACGTGCTCTACACAGCAATGAACCAAGTACGGAATTATTCAGCAGGATGCACCCCAAAATTCATGTTTTCTCCATTGCAATCACTCCCAGAACATCTTATGCCACTGGGAGCATTCTGGACATGGCACAAAGAGAACAGTTTCAAGCAGTATATTCAACTGATGAAAAAAACATTATGCACTATTGTCCAAGCAATAAGCCTCCAAAAAACCTCAGAGTAGGAAGAGTCTCAAAGAACTGAAATCAGAATAACAACTGAAAAAAAGCATGAGTTGCTTCTTCCAGCAATTATACCTTACTTACCTAATAATTGTCAGCTTTTTACATTTTTATACATAGATTAATAGCACACACACAACAAAGAAAATGGCAGTGGTAGGAACTCTTATTGTGGTGCAAACAGCAAATCCATTAGAGTCAATTTAAAAAGAGAGACTACACTTTACAGCTTAGTAACTATTTCAAACTAAATAGATGTTGCAAAAGAAATGAAAAGAAATTTAAAAAAACCTACCCTTCTTTTTATACTTATTAAAGTGGCGCCGTCCTTTGCCAGTAAGCCAAAAACAAACAGAATGAAAATAAAATAATGAAAAACCCACACAAGGAGAACAGGAAAAGAAACCGCGAATAACATAAATCTGATTAATTAGAGTTCTTAAAAATCAGATTAAAAAGTCAACCGATCAAACATCGTACAAATTTTCGGTTTTAAAAAAATCCTAAAGCCTTCAATCCATTTAGATTAAAATATTAAACATGTTTCTTATTACATTGCATAATCAGCTAGAAGTATCTGCTAAATGGCAACTTCATGGCAGTTGACATAAGCTACTTGAGTCCATTTTTGTCCTTCTTTTACTAATCGGACACCATCTCTTAGCAGGCTATGCTCATCATGCCAATGTACAAATCCCGTGTGATGGCACATTGTTCACCTTTCCAGATTAGCAAAAGATGCTTATGATGCAAATCCTAGCATTTCAAAATGCAAAATTAAAGGAGGCTCTGTGCACAGTTGCAAAACAGTATATGACAGTGTCTTTGGAAGTGGCTTTGTTAAAGGAGTGGAAGAGTTGCACGCCCTTCAAATATCTTATGAGGTGAAATGAAATTGTAGCCAACTCTGAGTCACTTCTAGGAACTCAACTCACTGTGTCACTGAACTCTACAAATGGTGAATGCAGGATGCCTGCTGGTAGATTTGCCCCAGAACTTGCAAAACCAAACTATGAGCAGACATCAACAGCAGGAACACTAAGGAAGAAGGACATCTTGATATAACTCAGTGGTTATGTCACAGAGGTTACAGGAAAATAGAGATGAATATAAAAAGGTGACAACACACCAAAATAAGATGATCATAGCTGCATGTCTGATTCTTTAATTGATCCTTGGCCATAGCATCAGTTTTCATCAATAACTCCTACAGATAATTGTGGACAGGAGGTTACTCACAGTGCAGGTCAATTCACAGCAAATCTTCCACTGGCTTTAACTGCACACATTTGCTTTGTCAGGACTCATCTCCACACACTGAATTATCCTCTGATCAGCAGATTTTCTTTTTTTTGTATGCCATGGCTTATCCACATGAGATCAAAATGTACCATTACCTTTTCTGTATGTTAGATGAAATTCTTTAACCTTAATTAGGTTAGACTCCAAATGATTTCAAAGGGAATCCTGCCCCAGCAAGGATGGAGTAAATCTGTTGATATTGGATAGCTGAGAATAAGCTATTTCCACAGGCAAGGGTGAGAAATAACCCCCCCGCCCCAATATTTGGCAGGAGTGTTTAGGAGGGGGAAGTTTGTACCACTTCAATCAGGGTATGAAAGTGAGGTTGGGCCAAAAGTTATTCTCTTTCCAGTAATTTTCATGGTATTTTCCTGGAGCTAATGGATCTTCAGTCATGTCTGTGCTGTCTCCCACGGCTTTCCCTCATTTTCATCTTTAGAACAACCTGGATGAAGCAGTACCTGTGCACTGCCTGCAAATGGTTTGCAGGGGACTCCTCCAATGATTCACTGTCTCTGGTGGCCTCAAGATCAGCCCTGTAACAGGGCATTCACTGCTATAAAGGATCACATTTCCTATCTATCAAACTTGGGTTGCACCCAAAGTGAAGCTCTCAGACTGCTGTGCTGCTGCATGGACCAAGTTCTAAAAGCCATCTGAGGAGCTTGTTCACATTTCTCCCGTATTTCTTTATCTGAGCCTTGCCTCAAATTGTTCTACAGGGGAGAAATGAGACACTGAAAGATGTGTTGCTAGGGAATTAATAATTTAAAAAATCCGATGGAAAGAAAATCATTATACTTCCATACTTGTGACAGCTTAAATGTAAATTGAATATTACTGTAAATGTACATTTAACATGTGTCCATACATGTCATATGCTGGAAAAGATGCAATTCTCTATCTCACTGTACTGTGTTTTACCATGCATACAATCTCAATTTCGATTTCTGCCTTCTCAAACTGCTCTCACATATAATGAGCAGTCGAGCGAGCAGAAAAATCTGTGGCCATGTGAGCAGGCATGGAAATGCCTGTGAAATGGGTGAGGCACAGAGCCCTTACACCCAACTAACTCAGCCACAGTTCTGGGCAGGGCTCACCGGGTAATGCTGTGCAGTTCTGTGCCTGCACAGAAACACCAGTGCTGTCAACACGCCCGTGTTGTCATTTTAGGTAGCTTTCCAAGGTTCTTTGTTCTTTAGAAACACCACGATGTCTGACAAGAAAACAGTAGAATAGTTGAAAGAAGTTTCCAAGAAACCATTCCTGCTTTTGAGGGGAAAGAGACAACACAGAAAGGACAAAGCAGGAAGCAGAGGGAATGCACTGAGGGGCGGGAGAAGCCTGACAGATACAGATACAGTTTGATGCCCTAGAAAAAAAAAGCTATTTTATCTGTCACAGCCTGAACAAAGTATTTTCTAGCATTAACACAGCATACAGTGTTACACAGAGGTTGAGTACACAATGCAGGATTGCTCCACAACTCAAAATGCAAATGAGTTGATATAATGGCCATGTATGTGTGAAGGGTGGCAGTGAAGCACACAGTCACTGCATGCACACTTTCACAGGTTAACACCACAGAAATGCATACAGCTGTCAATCTGTATTTATAGCACACATTATCACACCATTTACTTTGTGGGATACAGATACCTCCTCTCTCTACTTGCCAGCTGTCTTAATTTCTCAGGTAATCAAACAACATGCACGCTGTATTTGAAGCATTCTTTAAAATGAGTAGGGCGAGCACTGAAATAACAGCATTAGCTCTCCAAGGCCCTTGGGGTCTCTGTTTTACTTTTTTTAATTTTTTTTTTTTTTTTTTACTAGGGCACCTTCAAGAGCCAAATATGGAGACACTAAATGGAAATTACTCCCTCCAGTACAACTACAACAGCTACTCAAGGAGTATTTCACAGACAGGCATGAGTACACTGGATGTTACAGCAGGGAGAGAGGTGGGGCACTAATAACTGTCCTCAGGACTGGATCAGGAGTCTAAGAAGAAATGAGCAAATTTCTAAGGCCCTTCAAGTTATTTAAGAAAGCTTTCAAACACCAGGCATTCCCTCTTTGAGCTCTAACAACCCTATCCCCATGGAAAACAACTGTGAGCATAACATTGATAGTGTGCCTAAATCTCACACAAACTAAGAAGGAAGCAAATTGTAAAATGTTATGAGTGTCCTCAGGAACATCAGGGAATACAAACAAGCCACTGAATTTAGACAAAATATCTGATACTAGCTGTATAACTAAAGAGCTCCTCCTTTATGAATCTTTTCCCTGTGACAGCTATCCCAAACTCTCAGAAAAACTTAATAAACACATTGTGCCAATCCACAGATGTCATTTAGATTTCTGCTTAATCCTTGACAGTAACATATTTCCCAGTTTTAGTTGTTAAAATTTACAACTGACATTTAAGAAAAGGTTTATTTTAAGATTTTATCAAGGCCTACTTATTTTCCTACAAGAGGCGAAGTTCCTTTGGTCAAAGTAACTGCATATACAAGAAAGATGTTTTGTGCTAGAAGTAAGGTTTAGGCAAACTGGAATATATACTACATGCTCTCAATGAAGAGAATCAGTCTTTTGTTTGCAGACCAGTTAATGATTATCAGAAAGCATTGATAATTCGTCCACTTTTACAGAAAATAAATTTATTTTCTGCCATTTGTGCCTGCTACCTCTGCCACAAAAAAGCTGCAGCAATGCAAGTTCATAGGTAATGTAGAAATATTTCCTCTTGATCCTATTGAACTTGAGATCTAAGGAAAAAAAAGCATATTGATCTATTTGAATCTAGCTTGGACCCATGCTAGCAAGCGGGTACTGCAGATCCTTACATCACAAACACACACTGTGGTTATTTGTAAATACAGGGAAAATGATACCTTTAGCACAGTCTGCTCCATGAAATCCTGGAAAACAGTGGCAGACACCTGACACACACTCGCCATTCCCGTGGCAATGACGTGGGCAGTCTTGCACTGAATCTGAAACACAAGAAACACAGGCAATCAGCCTACTCATTTTTTTTGCTTAATTTTTGTTTAGTTTATTTTG
This sequence comes from Chiroxiphia lanceolata, assembly GCF_009829145.1. Classification (NCBI taxonomy): domain Eukaryota; kingdom Metazoa; phylum Chordata; class Aves; order Passeriformes; family Pipridae; genus Chiroxiphia; species Chiroxiphia lanceolata. The sequence continues at coordinate 5,227,437 of NC_045651.1, forward strand.
TCTTCAATGCTTAGAGGAACAACCCCTAATAATATGAACACCACAAGGTTTGGGTGAAGCAGAATGTACCAAATTTTGTGGCAGCATGAATAGGTGCTGAGATCTAGTGATACACTAAAGTGTTACATTCAGTCTCTGGGCACCACTAGAACTCAAAGTCTTCTGACAGTGCTCAAGTCCTCTGTTCCAACAGATTGGTGGGACCTCTTAAGACCTTCAGAGCTAGGTTGAAATTTATATTATGCAGCAAACATAACATTTCACCAGGAAAATCAACACTCTCCCTCCTGCAATGAGACTCCTGCACAACCACTCTGCCATGGGACACTGATTATCCCAAGGACTGTATCTTCCCTGCCTTCTACAGACATTTAAAGGCTCATTAATTAAACTGACAAAAATATCTGCTGAACGTGACAGAAAGGAGCTCTTTTATTCTGGCAAATACATTTGATCCTAAAAAAAAAAAATTAATTAAAAAGGTGCAAGTAGCTCTGCAAGAGGATGAAGGAGAATTCTGTAAAATCTGAGGACAAAGTTTAACATTAGAGTGACTGACTGAAGTGATGACTTCAATAATATGAAGAGAATAGGTACATCAGCTTGGTAACATTTAAGCTGTACCAACACACTAATTTTCCATGATTTCTGTTATTATTTGGATAATACATACACTACTTTGCATAATAACAACCTAGAAATAAAATCCCAATTTTGAAATGAATTCTTAAAATCATTTTAATTTGAAAGCTGTTGGATTTCAGTGGAACATATTTTCAACACTGAATTATTGGAGCAAAAATCTAATTGGGCAGTTGTTACTCTTCACTATTACTCCCTGTTGTTGTGGTTCCAAACTAAATGGCTCTGTCAGTCCCAGACACCAAACCAAGAGCATCTGTACAAGACAGAAAATAAAATTTGGATTTGGAACCAGCAGAAACATTCAGAGTATTTTTTGTCAAATTAAACTTCAAAGAAGAAAAGGACTCAAGTACAACTTTAAATCTAATTTCACAGTTGCAGGACACCAAATACAAAATGTCTAAAGCAAATTTTCAAAGAGATGTCATCAGCTTGGCCTCCTGAAATGATTCATGTAAACAATGAAGAGAAAAATTGAAATGTAATGCTCAAAGATATCAATTTGTCTCATGAAGGAGCTTGTTTATAGATTTATTCATTATTTTGCTTCATGGCACACGAAAGCAATCTTCTATGTATTCAAAATTATGGTAAATTTAGCATTGTCTGGGAGTTAACATAATTTCTGTTATTCTTTCTTCCCTTCCACACCAGAGAGACATTCAGCTGTCTCAGATCCTTTGATTGTGAAGTGTCTGATGTGGGTGTGTGTAGAACCACCTCTGAACCAGATAAAACACTATACTTTTCTCTGGATTTCATTCCAATTACTATCATTGCACTACCAAGTAGTCTACCTGACTGTTAGACCTTTGATGATCTTGAAAGCTGTAGCCTAGACCAGACAACTCTTTTAAGGGCAGATTGTGATATCCTAAGGTTATCATAACAGGGGCATAACAAGATACAAGCACAAATGTTGGTTTTGGAGAAGCAGAAAAAGCCTTCTATGGGCAAATATGCAAATCTCTCTCTCTCTATATATATATATCAACATGTATAGCACCTTAACTCTTACAAAGCCACACATAAGCTATGAAAAAACAATAATTTCTTCATCTTAACTGAGGTTAACAGAAATAATTATGTTCATACTTAATGACAGTATTGACTATCCACCTACACCCTTCTTGGGACTTAAGCCAACAAACTGAATTTTACACTAGTGTAAAAGGGAAAAAAATTAACTTCATATTATTAATCAGGTAAGGTTGGAAAATACCTCTGACTATTCAGTTTAAAGTTTAAAAACTACTTTTTGCAGCTTCTCTTTCCCTGAACTAACAGGAATTGAAGATTTATACAATACAGTGCCATTTAACACTTCACCAGCCAGGGCAGAATATAAGATAGACTATCTCAGAAATTGTTATGCCTCTGTGACAAGATAGTCAGCAAAGTTCATCAAGTGCTTCAAAGTTCAACAAATCTAATAAAGCCTGGAGAATTTAGACTCACTTTGATTTTCAACTAAATGTAACCCTATTCTTCTAACAAAACTGCAGGCAAGATGTTTGGCTCTTGATTCCACCATGTTGAGGAGACGACTGACTATTAGGTGAGTGGTAAGCTGTAAGACAGAATACAGCTAATTAACTGTCTCAATTAATCTCTAGGGTGGCTGCAAACAATAACCTCATTTGCAGGTATCGTTTTCTTGAGCTGTCTTTCTACTAAGATTAAACAGCTCTCCTGTTGGATCCTATTCCACCTGGGTGTAAAGAGGTTTCTTCAGAGAAGCAAATAAGAGGTATAAAAATGACAGATAAGGGAGAGGAATATTAACTGGGGAATGCTTCAAACCAGACTGAACTTATCTGAGCCTTGTGTTCCAAAACCAGACTCAAGATGTACGGAAATGCTAAAATCTTAAGAGGGAAATCAGCAATTAAAAATTTGCTCTTTGTCAAGAGTAGTGTTGAGGGGAAAAAAAAAGCACGACATAACATAAGGACAAACAACAAACAGAAGACTGCAAGAAAGTATTACAACTTAAAGTGAGAGAAGGTGCAAACAGAAAGGGAAAACACTCAGCTGGTGGAAATACCTACCCAAAATGACTGTGCTGAAAGAGACCACTTCCTTGTCCTTGCCATCGTTGTAAAATGCCAGGTGCCACAAACCCACATCCAGGTACTGGACGAACACGGCCTCGTTCTGAACAAGGGTCTGAATGCTCCGACGTTCCCGTGGGGACTCCACCACACTCCATTTCTCTTTGCCATCCAAGCGTTCCATGAAATCATACTGCAGGGGAAAGAAACGGGGGAAAAAAAAGAACAAAACAAAAAAACACCACAAACAAACAAACCCCCAAACAAACAGAGCCGAACACGCAACGATATTTCAGCTCAAAGTCTCCTCTACCTTGTTATAAAATGGTATTTCTGAAAGACAGGTCAATGAGAAACTAACATTTACCAGTTGACCATGGAATACACATTCTGTGAATTATGCATCTTTCTTCTGTACAGGTGACCAAAAAATGTATAAATGGTATTTATACATAACAGGATGGGTTTTGAGAAAAAATTTGAAATCTATGATTTGACCTGTTACTTTTAGGTTCTACCTTTCAAAGTTGAAAATGTTCAGCCTTGGAGACACACACCCTTTTCTAAGCAATCACCTACAACAAATTCTTCCTGCAACAGGAGCAGACATCTGAGATGTAGCTCCAGACACACCAGGAATAGCACAAACAGGAAATGTGTGTCTAAGTTTGGATAACTCAGCACCTGATAAAAATACACTGCTCAAGTTTTACATCACAGAGTAAAAGTTGCTTACCTGAGGTTGTTTGTGGAACAATCAGGGGCAAGTATGGCACAATAACCAGAGGGAGCATGGAAAGGAATAACACAAATCAAGTGGCTGAAGGAATTGAACTTACATTAAGGAAAACTGAGAATTTCTGGTTGGATGGTTTCCAAGTATGGTAGAACATTGCATTAATCTTTGGAAAAGGGATCAAACAGAGCAAGTGATTATTTAGAGTATAAGAGGGATGGCACCATTAATGGCATGGAACTAAAAAAAGAAAGAAAGAAATTTAAGATGAATGTCAGATAAGTTTCCCATCTATTAAGCTCAGTAAATAGCCTCCCAATGGAGATGCCACAATTAAACAGGACTGGAAGAAATATTGGTTAGTCTACAACAGGGAATAACTCTGCATAACAAAGCAGCTGGACTAGCTTTCCTAATAGGCTTTTTTTTCTGTCTTTATTGTCTGTGATTCTGGAGCTCTCAAGCTGATGCTAATGCTCAGCTGAGTGGCTCTCATAGTCCCTATCTAAGGGAAGTCCTTAAGAAACAACAAAAACAATATATCTAATCTTTTGATAGTTGTATAACAAGTCCCCTATGAAAACACATCTTGTTTTAGACACATTTATCTGTGTAGGAGTAGATAGAGATAGATAGACATGTCTAAAGAAAGATGTATGTGTTCAATAAAATACAGTAATAGCATGTGCTTGCTTGCCAGTAGCTTCATTACATTTCCCTCCGTTATCTCTAACACATACAGGCTGTGCTTGCAACAGCTATGAGGAAACATCCACCTTCCCTTGCTTTCAGTTTAAACAGAAAACTGTAATTTTGCATCCTAAACAGAATAAACATCCACAGAGGGCTGTCTTGTACACAGCACTCCACTCATTAACAGCGAGTCCTAGCAAATAATATACAATATGCAATAAAATAATGAAGATTCTCCCTTCTAGTGGAAGAGACTGAATGGATTTAACACTTTAGTGCCATGCCTCACATCTGTCTAAAACTGGGATATAAAAGCTCACCTTGCTAGCTGAAAATCTGTAAGTTATATACCAGCAATACACTCGGCCTTGCAACAGTGGGAAACATATGGAAGTTCTATTGGCTTCCTAGTAAACATGTGGATCTGACACCAATATGTAGCCACAAAGGAAATCCGTGGCAGGGAGGAATTTGAGCCCAAACCTACTAAAGCTAAAAGCTATCATCACATTATCTACTCTTTCCTATGCCTTTAAACATGGGACAGTGCAAGAGAAGTGGAATAAAAAGTGTCACCATACTGTTAATATCAGATTGCCATCCACTTGAGCCTTTTCTCACGTGGCATTTTTACAGGGGAAGGTAAATCAGGCAAATTAGTACATTTAAGCCAAAGCACACCAGAGATTTAGAGAATTCTGGCGTGTCAGTAATTTTCAGAGGATCCGAGGTACCAAACACACATATCTCTATCTCTTAAATCAATGACATTTGGAAATACTGCTAAAACCCACTGCCTAACAGCCAGAGGTTAAGGACAGACTCATCACCTCCTTGGGAAATGTTATTACTCGGGCAACATCTTGGGGAAAAGAAATTGTGCTCTTCAGAACAATCGTTCACAAAGGGTCAACCAAGGAAGCAGCAATAAAAGCTGACATTTCTCACTGGCAACACGCTGTTCGTCTCTGCTTGTGCTGGCAGGTTCCTCTGCCTCCCCTCTGTTTGATGCTGATTCCACCTCATGGAGTGGAGAAGGCTCAGCAGTTGGCCAGATCGAAGGGGAAGAGTGTTCAGCCTGAAGCTGCTTGAAGTAGTTTGAGCTGCACAATCTCTTTTCACGATGACGGGGTGTGACCCAGGGAGAGCTGATCCCTTGGCACGACTCCCTGTAAGGCTATGATTTTAACTTTGGTACAGTTAAGGCTGGCATTGCCCCTCTTTGATCAAACTATGAAAAATAATTTAATGCTCAGGCAAAAAATTACTAAACCTGAATAACTGTATGAACGGTGAAGTACCGGTGCAAACTGATACAGAATATAACTATACATTTTTATCCCTCTTTGGATTCCTCAGGACTGAGGAGGGAAAAAAAAAAGATAATGATCTGCTGGTGGTTCCCTGGGTGTACTAATCTTAATGTGTCAGTAAGGACTAGGAATATGCACCCCAAAATTGAAAACCCCTGACTGAAGAGTCACTGAGATGGTACTGTGAATTCATAACCCGATCAGATTTCTTCCCATGGTTGGCTGAATCATCATTTTGCTTCTCCTGGCCCTGTTGATTTTCTGATTTACCACACTTGAGAGATTAATTACTTTTATATAATGTTGTGCTGAAGATATCAGTCTTGCTGTAAAGCTACTTATTGGCATATATGAATAGATTAGAAGACCCATCTAGGAAAAGAAGGCAAGTAGTTTCATGATCATTAAGAAGCAACTGTGGAATTCTTAATCTAACACACACAACACAACTGCTAGGGAAGAGACTGCTAAATCACATGAATTAGGGAATGCATGTGTCAAACCAACCCAAATCTCTGAAGTAATTTGGATGTTTCAATGACTTTTGACTTTTTTTCCCTTTTTTTTTAATGATCCTTTATATTTCATGGTTTCATGCTGAAAGTCACACAAAAATGGCAAAAACTGCTCAGGAACAACATGCAGCAGAAATCCCAAATGACTACATCATCAGAGTTCAATTTTGCAGCAGGGAGTACTTACTATGATTAAAGCTCCATATAAGCAAGTGACTTGCCAACCTACCTCGCTAAACAAATTCCAAATTCACTCTCTCGGTAAGTTTGTTTATTTTTACTACCCAGCATATCGAAACCCTACTGCTTACTTTTATTTACAAACCTAAAATCTCATACTAAGTTCTTTCTGGGCAATTTGTTTTTATAATTTCTCCATTCAGGGCTTTCGGTGCATTTTATTCACAGGCTAATAAGAACTTTCTTTTTCCAGTAACCACGGGGAGTCAGCAAAACAGTTTTGGAACTTTACATATGCAGTTGTGACTCCACTGCACAGGGCCATCCATCCAGCACAGATCCACTGAGCCCAGCTTCACAGACACAGTGAACTTGTGAACACTGCAGTGCAGAGAGAGCTCACGGGGGTCAAGGCTGAAAATGCAGAGAGCCTGCACAACCTTCAGGGCCTTTCTTAGATTTGAAACTATTTTCATGCCTATTTGAAATCAGGAATGGAAGAGAAGGATTTCTCAGAGCTCTTGTCTTAATAATGGATGCATATCCAAATGGAGGGGGAGAGCACATTTGGCATTGTGGCTCCTATTTGCCTTTATGCCAAAGCCCTGCAGGATCTAAGCAGCCAAGAAAACATATGTCAGGGAAACTTGTTTGCAAAGTGCTTTAAAATTAGTTCTTCATAAAATCCAGTTGGTAATTATTAATTAAAATACAGCCATGAAACATCTGATACCCTCAATGACAGCCAAGCAGTTTGTTTCCACATTTGGACGTGACACAAGCTGACCAGGGCGGCGCAGCACAGCACTCACAGACAGGAGGTGGTCAGAGCACCTGAATGTGTTTGAGCACTGGCTAAAACCCAAGGTAACACTGAAGCTCCCCAGCTCTTCAAGTTGCTTCAAATAAAGCCATTTTCTCTTCTGAATGAAAACAGTTTTCGTTTTGACACGAAAAATTTGTAAGCGTAACACACTCTGCTGGACATGAAAACAGCACAGCTCCATGCACTGCCTTCTCCAGACATTCCAGTGATGGTCCTATAAGGTTACCTTATTTCATGCATCATTTGGAATGTTCTACCAACATGCAGCAACCTCATAATTGCTGTAATCTCTGCAGAGTCACTTTGTGCATTATTTGACATTTACTGTTCATTTTCTATACGTTATCAATTCTATTAATATGATTCTCTTCTACTAAATTCCTAATGATCATTCAAGCCTGCAATGTGCATTCTGGTATTTCCACACAGTACTACACAGGCTGGGAGGATTTTGCTCAAAAGCACTGCATTCCTGTTTGCAGCCTGCCTGCCACTCAAAACTGCATTTTTACTGCTCCTCCAGAGCCCCACTCCCTGTGCACATGGCACACGAGGCTGCTTCCAGACAAGTTTACAGCTACATCAGCTTGACTGACTGAACCAGACATTTGGAATATTTGCTAAACAGTAATACTGAGAAGGTTAAATCTCAGCAGGGCTCTCACACAGGAACTGCATCTTGTTGTCTCAGGTTAATCATGTACCTAATTTGCTGATTATTGACTTGCTCCCACAAAGGATTTTACTTGGCTTGACATATCAGCACTGATCAGTGATGAACTGTCAAGTGTAGCTGTTTCATTGCTTTAGAGCTCATGTCCCCAACCTACAGAAACAAGGATTTTAAATTTCAATTTTAAAATATCGCCTGGTGTCAACTTCAGACTATTTTCATTAATACGAAAGCTTTGGGCTCCCTTCTGTCAGAACAAGGCTTCTTTTCACTAACTCAGGTCTGTAACAGCTTGCCTTTTTTCCCCTAAACTTATTTCTCTTGGTAGCAGCTTGACTTAATTTTGATTGCTGGGCAGGAATGCCAAGGAATCTTCTGCTGTACCACCCTGTTAACAAGCAGCAGGACCCTGTATGAATGTGGGAAAGTTTATATTGGTTGGTACTGCAGATTCAGACCAGATGTAGACCAGTTTACACTGCAGATTATACTAGAGGATTTCAGTAACCCTATTTATAGAAGAGGTTTGGAACTTCATCTAAAGACTGGAAAGCAGCTTCTCTGAGGAGAAATCCAGCTCAGGAGGAAACACAGTTGGTATTTCTCATTATTTAATTTATCAGAAAGGTCATGAAATTTATATTCTATGGATGTGGATTGAAAGAAAAAAACCAAAACTTTGCCTGATCATAGCCTTCTCAGATGAGAACATAATGAAACTTAGAACAAATATATTTGATCATATTGCAATATAAAGTTCACCTTGAATTAAAAAAAAAAAAATAGTGACTACCAGTTACTTCCCACTGGATTTCTTATAAAAGGTACAGGCTTACCTCCACCATGTCTTAGTCAAAAAATTATAATTAACCTGTATTTATAGCAAATCTTGATGATTGCTTTGGAGCTTTGGTTGCTTTAAGTAATATTCATTTCATGATTTCTACTTTTGTTTGTTTTCCTCAACTAAATGGCCATGTTTTTCATGATGGAGTAGGGGAAGTGAGTGCCAAAATTCTGAATTAAATGAGACATGCTCAGTGAATTATGCCATTACCTCATTGCAACAGCTGAAGATCCACAGACATACTTTCACCCTCAAGACAACAGATTGAAGCATTACAGCCAAAACATTCCTAAGAAAGGCTCCCACCCTGGAATATATTCTCTGTGGGTATTTTTTGTGTTGCATGGATGTCTGAAAATGGCTTAAAATCACTCAACAGTCCTCTGCAATTTCCCCTATTTATCTAGTCTTTTTAACAAATTTTGGGATGCTGCATGTTAATGTCTGGTTACATGGAAAAGTGACCACATGCCCTCCCCTCCTCGGGTTGTGGGCTGCTGATCCTGATTCCTCACCAGTCAGATATATCCATTCAGCAACTCAGGGAACATTTTAAAGAGCATACTATATAGTAAGTTGGTGGATTTTGAATAGCCAAAGCTCCTTCTTCACAAATTCTTAGAAGCAGAGGACATAAACCCATGCAAACCCCCTCACTCCTTTCTTCCCAGCTCTGATCAAAGATTTTGGTTCTCAGTTAGGACTACATGAAAAAATAAACACCGAGGAACAAGAGGCAATGCAGAAGAATTCCATAAATTTGCCTGACATTGGGAAGCAGATCCAAAATTCAGATAACATAAGAGTAGTTTTCCCCAGAAAATTAATTGGCTCACTGTTTGTATCATGGGTTTGTGCATGCACATGGACACATCACCCAGGGCTGATATCTCTTTACAGGCAGCATTACTTTCCCTACATGGCAATATGGAGCAATGCAATTATGTTAAAGCCTCTGGGCTTTTAGCTGGGATCATGTATTTTAACCATCTATGCAAGCTGCAGTTTGCTTTGCCAAAAACTAATAATAAAAAAGTAGAAGCAGTTCTTTGTAAATCAGGGTAAGGCATCTAGAAATGTCAAATGAGGCTTTCCCAAAAGGAACCATGGAAGCATTGCTTTTTGGAAGTAATATACTAAATAAAGCATTTAATTTTAGCTGAGAGTTTCTGAATGAAGAACTGATTTGTAGTAGCAAGGATATACATGAAGGAAGGGGTTCTTTTTCCAAAAGGTGGTTATTTCTGCTTCCCTTCCACTCTAAAGAATGGAGGCTCTTTCCCTTTAGCATGTGTAACTGCAAATATATTATTTCTCATACAGTTCTAATTTAACTAAATGGGAATCTTTCCATTCACATTAATGAATTTTCGATATAATAAAGAAACTCTCTCTCTCTAACAGAAAATATCACTATACCTTCTCATAGAAAGAAATTAAAACATCCACTGCACAGCCTAGAAGAAAAAGATACTTAACTTTACAACTACCTTACCTACAGCCCTTAGCTCTGTACTACAGGGTCACTGTAAAAACGTGGTGTTACTGAGTTCTCATCTCTGAGGCTGGTTAGAAATGAAGAAGAATTGGGTTTCCCAACTGCAAGACTTGCCCCATGTCCGAGTCAGATGATATATCTAAATAGTGTCCTTGAAGGAAAAGGGGTTTAATGAAAGCTCTCAAACATGTGGCCATTGTTTCATGTTCTCTAATGTGCCTGGGTGGCAGAGATGCCAAGATCTTTTTCATCCCCCAGGGATGGCACTCAAACTGCCTGTGGAGATTAAAACTTCTCTGGAGATAGAAAACTCCATGTTAACACATCTGGCTGTGTAGGCACTCCCACTGCACACAGGGCTGTGATAACAGGAGCTTGACCAACACCACTCATCATTTTGACTGGTGCATAACTGGATGGTTTTGTCCCACTTGGTGCCAGATGTTATCAGAGACTTGAAACCTTGCTTCAAGTGATCTTAAAAAGATCACTTCTTCTATCAATGTATTGTTGAAGTATGTAACAACCTAGAAATGTTAATATCAGGGTGTTCAGTCAAATATCACATTACAAAGTAATTCACAGGAATCCCTAAACTTGAGTTCCATAAACATCAACTTTAACACAGATGCTCTAAGCTTTTTGACATTTAAAGCCAACGAACACATCGATAAAAGTACCTGGGCATGTGATGGTGGGAGTCCTCTTCTTATATAAACACCAAAAAGAGCATCCTTCCCTAAGGATATGTTGAACTTCAGGAACTGTGGCTGGCTGATATGGATCTGAGACCGCCAAAAAACTCCAGGGGGCACCTCCTGGGTGACCCTGTGTCCAACTTCTGTTTCTCCGCTATCTATGCTGCTATTCCTACTGACCCATGGTCCTGTAAAATAAAAGCAAATATAAATCAAATGAGAGAGCTGCTTATAATACAGGTAAGTTTTATTCATTCAAGATGAACATCTGTGGCATTGACACCTCTGAAATCAAACTGTAACTTTCTTATTCTGATGCAATCTGCCTGCTGTTTCAATCAGTAGGGAAGAATTTGGGCCTTATATTTGAAGCAAGAACTCTGTAAACTCTTTTTATTTTTTTTTGGTGGAACATCTGCGATCTTCTAAGCCCTCAAACTCTTTAATTCTGCAATTGCTTCTTCCTGATCAAATATAGTAACAGTAGAGAGTCAATCAAGCACATGTGAATCTCCCTGTGCTCTTTTCAATTGTGTCTTTTACACAACCAGAGTATAAAAAATTTACCAGAAAGGTGAACTGAAAGGGTAACTTCAATCTATATTAACTGATTGCAAATTTTTATTACCACTGTTTCATTCACCAAAGTAGGGCAATAAGCTCCAGGTCACAGATAAAAGAGTGGACAGAAGAAATGCAATGCACAGAAAAGAGTTTAGAGGACAATTTCTGAACTCTAATATGCATCCTCTCCTTGAAAGAAAGCACAACTCAATGCAGTGCCTTTTAACTTCTCTCTGCCTGAGGCAAGGTCCACCTACAAGTCCTTCTCCCTCGTGCTGTGGTTAGTTAAAATCCATCATTTGTTGGTTCTTCATCATGCATTACTGAAGACAAGATACAAGACCTTTCTGGTTGAGTGCTCTGGCTTCCAGCCCACGAAACAGTGAACCTTTAAAAACATGGTGCAGATCCCTTCTGAACAGGTTCTGAGGCTACACATATTTTAAACACAGAGTGTAATACATGGAATGAGTAGTGCTTTGATTCTGTGTTCAGTATTCCCAAACAACACGGCCAGAAATGCACTCAAAAATTCTTACAGCAGACACTATAACAACCAGAAAATCACAGAAAATAACTGTCAACAATCACAGAAATTTAAAGGCATCATTAATATCACTATTAAGATACACTGGATGGTAATGATACCTCTGATACAACCTGAGGGCGTTTGCAAAAAGCTCAGGGTTTACTTGGTGCTTTTCTTTCATGGTGCAATGGTATTTTCCATAACTGGCAAGTTACTGTTGAAATATATTCCAGCACTGTATGAATGTAACAGGATGGCACGGAATAACATATAATTCCAGCAGGTAAGTACATAACAGCTTTTCTGTCTTGACTATCTTTAATTGAGAGAGCTGCAAAAGCACTGTTTCAATTATAGACTCCAAATTATCTATGTTAGCAGCACTTACTCTTGTACATAATGAAACAGATATTATGTTGGCAGTGTTTTGAAATGGTAAAAGAATGCTCTGAATACCAACTGCTCTACAGTTTTCGGCAACTTGTTTGTTTTTTCATTTTCTATGTTAATGGGTCTGCAATAACATCACAGCACTAACAAAGAAAGAGAAAGGAGGAGATGCTGAAACGAGAAAGATGCTGCAAAGAAAAAAAAGATGGCTGAGAATGTCAAGGAATGTGCTTTTAGAGCTGCCCAAGAGTACAGATAGAAACCAGATTCAAACATGTACTGTTTCATAAAACCTACAGGATGTCATTTCTAATGGATTACTGCAACAGAGGGTATCTCAAAGTTCCAATCTCAGTGCAGTCGAGCACCATCTCACTAGAATTTAAATGAGTCCTTACCCACATGGCCAGGAAAACCAGGCACAGAGCACAGAAAAATCACCTGCTGGGTGCTACACTGGAACCACTGGCAGGGCTGGGAAGTCAGCCTAGAGCTGGGGGCTCCTTCATCTCCTTTAAGTACAACCTTACTCCACAATTCCAAGCTATGGTAATAAATGATGAATTTTTTCAACATTCTTAAAAAGCATGCTGTAAATCATTTCTTTGGAAGCCAACTGTGCATACCTTGAGGAACATCAGCTCTATCTAATCTGACAAAGGCTCCTTGACACGCTCAAAGAACCTTGTCCTTCAGCACCAGTATATCCAAACAGTCAAAAAAAAAAAAAAGGCAGTTATTTCCAGTAGTTATTATTATTATTATTCAGTGCAGCAAATTTACTGAGCATGCAAATGGTAAGGTCACCATAGTCCCTGTTGGCAGTTATGGTTTCACTGGCTCTTTAAGCAGCTCCAAAACACCACCATCAATGACTTCTGTTAATTGTATTGCTTCCAAATCTGTTGAGTATATATTCCCTAGAATTACAACTTTTCATTCTAATGGAGACTCAAGTTTTAGTATTTTTGGTTAAATTCAGCCTTAACATCCTCTGGATTTCCAAAATTCTGTACGGTATTTCTACCTGGGAAAGGACATTTTTGAAAACTCAAGTACATCAAACAAGCTAAAACTATAATGTTCCAGCATTCAGGAGAACCAGAGTTACATTCACACTACTTCAGCATGCAAAGATAAAAATATGTATCGGATGTCAAACTTTACTGACCAAAGATTTTTTAGAAAAATACCATTTCTTTATACTTCTAATTAAAATTTTGAAGCTATCATCTTAAAAACTGGTGAAAATTACAGCTAAGACAATTGAATTTGTAGTTATCAGTCAGCCTAGAGAGAAAATTCAGGTTCCTAACACTGAAATGATTCAGTTCAGATTTGATATTACCTTTGGAAGCATTTCCCCAGAGATGCTTTGCTCTAAAACATAAATGGCCTGGTTTCTAGTTCTCCAAACCACTCCTCCTGGAACACTTCAGTGTCTCAGGAAAATTTACCTGGGAAGAGAACTCTGACAGGGGTTCAACACAGCAGAGGATATTAAAAGCAGGCTGGATGATCAGCTATCACAAGCGATCAAGAGGTACTTAACACACAGTAACGAATGGAACAGATGGGTGACTCTTTTCAAGTCTGTATTTTTGTAGTACAGCATCCTCTGTATCTGCCCTGCATCCAGCCTGTGCCACATCTGTGACAAACAGCTGCTGCCTCACCTCTGGCATCCTGAAAGGGATCCTTTTCTTTTGCTTTTGAGAATTTAATACATGACATCCTGGTTTTATGGCGCTACGTTACAATGCTGAAATAACACAATTTAGAAATGCTTGAACTTGTGCCAAAATCTAGGTTTCATATTTGCAAGTTTAACAAACAACTTAGAAAGTTTTTTAAGTCCAAGAATGTATCAGAGCTCTAAGATTATGCATTATTGAATCATACTCTTATAAATTCCTGCTGAGTTATTCCTGTTGATATGAGACACAAAATTAGTGACAGCATCTTGGTTCTACTCCTTGCTTTGATGCTGCCAGTGCACCTGAGTTGGTCATGGCCTTGGTGTTCTCAGATGACTGCTTGTAAAACAGAATTATTAACAATGACAGAATTATTAAAAATTCTCACCTTGAAGATGAGGAATGCAGAGCAGTAACATAAAAATACTAAAGGAGGTGTCTCAGCATGGGCCCTTTCATGTTCCTTCCCCCCCCCCAGGTTAGAAATACTGAAAGGAAATGGAAAATAGGTATGACCACTGAATCTCTTTCCTTAGTTAATAGGCTTAAGTTTACTTTTTTAACCTGAAAAGCAGCCCACCATCCTGGCTTTTGTATTTGCAATGCCTTTTTTCCTACTAACACCTTCACTGACAAACCCTGTCTCTACAGACTCAAACTTTTTTTATAGCTCCCTTCGGTCCTCACCTCCTAATGCAGAGAATGTATCTTGCCACCTGACTCACTCCCCTCCAGCTATTTTTAGAAGCTTTTCCATTTTGATGGACCAGCGCAGATCACATTCAAAGAACATCAATTGCATTTAAGTGAAGTTACAGATGTGACAAACTGACAAATCTGGGAAGAAAGACTAACCCCAACAACTCACACTACTGAGAAAAAATGAATCCCAAGATCATTCTCTCTGCTGTGGGTGACTGTTGCAAAGTTTCATCTGTTTATCTCATAACCCCATGGATACTTGATTTTTTTTCCCCTGTCATTTTCCCTCTGTAAACATCTACAAAAGAGTTTTAAAAGCATACTACTTCATCTTACCCAGGGGAGCCATTTCAATCATTCAGTCAAACATATATTCATCAACTAAATAACTCTTATTCATTTAAACTGCTGTGTTATTTACCCAGTTGAATTACTATTTTGGCATATACATTTGAAAAGACTGCTTTAGCATTCAAGTATATTTGCCTTTGAAGCTATCAGAGAGGCAATACATGACAACAGCAATGCAAGCTCCCCCTGCTAAGTTGTCAGCAGGTCTCATCTGTGAGCTGGAGGTCAGATTCAAGGTGGCAGCGGATGGGACATGCCCAATCAGCCTTTAATTTAACTGATGTCAAGCAGTGTCAGCATGGGAGGCAGAGCTGTATTTACACTGAAACCAGATATACTTGAGTATTTATAACTACAGTATCCCACACTGCAGCTAAAATTAAAAACAAAAACGAAATCTGGCTACCGGCAGTGTCACGCCACAGACATCACACTGGAACAGCAATTAACTCCAGGGCTGTGACTGTGCCTTCATCACAGGGGTGACTGTAAACTGCACCTTGAGAACACTTGGAAAATATCTAGCAGAATAACCATTCCAGTGGATCCATAAGATCACGTGGACAACCTCAAATTAAACACAAGGAATAAATACCACCAGTGTTGGTTAAAGAGAATTCTCTTCCGCTTCTTTTCCTGTAATTCTGTATTTCTTATAAATCACTGCTCCAGACATAGCTTTCCTTATCTTTTCATCTAACTCATTTTTTTCTGTTGTTGTTTGTTATACAGCCAGGGATTTTTCACAGATGACTTGGAATTCTGAAGAAATTTATGGTACAGCTGTGTAAAGGAAACCATTCAATATAAAACTACACCCTACTGACTTTTTGCCAAAAAAGAATGTGTGAGAATGACTGTGGTTCTCAATGACAGTTTAACTTTTTTTCCTCACGTAGCTACTTATATGACCAGACATTTGTTATCATTCCAGAAAGACAAATTAAAAAAAAAAAGGAGAAAATGTCTTTTCTATACAAATATATTCAGTGGAAAAATCAGTGCTATGCACTATTACCATGCTGATGACTCCCTATATGAACGTATGCTTTAAATTATTTACTACTACCACATAAGTGCCCTAGGACTCAAGTGAAAAGAGATTCTTTCTGAAATGTGTACAATAGATTGACTGCTACTGCAAAACAAATTCCCACAGCTATAATGAACTAAAAAGCCAGGCAACAGGAATTTGTCTGGAGGAGCTGCTATGGCACATTCTGAACCTCAGTTATGCTGAAGATGCTGAGGTACCAATGAGCTCTGTTTTGTGAAGTGAGGAGGAAGGAAGCTTCTGAATTTGTATGAGCTTTCAGGAGCCCAGTAAAACAGCTTCTGATACAAAATCAAAATCTCAGGTTGTTGGGTCAGCATCCCAAATTTCTGTTGTGGTTTGAGGAAAGAAAATTTTCAAAGGGAGTGTCTGTTAAGACCCCTGCTCTGGCTCAGCTGCAGCCAAATATTGTGGTCCTGTAGGTGGAATTAAGTATCGTGCTTCAGTATCCTGATACACCTAAAAATTTGGGCACATCTTCACATTCATGTGAGCAGGGGTTCACAAGATCCACTGCTTTCAGAATCCAAAGCAAAATACAACTGATATAAAATCGAGATCTGTTAGTTCACTGCATTCCATAAAGAACAAATACATACCAGTGTCATTTTCTACCCGAGCATAACAATAATCTCTGATGGTTCATAATGCACTTTATCACCTACCTTTGAACACTGCAACTTATACTATCACCATGAACATGATCAACACCTCAAACTCCTCTTCTCTTCTGCTGAATTTAGCCAAAAACTTTGCTTTTGCTGTGACAGCCCTTGAGCCTGGTGTATTTTCAGACGACCACATCTGCAAGCCTTCATAGGGTCCATATTAATAGTTCTGCTTGCTAATGTGTTAATTAAGATCTACATTACATTAGCCTCATAACTACTTAATAAGATTAATCCACCTGGAAAATGATGGCATGTCTTGATTAAATTGAATGAAGGTAACAGAAGTGACATTTAAAGAACATTGATTGTTATTACATTTTGATCATCTGTTTCAAAGCATCTGAGAGGAAATAGTGGAAACCCAAAGATTCATGTTGTTTACATTGTTAATGAGGTATGAGTTTATCTTTTACAACATGACAAAGAGTTCTCTCCAGCTGTTCCTTAGTCCTTACACTGTCTGCTGAGTAGGTTTCAGCAGCAGCACAGTTGGGGGTAGCACCAGTGCCTCAGGCAGTCGAGTCAGGAACTGTTCTTTTAGCATCTGAACCCCAAATCATCAGTATATGAATGTGGCAGATCCTCCCATTGCATAATTTTGTTATTCCTCTAACACTGCCTGTCTGCTGCATTGCTAATAAAATAGCTTAACTATTAATTTCTGTGTGCAAACCAAAATGTGACTCACAGCTGCGTCTGGCAGAGCTCTCAACATCATTTGGAGAGGGCTGAAGACAACCTGTACAGCTACACAATGACTGCTGAGCTCAGCTTTCCACATTTATCCAAGGAAAATTTCTTCTACATCAGTAGGAATCTGTTTTTCTCCTCATCTCAAGTAAGAAAGATGGTAACAAATTTAACAGCAAATTTAACTTCCTTCGTTCCATTATTGCCATTATATTTACAATGCTGAACTTGTTATCCGGAAACAAGTATTTTTCATGACACCTCAATACTTTAATATTTAATTACCTACAATTGTCTTTTTGAAATCCACACACATTGTGGTAGATTTAGTGAAACATCTCAAACTGACCATGAACTTGGATCAAGCTGGTTGATCCAGTGAGACACAAACCCTCAATTACATGAGTATCAGAACAAAAATTCATATCTACTTTTTCCAATTAGTATATTTATTGTACATAAAGTGATCTCTCAGGTCCACAATTGCCCACAACTATCTTTGGTGTCTTTTAAAATGAGGATTTCCAGGATCACAGACCTCAATCTCTAACTGTGTTTTTCAACTTCACAGAACATTGCTATAGCAAATAATCAAGATAAAATACTAAGTCATTTTTTTAATTACTAGCAAATCTGCTAAATCTGGGAGCACACCAAAGACCATATTTCCTAAACAAAAAACTCTACATCAAAGTGTTCTTTATGTGGATTTGCAGCTGGAGTTAGTTTGGATATTTTCACATAAACGGTAGGTTATCTTAGGTGTCCTCTGACACGGTTTAAGTTGATTTTCGTGGTATATTCTGTCCATTAGAAAGGAAACAGCACATAGTCACATATTTTATGGCAATGTGTGTCTAACCTTCTACATAATTTTCAATGCAGAAAACATTTCTAGCATAGATTAACAGAATCCAGGCACAAAAAAAATCCCGTAAGGTCATCTAATTCACTTCTTTGTGAGGAAGCAATTACTCCCAAACATGCCTCTTTCCCCCCCCCCCCACATTTCCCCCTAATTTAGATTCATTACACCAAAATTCTAACATTATCCTTACAAACTCTAAGAGACAAATGGGCTTCACTCTCAGAAAGCTTTTTTTAATGTCATTACAATCTACCTCGTCCCTGTAGCAATTCCATGGCAGTGTCAATTTTTTTGTTTTTATGCACCATGAAGGAATACTCTGTTATAATTTGTATAAAGAGAGGAACTTCTCTTTACTTTTGCCTCTTAATCTCAACCCCTAGTTCAGCACAACTTCCACAGCATGGTGGACTTCACTTGCAGTTTTACAGCAGCACTGAGGATTTTTCTACCCGTTGCACTTGCCTCCTCCTTTCAGGCATACCCAGTTTTAGTGAGATGTAGTGTGTAATTACAAAAACCCTGAAACTGTGTTATCTTAATAGTGAATTTTGTTTTCATTCAGGTAGGAATATGCAGTAATAAAGTAATTTACATTCATCTTAAATTGCAGTTTTATTATTTTGTACCAGAATTTAGTCTCTTAATAAGGAACAAGCAGATCAAATTGAATACCTGCTATTTTTTTCTTTCCTCCTTTCAAACTGCTCTGCTTTAAAATGCCTTGCTTGCTGAGTAGGCACAGCTTGTGTTTAAGTGGCCCTTCTCAGACTAGGGGTTAAAGGTTTCTTTGGGAGACCCATGTTTTGAAAAGAATGGCTTCATCCTGAGTTGTGTCAATTATAGAAAGGTCACTCTCCACAGCCAGAGCCCTGAAATGGTTGTTGTGTTAAAAGCTGTCAGAGGCTTTCCTAAAAACTGCTGGGATAGCAATATTAACTTGGACACAATAAAAGGAAAGGTGAGGTAGAAAAACTTTTTACCCTTCCCAGCTCTAAAAATTTGTCTTTTCCTTATTCCTTGTGTTCATCCAAACCTGTCATTCATTTTATTCCACTGTGGAAGATTACTTGCCTAAATATTGTTCTTCCCCATTCCCCCAGGTTATCAACATTTCAGCAACCTTCTACAAAATGTCAGAAGAACAAGAAGTAAACTTTTCCAACGTGCTAACTGCAGCAATTTAAGACATAACCAGCAGTTCTGTCTCCTTGTCTCCTCTACAGGAGGTTACCACTCCCAAAAGAGCAGCATCTCCACCTCTTCAAATGTGCAAAGCTAATTAGAGTGGGGCCGGGATAAACCGCCAGAACTTGCACTGAAGTGCCCCAGGCAGGTGAGCACATTCCAATTCAACAATCCTGCTGCCCTATCTTTGCACAGAGATGGCAACAAAAAGCTGCAGGGGAGGGAATTGGGAAGTGTGTTAAACACTGCAGTTGCCTGCTAAGTGACCATAATTGCAGACCTGAGCTGTTCAGGTTCCTGCCTAGAACCATAGGGTCTCTCACCTGTGCACGATCTGGAGGAAGCTCAGCAGTGATATACACATTCTGCCTTGCACTCAGGGATGTGCTGTTCATCCAGTTTGACCCACAGCCAGTCAGAGGTGAAAGCCCAACCAATGAACACTTGCCTAAAAAGACTTTCATGACGACGAAGCCAAAGCCAGTCCCTCCACAAAAAAACAGGAAGAAGCTGAGGTGCAGCAACATTTTTTTGGAAATAAAAGCAAATCCTTGAAATGATCAAGCCCATAAAAGAATAACTCATCTTCCTCACTCAGCTGTATTTGAACTGATTTTCCCCCCCCAGTACATCCCATACAAGTATCCTTTGTCAGCACTTGTTTCTAACACTTGCTTTGGCAATTAGCAAGTTTAACACAGACCACAGGTCCTGAGAGCAAGATGCTGCTCAGCCCTGAACAGAACTCTTCTGTTGACCGAAAGTGAGTGCTCAGTCACACCATCCAAACATCACAGCACATCAAGGTCTGGGAGGTGCTTTGACTAATTCAAACATTCTGTTCTGCCTTCTCCTCACAATTTTTGTAATAACCAGAGAAAGCCTTACTGTGGTGTAGCGAAGAAAAGCCCTGAACCTCACCAGTAAAAAGCATTCGGTTTAGGTGATTAAAGTCTTTTTTGTGACATGTAATTTCTCTGTATTTTTAACATACCCTTTCTTAGCTTAAGAAAGTATTTCTGGTTCTTATTCTTTCTTCTCACTGCCTTGTGTTTGCCATCCTCCACCGGAATACAGTTTTTCTTTAAGAGAAGAAGAATCCATTTATTGCCTGCATTGCTCATACTAATACTACAGGACAGATTGTTTACTATGGGTCAAATTTTGCTGTCCTTGACGTTTGATATTAGAATTCATCTGAGAAAGAAGAAGAAACAGGGATGTGGTCCCAGCTGCAAGCCAAAATTCTTGACTTCCCTTCTACTAAATCAAGCTTTTCACAGAATCAGAGAGTGGGTCAGGCTGGAAGGGACCACAGTGGGTCATCTGGTCCAACCTCCCTGCCCCAGCAGCACATGGCACAGGACTGCATCTAGACAGCTCTGGAATATCTCCAGTGAGGAAAACTCCACAGCCTCTCTGGTCTCTGTTCCAGTGCTCGGTCACTGCACAGGAAAGAAGCTCTTCCTCATGTTCAGGTGGAACTTCCCGTGTATCAGTTTCTGCCCATTGCCTCTTGTCCTATTGCTCAGCACCACTGAGCAGAGCCTGATCCATCCTCTGACACCTCCCTTCAGATATTTATAAGAATTAATAAGGTCTCAGTTGCCTCTTCTCGAGGTTGAACAAACCCAGCTCCCTCAGCTTCCTCTCCCTTCGAGATCTCTAACTACACCTGGAAACAGGACATCTACACAGCACAAAGAGCACACTTTTACGACCAAGCCCTTCTTGAGCATCATCCGGGCGGGCACATCCTCACCAGCTTCCAGAAATCACATCACTCTGCGCACTGATGCAGCGAGAGGTCAAACCGAATGACAAACCCAGGCAGTTTTCAGGGAGATTTCGCGCGGACCCCGCGGGTCTGGACCCACCTCTGCCGGCAGGGGCCGTCGCCGGGCCATCGTCGCCGGGCGGGCGCGGCGGCCGCAGCCCGTTGTTGAAGGTCGGTCCCTCGGCCGGCTGCAGCTGCCAGTTCAGCCCCAGGAGATGCATCGCTGCGGACACAAGGGCGGGAGACAGCGGTCATCTCAGTGCAGAACACCGTAAAAAAAGCGACTTGGCTCAGAGGAATGGGAATATGCAAAAAAAAAAAAAAAAAGGGCAACAACAACGACAAAAAAAAAATCCCAAACAAACAAGCACGCCTGGTGACTCACACACATCTGTCTTAGTTTTTTGGGGCGGTTATCAGATCTTCTAAATTACTGAAACACAAAAGGCAAAATCCTTTACAAACCAGGCGATCACAACAAGCATTCTGTTCAGACTCTGGCATCAGGCACCACTTTCCGACTCACACGTTGTGGGGGGGACACATCCTGGGAAACAAAGCACTGCTGCAAGTACCAGCTCTGAGTTTAAATTATAGGTGGTAATTTATACGTTGATTATAAAATCAGCTTTAGCCCTATGTATACTAATCACATTGTAATGCAATTACTTTGTGTTTAGTACAACTTATTCAAATCAACAGATTAGAATAATAGAATCTCAGAATGGTTAGGGTTGGAAGGGACCTCAAAGCTCATCTTGTTCCAACCCCCTGCCATGGGCAGGGACACCTTCCACTAGATCAGGTTGTTCAGAGCCACATCCAACCTGGCCTTGGACACTCCCAGGGATGGGGCAGCCACAGCTTCTCTGGGCAACCTGTGCCAGGGCCTCTCCACCCTCACAGAGATGAATTTCTTCCTAACATCTAATCTAAACCTACTCTCTTTCAGTTTGAAGCCATTGCACAGCCTCTGTCTTCATTTTGTTGATTAGACTTTTCTGACAAACCCAGGGCTTTGCCGATGCTTTGACCTCAAAATCCTGCGCCACTCACGGTCCCACCCAGGGAAGGTTTGCCTGCTCACAGCACCTGCTCGTGGCCTCTCCAGCCATTCCCATGCCAGAGGCAGGACTGTGTGGCCCATGGCAGAGGCTGTGCAGCTGCACCTGGAACATAAACTGTGGAGAGGGATCAAGGCCAAGGCAACCCCCCTGCAAGCACATGAGTTACAGGCACTGTGGCAGGGCTAATTGAATAAGTCCTGTGCATAATGCATGAGACTTGACAGGTTTGAATCGTTCAGCCAGTGGATTTATGTGCATCTTCACCTTGTATAAACAGAAGCTACCTGCAAACATCTCCACACTTTCATCATATTATCCCCACGGCATTCTCACAATGCAGAGCAGTGGTGACTGAGAGAAAAGGCCACCAAGCTCTTTTTATTCCCTTTCTTCACACCCACCATCAGCACTCTTCCTGCTTACACAGGTTGTGTGCAAACATACATACCACAGAGAACAGCATTTCCAGTTATGTAAAGAAGTGTCTGAGAGGATTCACTGTCAGTTTAGGGGCAGAAAATAAATATAATTATGGGCACCCTCAGAATTGTTCACCTCTGCAGTGTCAGATCCACACCACATTGGCAGATATTTTGCATCCAATTCCAAGCAACTGTAGCAGAGCTGGTGTGGTCACAAATAGCCCAGCAGTGGCCACCTGCTAAGTGTTCAGAGACTGAACTGGAGGGATAGGAAAGGCAAAAGACTTCTCACAGGAGCTGCCATTTACAGTGCTTGAGCCATCACTCAGATAATCTCTGAATACAGGGAATCCATTTATATGTGATCTATTCACATAAGTACTCCTAAACCCAAAGAAAACAAAGCAAAACATCTCCCATCCCCAGAATCCATCTATTCCCAGCTCCTGAAAAGCTCTCAGCACACAATCTATGCAGAGTTTAACCTTTCTGACAAAAGCAGCTGGGGAGCAAGGCAGCTTTCCTAACAC
The DNA here is from genome assembly GCF_009829145.1 of Chiroxiphia lanceolata. NCBI lineage: Eukaryota > Metazoa > Chordata > Aves > Passeriformes > Pipridae > Chiroxiphia > Chiroxiphia lanceolata. Next base: position 5,250,615 of record NC_045651.1, read on the forward strand.
CATCTTCCCCTGGACATATCTATGGACTAAGCAGACATCTCAGAACAGTGAATAAAATCAAGAGACATTTTGTGTGAACAGGGCATTCGCCAGATTTCACATTGATGCTGAATTTACCATTTTTTTTCTATTATGAAAAAACCCAAAACATTAAAGCTTCTGGTATGTTAAAAAATACCAGGCACGAACCCGAAAAGGATGTTTTGCTGAGAAACTGCTCAAAATTTACTTCTAGTGAATGCTTAAGAATTCCTTGAAAATATACAAATGTTTTATTCGGTTACAACTTTTTTTTCTGTTTTGCCAAAACAATCATTTTTAAAAGGTTTTTTTAGTCTTATCTCAAAAAAATAAATTTCCTTTTCAGTACTGCAAACGAAATGGAAAAATCCCTGACAAAGCTCAAACACCACCAAGTCCATGGAGCAGAGACATCTGTGCTGGGGCTGTGACAGGGCTGGGGATGGAGGCAGAGGAGCAGCTCGGGGCATGTTTGTGCTGTCAGCAATTCCCACACCATGCACAGGCACCAGGTTCAGCTGGACCAGCTCGGAAAGCCAAGAGTGCATAAAGATTAAGTGAATTTCAAAGCCCCAAAATGAAAACAAGTCACAGAGGAGAATCAGACTTTTGTGGTTTATACTCTCAGTGAATCTATTCAAAGTTGCAATTTTTTTTTATTTCATTGCAAGCATAAATGTAGGTCACTTGCAGAGATGAAAGCCTGCTGCTTCTAGTGTGCACCAGTCCTTACAAAGGAGAGATAAGGGAATCATAACTAATAGTCTGTCCAAGAGAATTATAGTTGCTACCTTATAATTACCAGGTAAATTCAGACAAGGAATTACAAAAGATCTTATTAACATGGTATTAAAAAACCCCCATGATCCATCTGCTTCCAAGCACACCATGGTTTCATTAATAACTTCACTGCTCTGTGTTTTAATCATAGATGCACGTTAGGTGGAGGAGCAATTAGAGCTCCTTCCTAACGGGGCAGGGATTTGCATGTCTGCTCTATCCCTCACAGAGCCCGAGAATCTCCTGCCCAGCTCACACATCCATTAGGTGAGCTACAAACTTCCACTAAGACAGCTCGAGTCACAGACACGAGGAACGTTCACCTTCTACCAAGAATAAGTCGAGCAAAGTGTGTCACGGGGGCCTGAGGGGAAAGCTCCGTGTTTGCACCGCAGCCAGCAAAGCTGACTGGCAGCTGAGCAGGGAGAACGAGGAGAAACCCATTCTCTCCTGCTTCACAACGCCATGAGATGGCAAATTTATATGATTAACCTTTTGTTCTGTTAATCAAACAAAAATGCCTCCAGCTAAGGAATAAGTTGAAGCCCGTTTAATTAGAAATACGGGGATCCATTCAGATGTCGAATGCTTGTGTGTCAGAGGAGAAATTTGGGCTAGTCAATTTGTGGCTGTTTCCTATTTTTTTCTATTTTTCTTTTCTATTCTGAACCTACAACTAAATAATCTTTGTGGCTTTGCCTTCCCAACAACACATCTTCTTCTGATATTACAGTACTGGCCACATCATCTCCAAAGGATGTTCACCAGACAGCTCAGTTGTGATACTCAGCCACAACCAAAGCTAATCATCAAAATATTTTCCAAACTAGCCAACTTACTCAAACATGTTTCCAGAGGTCCACATTTGGTTTATAGATTAACCTTTGGAAACAAACACATCCCTGAAGATTTGAAACACAAAGAGGTGCCATTTTATCTGTATGGTGTATTCATAAATTACATTTTACAGAGCTTATGTATGTTTTGTAGGAGTTATTTTTACATGTTTGCTTTTTATCCCCTCAACATTTAAGCATATTTGCTAAGTTCTTGTCTCTGATACCTGATTTTCAAACAATGAGCTTGTCAGAATTTATCTGGTCCATTTAACATCTACTAACTCAGAATAGTGAATTGTGTATTTATATTCTCTAAAACACAAGAATTCAGAAACAATAAATTTTGAAGTAAAACCTTTGAGATTTAGGTAAAAAATAATAACCTCTCACTCCCACCCTAGCAACACACACATATACAGAGAGTGAAAGCACCTGGAAGCAAAACCTGCATTGCCCATTAAGAACAAAGGCAGAGAACTGGTTCGTCACTCCAGGTGGTAGAGCTGTCAAGGATCAGCCTAAGACTTACGTAAGATAGAGGTTGCCAGAAGGAATCACATATTATTTTAAGAAGTCCCAAAAGGTAAAAAAAAATCCACAGAAAAATGATAAAACTTACATGCAAAATTTTCTTGAATGTTCTCTAAGACTCAGTAGTGTCCCCACATTCCTCTTTGATTAGTCCTCTCTCGTTCTGGCCATAAACCCACTCCATTCAGAGTTCAGTCTAATGGACAATGGCTTCCAAGCTCTTCTTTGTCTTATCTTTGTGCTCCTGTCACTCTTGACCTTGTATTTTTGAAGTGAGAGACCTCTGGTGTCTTTGTGTGCTACAGATCTCCCTGTGGCACAACTCAGTGTCTGCCAATAGGCAGTGCAGAATGAGGTTTTTCACTTATCCCTTTACTCCACGGTATTCCTTCTTAAAGTGAGAAATATGCAGATTAATGATCCATCATTTTCCTCAATTCCTACTGCACCTTCCCAGTTAGGGTCTGGAAAATAAGCACTGCTTGCTTGTGAGAAAATTCGGTATTCCCTAAGCAACTCAAAAAGATGGAAAGGTTGTAAAAGTAAACGGGATTCAGAATATTTCCATATTTTAATTTTCCAAGTTGTCATGCTTAGTAAACCCTAAATTACTGTCATTCAAAATGAACTCATCGAACTATGATTTCACTTTGTCAGGATATAGTGATATCACGTTTGTCTGTAGTAGGCCAACCTGTTTTCATATGAAAATCACTCTGTTATATCTTGAAAAACATGAGTAAATAAACCCTAAAAGCACATTTCTGCACATAGACCATTGTATTATAGCAGCAGAAATGCTCAAAGTTTCCTTTCCATCCACTCATGAGGTGAACAAAGATGTAACTCTGGCTATTCCAGTACACTTAGTCTTGAGCAACATCAATGTAATTTCCAAGTCAGGCCTAATGAATCACAGACATGACAAAACAAAAGGTACCTAATAAATCTTAGCATAATTTAATTTCATAGCATATATATTCAAAGACCTATCTGCACACCTGTTTTTTTATTTTGTATGATCTGAACATTGTATTAATGCACCACAATATTTGAATGAAGCAAAAGAAGTTGAGTGCTTTATACCTGTGAGTGCATATACATGAGTAACCCAGATAACTTGAAAAGAATAAATGTATCCCCCCAAAAAAATTAAAAAATAATTAAACATTATTGCACTCTTACTTTGTATTAAATGTTACTCAGCTGAGACTCACAGTTCTTTACTAGTTATTGCTTCTTGATCATGCAGTAGAACTCCAGGAATACAGAAATTGATCTTACCGATCTCAATTATTATTCATAAAATAACAGTTACTTAAAAGACTAGAAACATAATAATTTAAAGTTCTTCTGCTGTTCCTCTGGAGAAATAGGTTCAAGTTCAACCCAAGCCACAAGTGAGAGGAGTGCGTTAGGCCTATTCCCCAGTGCTTACTTGCCCCCATTACAGAATGAATGCACAATCCATCACAGCTGACAACCTCTCCTCAAGAGATGCCCGAGACAGGAATAGCAGGGGGCTGAAAGTCAGAAAACAGCAGCTGAGGAACTGCATGGGAAAAACTTGCACGGTGCCTGAAAACACTCCACTTGATCCTAACTAACTACTGCTTTTGGGTCTCTGCTGAGGAGCACGGATCCTTGGGCGGCTGTAACAAGGGAAGTCAGAAGCCTCTCACACCTGAGTAGGTTACAAGGCAGTTCACCAACACACACAGACAATCAAAATTTACTGAACTAAATCTCAGCTGAGATTTTTGCCATATTTTGTTAACGTGTCTTACAATTAACAGAAGCTGAACACAGAGGGCAGCGAGGCTTTGTTGGATGGGCAGGTCTGCAAGTGTTACTTAAGTGCAAGGTATCTCACCATTGGGGACAATCAGCAAAAGGCCTCTCCCACAGAATTTGATCTTGGCAACAACTATTTCTGACAAAGATTTCAGTAAATTGTGGATGATTTACAGAGGCTGACACCATCCTCTGCTCCAGAATTCTGTAGGCCAGCCTTCAGCCACATGTGCAGCAGGAGCCACACAAGCACTGTCAGGATGCAGCTGGAATGGGGGATGACACTCTGACAATGGCTGAGGCAGGTGTCTCAAAGAAAGCCACTGCATCCAAACACCTGAACTCAGTTACACTGAAGCCCTTCCATTTTATGTTACTGGCAGAAAGGGACAGTGTCTCCAGGATCTGTAACCTTCAATCCTCCAGTTTAACATATAATAAAGTGCTTGAAAAATCATTCCCAAAGAATATGAGTCTCGTTACTTAAAAGAAGCAGTCTTAAAATAAACAATGTGAACAAGCAGCACCTTTCCTTGCTAGCAAAATAATGACATCTCTCCTCAAATTCAGGACTAACTGCCAGAACTTTCTGTTTTTCCTTGAACACCTAGAGTGACTGTGACAAGGATGTCAGAGTCCTCCTGAGGGTATCCAAGAGAAAAATTCATCACATTCCCATGCCTTTTTCTAAAACAAAAGCCACATGGCTTGCTGGGTGGACGTCTGCCACTTTTGATATATTATCTACAGGAATGTCTCAAGTGCTGTTTGAAAAATCCAAACCTATCATATGTGATACAATAGAAATTCCAAATGGAAACCAGGCTGTGCAGGGAGGGGGCATGATCTGCATTATTCAAGAAGAGGCCTGACCGAGAACTGCACAAGGACATAACATAACCGAGCTACTGGGCCAGAAAATGGCAGATGAATTTTAAACCCAGTTAAAATAAAATAGCACACACTGGAGAGGAGTAATCCTAACTCCACGTATAAAATAATGACCTCTGAGCTGACTGTTATCAAACAGAGGAGAAGTCCTGGGCTAGATGACAAAGTTCCCTGAAAATTTCAAGTCAAGTCGTGAATCGTGGAAATCATGGGAAGGGTGAACAAAGCAAGGAATATTGTTGTGCCACCACTCCTCATTTCAGAAAAGACCTAGAAGGACCAGAGGTTGGAAGATCAGTAGGGAAAAGTGCATACATGCTTTGCCTGTTCTTACAGGATAACCATTTTTGGATGTTGGAGCCAAATTAAATTAAACTTGACACATCCAACCCAACACAGCTGTTCCTACACATATACAACACCCCTTGGTGTATCCACTAGTCCCAGTGCTTCTTGAAGTGTTTGATACAAGCTCATCCCCTGCTTTGTATCACAGCACATCCCTACCTATCCACCAGCCCAGACAACCTAGGGAACGTTTACTATGACACATCACAGGCAAACCCTTGAATTTTTATGCCATAAAGCATTTCCTAGAAGCTGCATGCTTTTTTTAGGCTGAGAATGTAGGACATAAATGGCAACTGCTGTCATGCCACAATGTTTGTGCAAGTTTCTCTACCCAGTGTAGCTGTTCATCAGCACAACAGTAAATACTCTCTTTAAATAATAGCACAGCAGAGTCAGTTATAATTATGAGGGATGCATTTTCAAAATATCTTCTTGGAGATCTCGAGGACACAGCAGATAAAGATTTAACTTTTACAGAGTTGACACCAGAGATTAAAGATCATTCAAAAAAAAAAATTCTCTGGACTACCAACCAATACTTGGGGTATTTATGAACTCGTGTTCTAATATTAATGACTAAGAATCCTACAGGCCTCATATAAAACATTTGGATGTATTCCTGATTATATTGCTTCCTCTACTTGTGAGCATTCAACTGTTAGCAGGCAAGGTTAAAGTAGCGTTTCAAAAATAGATCACTTGATCTAAATTTAATACTTCTGTTGTGAAATGTATGCAAAAAGTCCTGCTTATTGACTGTGACCATTGAAGCTCAACAACAAATAGATGGCTTACTTTCAAGGTCATTCATTCTCAGCAATTCATCTTAATCATCACTATGCTATTTGCTGTGCACTACGTTTTCTCAATAAATTAAAATCAAAAGTTCATTTGGGAAGTCCATTTAAAGCATTATCAAAATACACAAATTCAGGAATTAACAGATCACACTATTTTCAATAAAACAATAGGTCTGCCTGTATTACAGCTAGAGAGCACAAAAAAAGAAGCATTTTGCTGTCTGATTTATCCTAGTCATAACACTGAACAAGACCTCTCACTTCTCAGAGTCACTTTTTTTAGTTTACAATGCTGAAAATGGAGAATTCCATTAACCATAATGGCACTGTTGCGCATTTTCATATCTTAAAGCATGTTTTTCTCCACTTTTCCATCAATTGAATTAAGCTTATATTGTTACCCACATACAAGCTTCTGCATGTTACCCAGCCACAAGTTTATGTTCTTGTTAATTCTGCCTGAGCTCTGCAACAGTTTCATACTTAAAATAACAACAACAAGGTTTTGTAACTTTCCAAAGAGAATGACAGTGTTATTTCCTGGCTACAAGAGGAAAGCCATGAGGACTGATTAACCAGTAAGGTTATGAAACAATGAACATAAGAAATCTCAGGCTGCCGTTCCTGCTGGCCTCCTCGCTGCTGCAGAGAATCCAGCTCTGGGCTTCTCTCATCCCGAGAGTTCCTGCAACCACAGACACAGTAAAGTGGAATTTCAGCACCTCACTTCCAGGTATGTTAGTTGAGGGAATCAGAGGCAGACCCTCAGCTTTGGAGAGTTTTTGCTGGGGAAGGGGGCTGAGCACAGCACCCCTCTCCAAGGTACAAATGTCAGTCGTGCTCCTTCCACTCACCAGGAAACATTGTGCCTTTTTGGAAACACAATGGAGAGGAAAGTTGACTTCACACAATCTTCAACATAAGAAAGAAATCCTTAGGCATAATTTCACCCTCAGCATGTAAACTCTTTCAGACAATAAACTGTTTAGAACAAGGCTTCTGCTTTAAAGCATCCAGCCCAGGAAGTGTTTTATAGAAATACCATAAAGGATCTACAAATGAGGGCATTGTTGTCAGCAGCAGCAAAACTTCTGCTAGGAATTAATTGCTTTCTTTTGAATAAATGTTATTAAAGAGGAAAAAGGAGATGGAAGGAGGGCTATAAGATGTTTCATTTATCATTGTGTTCACACAGAAGAAACAGGGGGACCCAAAAAAGGTAAATTTATTTTTAAATTGATCACCCCCCTTCCTCCAAGCTGACTGATTTCTTTTCCCTGTACATGTCAGTAAACTGAATGGAATGGATTTTCAGAGCACAGCATGAAAGATATACCCACAAATCCCATTAGTAGTAATGTGATTTGTGTGCTTATCTGCCATGCAATGCTTTGAAAGTTCATTCCTCTATTTCCATCTTCAGTTTTTCTACTTCCAAAAATACTTGAAAAGCTTACACACACTTGCAGCTGCTTTGGGGGTGGGAGGAACTGGAGGATGTGAAGACCTAACACCCAATTCCCAGGAAAACAACAGGCAGCAGAGCTCCAGCCTGCAGGAACATGAGTTGTACCTTGGGTGGGTGTTGGTTCCTCAGTCACTGCTCTGATGGGCTAGAAAAAAAATCCCTGGATTAGACTTCAACTTTTTCCCGTTTCAGTCCTCTTTACTGAAATGTTTTGATTTTGTGCCACTTTGAGCAATCTTTTTGTCACAAGAAGGGTAACAGCATTGCATGCTGCCTTCAGAATCTGGAATCTCACGACAAAGACCTTAAAAGAGAGGCAGAATACAGTGCACTATTCATTTATTCTCATGACAGGCCTTAGATTGTACAGAGCGTAGAGAGCTGGCACACGATTAATCAGCTCCTGAGACTGTGCAACGTGAACTCACTTCTTATGGCAATTTCAGGAGTCAAGGCTCCAATCTTTTTGCTCTTGCATCTGAACTAGATGGCTGGAACTAATAAGAAAAGTGTATATATTTTTATTTACCCAATAGAGCATCTTTCAGCATGGAAGGTCCCTAATCACGTTATACAATATCCACTTTACCAGCCCTGCCAAAATACTGCCACTTTCGAAACGAGCTTAGAAGAGCAGAAAGGGATGCTCTTAACTCAAAAACAATGGAAAACCTTCATTTTATTTTTTTTTTTCCTGAGTAATTGTGAGCATTCAATGCTAGTACAAAGCAAATTGAATCCAATTTTAATTTCACACCTAAAAGACACCATTATCGTGAACAAAGTAGCCAGCTCATCTTTGTTCTGTTTCCAAGGAGAGGAAGAACCTAGACGAGACTCGAAACTGGTGTTTCAAGGAATATAGACACAGATGTGCTCTTGCAAATCACTGAGGCCTGAACTTACAAGGATTAGAATAACTGCTTTACTTTTAATACTGATCATAAACCTCAGGGATATCATGTCAAACATTTATTCGACTACGTTCATCTTCTGCAACTGCAACTGCCCTAATCTCTACAAACATGTTGAACAAGATTTTCATAATCTCACTGTTCCAAAGCATTCAGACCTTGACTCAGCCTCTGATTGTTAGCCACATTGATAAGAAAATAGTTTTTACCTTTATTACTCCCTTGCATACACTAAATGAAGTGAAATTGCATGATTATGAATGGCCACATCTCTGTCCACAGTAAAAAAAGGTGTAATTTCTAATCACAGGGTATATTCTTCCTCTAATAGAAATGATACGGAATTAATTTAATCACCTGATAAAAATCACAATTTAAACCACTGCATGAATGATAAAGTTTAAGGTTTTACTCTCTACACAAAGTAATTATTGGAGTTAAAAGTTCATTACAAAGAGGAAATAAATCCAAAGATGAAAAGTAAAGATGATTTCTTCTCCCAAAGCTTCTCATTCATTTTCAACACTATAAACTGTTTATACTTCTTTCACAATATGCTTCAAAAGGTATATATAAACCTAACCTAAATCATATCTCGATACTGACATAAAGGTACAGATTGTATTTAGCATCTAAGCAGATTTAGACTTTCTATAAGCCTTTTATAAGCTGCCATTATTAATGTATTGTGATTTAGATTTCCTACTGAGCCAGAATAGAAACATATGAAAATCAAATATACAGATTTTATTTGATAAATATCTTACATAGCCAGCCAGTTACAACCATGTAACTCATATTCTTTTGTGGGGATTGTTTTTTTTTTTTTTTTAGTGGCAGTTTTTAAAAAAATAAACAGTTATCAAAGTGGACTTCAGCTACATATTTGAGAATTTTTTTTCCATTGTCCTTTCATGATTTCTGTTAATCATGTCCCATAATGAGTTTACTAGAACTATTTCCAATCTTATGCCTGTCTTACTCTTGGCAGATTTCCAGGTCTGAAGTTTGCTTATATTGCCTTCACAGGAAAAACAATGCTTATAGCAAAAATTTTATAGCTTCCAGAGACTGAAATTATCAGTTGCATCACCAAAACATCCTGTTATACTATTTCATCAGCCAATATAGGAAGGAAAAAAAGCTTACATATGCACCTGAAGCTCCAAGAAACATCATGACAGCCCACCAGTCTATGTCAGTCCACTTCAAGCACTGTGCACCATGAATAATGGAAGACATTTTTAGTTAATTTGGATACCTACATCACAATTAATCTAAGGAACATCATCATAAGATACACTTAATGAAATATTAATATTTGTATTAATTTTCTTTATGTATTATATCTCAAATTGCTTTTAATAACATGGGGTTTTAAGACTCAATTTGATCTTCTGACATAACAAAAAAAAAATAAATCTCTGCAGAGATTGCAGAAATCACTGTTACAGATGGAGCTGCTGCCCACAACAGAAAAATGACTCCAGCCTAATGTACAGAGCATCTGATACCTGATCACTCTAATGAAGCTTTCCTTGCATACAAAATGATGGCAGCAGCCAACTCCACTGCCTGAGGTCAGCAATGCAGAATGCTCATCATCAGTCAGCTTAGAGCTTTAAAATCAAGGCCCATTGTCATCAAGGTCAAAATTGTCACTTACTTCAGTGGAGAGAGCTTCATTTCAGAACAACTCTATTTATTTTTAAGTATTTGAGACTGTGAATATCATAACAAAGGCTGAAAAAAATACTGGTTTTTACAAGCAACAGCAATGCAACCCAGAAAAAACTCCACCCTGCAAAGTCAACAGTTTGAACTGAAGGGTGAATTGGACACGAGCTATAATGCATTAGCATATACATCACTGTATACAATTAATTAATGAATCTCAGAATAAAATATGAGCTAGATTGCATACCCTCCAAAACCTTTGCCTTCAATTACATACACTTTGTAACGCATAACTGAGTTGTGTTAAATGATTAATACAATAAATTTTAATGTATGTAACAACTTTATTTAGTAAGACCAATAAAACAATTGCGAATTATCCTTCAAAGAGAAGACAACTCACACTACAAGGGGCAAAATAAAATATACAGTAGCTAGAAATACACATTAGTACTTCACAGCTAAAGCTCAAGTTCTACTTCTTCATGTCTGTTACATCCAGCTGGCTGACAACCAAACCAGGATTATATATCTTTTTCCTCTGATGGATGAAACATGAAGTACTATATTTTAAAGAAACCCCAAACCCTAAACTATATTGAAAATCTATCTAGCATTTCAGCCTCACTCTTCACTATGAAATTTATTTTCCTTTTTTTTTTCCCCCTCCTTTCAAGAATTTGCTTCATCTTGGTAGCAGGTATCAAAGCAGCTCCTCAATAACGTGAAAGAAAAATGACTGGTAACTCCTCAGTGTCACTGTATCTGACAAGTTTCTGCAATGTATTTACCTTCTTCTTTCACAACATTACGAACATTAAGAACCCAGAAAGTGCCACAGCTGAGATTTTTTTCCCTCCTCCATCTTGACTTGAAAAAGATGCGTTTGATTTTATGGTCTAATAGAGGAAAATCTGCTTCTGTCTACTGGAAGTGGCTGTCCTTACTAATTAGTGAGAAATAAACCACACACAACCTCTTTTTTGCTAGTATATGAACTGAAATAAAAATGAAGGCACTACCAAACCTATTCATACATCTTTACAAAGCTCACCTTCGAGGACAGGTTTTAAAAAAACCTCAAACCCCCCAAACCAACCCTGAGATAACACCTACAGAGTTATTTCACCAATTTTTCCGTTGAAATGTAATATTGACAATTTAATGACTGCATTTTTTCAAAAATAACAATGGTATTATATGACAGTCATGCCAATGTAACTCAGGATTGCTGTGAGTTCATAAAACCGTTTCAGAAACCTGTTCACATCCCATGGCTTTGCAGAGTTCACATGAACTGCAGCTCTCACTTCATTCTTGAAAACTGTTTTAACTTTTGCATTCGGGTCCCTAGAGGTAAATTGTCAGCTGAGATGCAGGATTAACAAATTTCCATCCCTATACTGTGTGATAGAATTTTATACAAAAGCAGTTCTTTTTTCATAGAGGACCACAGGCCTTCGGGATGAACAGTCTCTGGAGCACTGCATTGTTACCACTCTGGCTGCAGAAAGCCCCATGAAAAACCTGTTTTCACACTGTGCTTTCTGAAACACAATATTGGTCAATGCAGTAAGTAAGTAATGAAGCTGAAATGCTCAGACACTGCTCGGAACAATGTCACCGACTGCAGTGCCAGGGAGGTCTGAGCAGGGAGCTCATTCCATTCTGCTGGATGTTTCTGAGCCAGACCTGTGAAGTTCTTTGAACCTTTACTGAACCAATTTTGTGTTTGAAATATTTTCAGAACTTATCTTCTCCATTTTAGCAAGCTAGACACAACACACTCCCCTGCTCCTGGCGGGGAACAATGGGAGGGACGGAGCCGTGCAGTGGCTAAGCACTCTCATTGAAAAAACCAGGGGATGCTGCAATAATTGTCCTGAGAGGCTAGAAAGGAAACAAGACTCTATGCTGACAGCTTAGCTCAGCGTGAACTCTCATTTTTCACATGGAGCTAATTAAAAACTGAAATTAGTTAAATATGGAAATGACACTTGCAAGCACTTTAGCTGAATCCTGGCAAAATCCCTCCAGAGTGCTGCGACACTACCTGCTGCTTCAAAACTCCCCAACTGAATTTCACAGTTAAAAGGCTGAGCAAAGGGAAAGTTATTACAGAGATTTCCAATTCAAAACGTGCCTGTAAAATCCTAAATTAAATTTCATGGTAGCCCTTTCAGTAACGAGGGACACACTGTGCAGTCCAACGATATGGTGCTCAAATAACGTCCCTGCATGTATTCTCTGATTATCTCACCTTTAGGCACTGTGCTGGTTGGGCCAGAACTGTGCTGCTCACACGGATACCAGCACTACAATGCTACAAAGATAAGCCATGTACTGCTACTGAAGGAGTTATTTGGAAAGTGTGGATGCACAGTGCATAAAAGGAATTAATTCCACTGTTTAACAGCAGAAATCTGAGAAAATCAGAACCCAACAACCAAAATATTTTATGCCTATGATTTTAATTTGTATTTGTAAGTGCTGAATACATATGCAGAGAAGAGCCTATACTGCAATAAATTACATGGCCTATATATCTATCTCGGTGCTTTACGGGCAAGGTAATAATAAAAAGCACTTCTGCATATTTAAATGGGCATAAAGAACCAAGGGATTGGATATGCATAAAAGGTATGATGACTGACATTAGCTTTTTGACTAAAGCACCATGTGAATTCCATTTTGGTGCACGTGACTTGCCTGGTATGCATAAAAGCAAGGGTATTTGCCCAAGGGCAAATATGATTTCTGAATGCAATTTAACGAATCCCGCCCACAGCACGGTTCAGTTTGGAGCCCCACCAAGGCATTCAGGATGGCCAATCGCTTTCTAAACAACTGGAGCTTTTTGGGTTTATTGTTTTCCCTACATTCCATCCCTTTGCCCTCGAGGCAATCCCCTCCCACTGGCCTGCTGCCACTATTGCACCAACAAATTTCTGTCTAGGAAAGCCAGCAAAAGATGCCACATATCATGAGAGCCACTGTTACTCACTCCCAAGTCTGCTGGCAGGGGGTATTGCTGCACCTAGCCTGCCAAAACCTCTTCCCTGGCAGCTATCTGTATAATCTGTACATCACACCCAGGCTTTGCTAGTCCAGGGCCTTGAAACATCTCAGCTAACCCAGCTGGAGGGGATATACTGCAGCTGCACCATCAGACCCTCTTATTTTATTGAATTTTGAATATGCAGTTTCAAAGCAATTCAAATGAATTTGCCCAAGGCCTCAGATCAGTAAAACTACTGATACCACCTGCAGCAGGCTTCCTACATTCGAAGCATTTAAAAACATGTGACAGGATAGGAGCTTTCAGTGTAAGGACTGACTCATGAAAAGCCTGCTAAACAAACTTGGTTATGCCCCATTTTGGCAAGGAAGGAACTGTGTGGCTTTCAGCCCAGTTCTCACAATAGCACTGGGAATAATGGGAAGCTCCATTTTAATTATTTTTTAAATCATGTATATTTTTTCCCAGGTTAAAATGAAAACATTTATTTGATCTGTGTTTCATCTATTTTCAAGCATCTCTGTGAGTGGAGATAAAGAGCAGACTTTGATGAACATATACTCTTAACAAGAGGGTGTATTAAGAAACCCAGAAACAAACATCTAGCAGGCTGAAGCCTCTTAATGCCATCCAATTCTTCTTCCAGCAAGCAAAGGATTATATTCCCTATCTAGCTGCTGTCCAAACCCATGGTCCATTTAGAATCTGCCTGATTGACGGGTACAAGCTTAAAAACTACTGGGACTAATCTGTCTGGCTATGAAACCAGGAGCCAGAGCTCCCCACTTCTCATGGAGCAGGGAGTCAGAGCTGCATTCCAGTTCCTGTTGTTTCATTGCCCTGTGTCTGTAGAGACAACCCCGTCTGGAGCAATGATACACCACATAACCACTACCTACTGCTCTTGTCTGTGGGTTTTAACAGCACCCATATTATTTGTACAAGTAACTACACTACTTGGGGAGCAGTATTCTGAAAGAGAGAAATTATTTTTATCATTTCCTCTTTATTCTGTCTTCCTACCTGAGTATACTCACAGGAAGATACAGCTGGAGATGGAAAAGGGGAATCTGGGGAAGGGTACTGAGAGATACAGCCAGGCAGCTTACTCTGAATAGCAATCATAAGGCAATGATTTATGCCTTTTAGAAGATCCCTAAAGAATAAACTATAAAGAACTTGCTAGAAAGAACAACATATATTCCATAAACTCGTGATTGTACTTCAAATGTGCAGTGAACTCTCCCAGTCAGCACATGACACACATCTGAGTAAGCACCACTGGGATAAGACCCAAGGCTTACAAGGGGACATCCACACAGGCTGCTGCTTTTTTTTTTTCACTAATGCTTCTGGGAAAGTATTTATTTAAGAAGTAAATGGATATTGGCTTAAAGGTGAGAAATTAAGACTGAGGATTTTCATCTTCAGGCACTTAAAGGTATGTAATCATTCTCTTGTCCTTTTCTCTCCTTTTGCACTCAGAAATACCCAATAAAGTTTAAAAACTTGAGTCAAGGAGAAAACCTAAGCCTGCAGGGAGGAAGAAGAGAGGAGGGAGCAAAGGGGACTGACAGGCAGAAATACATTATTTATTCTTTCCATAACCAAGACAGCACAGGGGTGTGAGCCAGGGAATTACATGCACCAAGCACAGGCTACAGCCATCTTTACCCTTGTAGGAACTATTTCAGTGCTCAGAAGATGCAGCATGCACAACCCAGCAATGTCATCCTCATCACATAAACCAGGCTCCATATGCAGAAAGCAACAGAGTGAAAACTATTCCCAAAGCTGGGGCCAATAAAGGGCTACTGGTTCCAGGAGGCTGGTGAGCCAGGTACCTCCAGAGGGTTTACAAGCTGGTTCTTTGAGCCATAGGCAAGAACAAGACTCCTAAGATCATTCAGCCTCACTCTGAACTGCTGCCTCATACTGATTTTCTCTGTAAACAGAGTCTAAAATCATCCCATAAGAAGCAGAAAGAGTCACCTGCTGACTTTGTCAAACAGAGGGTCCTCACTAGGAGCTACATAGGTTTTGCCCCATAAAATGATTCTGGCATTCCAGACAGTCTAAGTCATTAAATGAATTCTTTGAATTGCAAAACTTTAGTCAAGGTCATTTGCAAATGCAAACCTTGAGTTCAATTATGTTTTAGCAGTAGATGACACAATCACAAGAAAAAAAAAACAACCCTGTTTTTATAACTCAACAGCTTTTCCCCTTGGTTATCAATTTTTAAATACAGGGCAAGGATAAAAAGTGCGCTTTTGAAAAAATTCTGAACACATAAATGTTTCACATCAGTTCTACTGCACAGAACAAGAAAATGTTTCTTTTAATAGTGTGATTTGATGCAATTTTCCTTATGATTTTTCTTAAGGTACAGCAAATGCTGAACAGAAAATGGCACATATTTCATTTCAAGAAACAGAGCCAAATTCATCCCTGAATCCTTTTCATGCCCCATTGGTCTAAGCCAATTATTTTCAATGTAGCTATATCAGTGTGGAAGAGGAATAATGCAATCATGAATCAAGTCCATACTATTTTTCATGACAATTCCACTTCAGCAAAGCCTCAGATATAACCTAGTGAACCACAGATCACAGTAATATTTTATAAAATTTATTCAACAAGATGTATTAAATATGCTTACTTTTCTGCCTGTATCTGAGCAACTTAACAAACCTTACAATATCAGAATGCTGGAAACAAGCCTCCAGTCTTACCTACAAATGCAGATTTTACTTTTAAGAATAGGTGTACCAGCATTGATGGCCATAATTTTAAGAATAAATTTTGCTGAATGGTGACATAATGCACATTTTCCTGTATCTGCACCCAGTCCTTAAGGAATCTCTTAATTAATGGTATCATTTTCTAGGCTATTTGCTAGATCTGTCATGTAAATTCAATGGCAGGGATATTAAGGTTTCATTAGAGGAGATAGCAAAATAAAAGTATCCCTCAATAGCCTAAGTGTTCCATGGCCACTTGTCACATGTTTTATGGTTTCCACTGATTTCAGTAACAGCCCCCAAAGGGGTTTAGTGGTGATGTGGCAGTGCTGGATAGTGCTTGGACTCAAGGACTTTTAGAGGTCTTTTCCATCCTTGATGATTCTATGATGGTGTGGGTCAAGAACAGTGCAGACTAACTGGAGTTCAACACCTACATTGCAGGACAGGGAAAGGAAACAATTCCTCATGGAAAAATGCAGTGGGATTGCATGAAAACCACAGGAGCTGCTCTGCAGCAGCCTCAGCTCCATCTTTAGACAGATGACAATAAATCCTTACTATTCCCACTGAAAACTGGTCTGCACTAAAGCAACCTGCAGGTTTCCCATGTAAGAGCCAAGCAGCAGCTTAGCTCTGCCCAGGAAGGCACAGCCCCTGCCAGCTGTGTGACAGGGTGCAGAGCCACCAGGGTGGTGTCCAAGCGATAATGAAACCTTAGAAAGAAATCTGGAGTTAAACCCTGCAGTTTGTAACTCAAGAGTGCTCCCTCAGTACCTTTCCATCAGCTTCTGTATGATTTAGAGTTTAAATTCAAGCTGTTAACCCTGAGCTCAGTACTGTGAGAGCAGTTCAGGAGAGCTGGATCATCCCTTCTCGCTCTGGCTCCTGCCACCCCAGAAACACCACAAGCAAACCCCATAAAATAAACCTGGGAAGGAGTGCAAGCATTCAGTCAGTGTAAACATCAATGCAGCAGGCACACAGAACACAATTTCAGCAACATCTCCTGTTAAATATCCTCCTGTTTGGTTCATCAGAAATGCTGATAAATGCTGCAACTAAAAATCTAAACAGTTCTCAGCGGCCCCAGCAGCAATGCCCCGGTGTACCCAAGGCACTGCAGACTGAGGGGGCAGAAAGTTATACAATAAAGCATGGAACTGCTGTTTTTCTAAAAGATTAATATGAACTTGTCATCACTAAGAAGTCTTCTTGCAAAGGACAGTAGCTGTGATGGGGATGCAAACCCGCCGTGCAGTGGAGGGTGAGGAGGGCACATGGTCCTGCCCCCACAACCTGGGACTGAGCCTCAAAGAGGCTCTGCTCTGTCCCCCTGCTTTGACAGCTCCCAGCTGCTAACCATGGCATGCTGCTTAGCTTGGTTTGCCTTAAATTCTCCTTGTGGATGGCTGTACTCTGCTTTTGTGTAGGCTGATGATTTAGTGGTTGCCCGCTGGTATCAGAGAGAGAAGCGTTTTTCCCTTCAGTGCCTGCTTTGTAAATCAATCATTAAATTATGTGCTACTTCATTCACATCTTTTGGGCCTCTATCTGCCATCAGACACCTGCTGGGGTGACAACTGACAAAATATATGGAACCTGAGGGAGAGGATGAGGAAAGGCAGGAAGGAGGAGGACTCTGACTATCTCTGCACATGTGACCTGTTGGCAGAGAGGCTCAGGCAGTGGCACACGGACGCTGTAGATTGAAGCTATTGAATTTTTTAGTAGCACAATACACTGCATAACTTTGGTGTTCCACCAGAACACAAGCACTTAAAGAGCAATCTTCAAAGCACTAAAATAAGACGTACCCAGCTGTGTTTCCATTCACATACATCAACAAGAAAACATGTCATTTTTTTATACTAATTCCACAGACAAATCAAAGAATAAGAAGCTATCAAAAAAATGGAATAAAGTCCTACAAACACTAACTATAAAGAAAAATAAATCTAGTTTTATTAATCTGTATCATGGAAACATAAGTGATTTAAAGCATTTTTGCAACATCTCTCCAGTTTAATCTGTGTCAGGTTATTTGGAGGAAATCACAATCTTATTGTCAAGAACAAAATATTCACTGTCTTCTCCACAAAACAACTGGTAAATTTTTAAAAGCAATTTGGGAATGTTGACAGAGTAGTTGACATTACACACAAACAGGTACTGCTAACACATCTCCTTATATTTTATCTTTCTTTTGCAAGGCCTCATAATTTTTTTTCCAGCACTAACATACAAATTGCTTTCCTTGGAATCAGACTCAAGATTCCTGCAGATTCTTAAATGAGAAAACCTGGTATCACCACTAACAGCAACACAAACAAAACACAACCACTCCTACCCCTGACAGCATTGAAACAAGGAGAGTGTAGTATCAGCATTAGAAGATGGATGAGTGAACCAGAGGTGGGGAAAAAACAGATTACTGTGCAAGCAGAGTAATTTGGAAAGCTTTACTAAGGGACTGGGATCTGTTCCCTCCAAAAGAAAATCAGAGAGCAGAAATCACTGTTCCCTGTCTTTGTTCTGTAAAGTTCTTTTCATTGAGTTGTATGGGAAATAGAACAAAACTAGTCTTCTTCCCTCCAGAACAAAGCATTAAAGCAAAATATTTTTTTTTATTGTTACAGCTTCTTACACGTTAGATTGCACTTTAAGCCTTTATTTTTTAAGGTGAACATCCTGCTAATGAAAGACACTGGGCTGATGGCCCCAGAACCTGGTATTTGCCATTTATTCTCAGAACAGCAGTAGCACTGAAAGGTTCCTCAAGTGGTCCAGCTTCACTCCTACTCTGAAGAAATTGCTCCTTTATCACTGTCTATACCTCTGCTAAAACAACAGTAAAAAGTGACTTAACACTGGGCGTGGGCCAAGGGTGTCACACTTGATATCCTGGCAGCAACTAGTGAATACACTTAAAGTCATGGGCTTTGTTCCCCTCCACAATCTGTTGATTTCTATTTCTCCTCTGCTCAGCTTGCAGAAGGAAAACGATGCAGAAATAGCTGCACTTCCCCAAAAAGCAGTGGCTCCCAGAAAACAGCCTCAAAAGCAAACACTCTTCCCCACACGGAGACTAACGTGGGATCCTCAAATAAAACTGGATAGATAAGGTTGTGCTTGGAGAGCAGGTCCTGCATCCTGAAAGACCAGAGGAAGATTTTAATTGATATGGTAACACCCAAGGCAGCCCTCTCCGTGCATGGAGTTACCTGGGAAATTCAAATGAGCTGGGGAACAAGTGGTTGGGTGGAGCAGGACAGTGAGAAAAGCACTCTGACACACAGACCTTCATTTTAAGTTTTAACAGAATATCAGAACTCAAGCAGTATACTGATATTCTTCATTAAAATAACTACAAAATGTTAGCTATTCGCAAGTAAAGCTGTTGAGATGTGAGCCAGAACAAATTATTTTGCCTACTGCAGGGGAAAACAATGTTAAAAAATTTCTCCAAATGTGATGTGAAGATGTAGGATTCTTTCCAAAGCCAGTGTAGTCCAGCTGGTGTTATTATTCTAGCACTTGGTGAAGAAGTCATTTCATTATGAACACACACAAACACTCACACACACAGATCTTTCCTCCTGACTACCTGGAAAGAGGCAGGAATTGCATATCATGCTTTGCTGTCTCAACAGGCACGAATTGTCCATCACACTTTACCACCCTGTGCTATGATTTCTTTCTGAAACCCAGTGCTCTTCCTTACTTCTAGTTATGATGCTACTTTTAAATACCAGAAGATAGAGCCTGATACTACTCAAAAGACACTCAAAACCAGCAGACCCAAGATCCATTTTTTACAGTAATGAAAAATATATACATTACTGAAACTCAATTTAGCCATCTGGAATGTAGGAATAATAACATTTACTTTCCCCACAGTAAAGTGCTTATAAGCTAAATTAGCATTAACTGTCATTCATCTCAGTTCTGCAAAACAGTGAATCATAGCCTTAACTTCAAGAATTATTTTTTAAAAATGAGTAATTTCAATGAGCAGAAAATAAAACTTTTGTCTTTCTTTTCAATTCCTCCAACGATCATTATTTACCAGATGCTAATTTAGCCTATTTACAGAAAAAATCAAGTTATTTTTTGGCTCCTCTGTGCTAGAATTAATCAGAAGCAGCATGATCCCGTGTTTAATTTCAATCACAGCAGCTATTGCTTTACAAATAAATAAAACTTACAAAATTTTTTACTGCTCCTAAACCAGATGTTACTTTTTTCTTAAGGAAAATCAAATTTACAACACTGGCATCTACACAAACTTTCGTTTAATTATGAGAGCACCAGAGAATATGGGTTTTCCTTGAATAAAATCCAAGAGTATAAATAAAGCTGCATTTTCTTGAAAGACACCAGCAATAGCTAAGTTATCTAGAAGATGTCCAGACTATCAAGAATCAAAACACACATAAGGAAATATAAGCTGGGGGGAAGAGGAAGGAAAAAAAACCTTATGATTAAAAGAAATCTATCAACCCTGACTTCAACAAGAGAGACAAGTGCTACGAGGTAGTACACAGAATTCCTTTTGTAGAGCTGGGACTCAGCTTATTTCAGTTTAAGTTGAAAAAGCTCGTTATCAATTTCCTAGCTGGATTTAGTGAGAGGACAGCAGAATTTCGCCCCATCTGTTAGTCCTTGGCTGGGACACCAGTGCTATTTGTTTTCCTAGCGTGGCATCCCAGCCCATACAACAGATTGATGGTGCCAGAGAGACACTGTGAAGTGGCGCCTGCTCTGCTGCCAAGGGCAGGGAAGAAACGGATGGTCACATCCAGATGATCTTACATTAAGAGAGGGGGAAGTGAAAAATCTGCACTGCCTCCCTGCCTTCCCCCAGCCCTTGCTCACAGGAGACTGCATCTGACCTTCAGCCAGCGAGGCAGAGAGCAAACTTTGCTTCAGAGCTTTACAGGTGTCCAAGAACACTTTCAGCTCAAGGTTTGCCCCAACCATGGGCTGGGTTTAAAACAGTGGTGTCAAGGTGAGAGTTAGAAGGATTTTCCCCAGGTTCACAGCTGGGACAAACTGCTTTGTCCTAAATGTCTTGTGCCTAAAGACTTTCCCAGTGCCCTCTTCCGCAAAAATCTGCACAGGGAAGGGCAGCTTTCAGCAGACCCAGCTGATCTGTACATCTGTTGGGGCAGTCTAGATTTAGTGTTCAGTGATCCTAACTATATATAATACAGTATACTAAATATATAGTACTATAGAGTATATATAGTGTGTATATATATAGTACATATACATAGAAATAGTATACAGTATATATATATACACAATATATACACACTGTATACTACATATACACACTCTCTCTATATATATACACTGTATGCTCTATATAGTGTGTATATATATAATATATAGTATATTAATATATAATTAACTACACTAAAACTTACACAAAACACCGACCTGACCCTGTAGCAATGACAGGTCTAAGGGACATTTCTCCTTATAAAAGAATACAACTTTATAATTCTTTACAAGTATTGGTGGCCAATATGTACTGGATTCCTCCAAAATATAAACCACTTCAAGATACTGTAAATTGCACCAAAGAAAATAAAACTATTTCCAGGTACTGCCTCATCTATTTTTGTGAACTTCTCCCCTGCTGCAGAGAAGTCTACACAAACTATGATTAATTTTCCCATTCCTGACTTTACTTACATGTGCATTTCCAACAAACTTCAGAACAGTACACATGGAATATTTTCAACAACATGCCTAGGGTAAAATTCTGAAAAATACATAAAATAATCAAGCTAAAAAATAGGGGAAATATTTTCGTAGTTTCTGTCAGTTTATAGTAATATTATTTAGTTTTAGTATAGCACAAAATATTACCTACATGTGATGTAAGTGCATCTAGTAGCACACAACAAAAAGCAGGTGAAAGAAATCAGTAAAATATATAGAGAAATCAGTTCAATTTGTTGATATCACATACGCATAAACACAAATAATAAGCAAACTAGAGACATATAAAATATAATTCTGTCTACTACAAATTTGTCCTTTTCATAATCTGCAGCCCAAACTCTATTACAAGCTTGCCATTTCAACCCAGACCTTTGACTTCCACAAAAAAGGCTTTAGGGAAAAACTGTTTATATTTAGAAAACGCTTTAAAAGGTAAAACTATCATGGAATAATATTATCTTTATCTTAGCAGACTAGCCAGACAGTTCAAACTGAAATGGCATTTCATACTAAGCAATAATATCTCTATTTGTAAATGGCACGTGGGGCATTTGTATCACTGAAAACCAGGGATTAATGATTGCAGATTTCCAGTTCTTGGGTTGACAGAGGGGATTATCCTCATGGAAGTGACCCACACGGGTTTCAGAGGAACCTCCCAGCCCACAGCTGGCACTGATAAATAGTGTGACCTGAAGACTGAACACACATTGCATAGTGCATGTGCATGTTGACAGGAATTGTATTTAACAGAGGATATCCCAGCAGAGGAGGGCAGGAAGAAGCCCCACAGTCTTACAGACACTTCAGCTGAGCAGAAAGCAACTAGGATTTGTATTTTCTTTCAGCCAAGAAAAGACACGGCTGTTTAAATTTTCAGACAAAGGAAACAAAGATTCACTGTTATTTTCCATACAATTGTATGCCTTCACCTTTACCCACAAGTACCTGTGTTCCTAACCACTGGAATTGTGACCAGCTGAGCAGAGATTGCTGAAAACAGCTGACTTGCTTTCAAAGCCTTTTTCCTGCCCTCTGATCAGTAACTCTTTCTTACGAAGATTTTTGTGAGCACCTTTACTGAGCAAAGTAAAGGACAGAATTGCTGCCACCTTGGTATCTGAGGCCTGTTTTGCCTTGCAAGAAATAGCAAAGGTATTACGTCTCTGAAAACAAAAATTTGGGGTCACACAGTAAAACTGAGTAAAAAAATTTTGCAAATTTTTGCTAAAAGCATCTGCACAGACACTTACTGGTGACCTGCTGTATTCAGTATTTTACCCAAGTGTGAACCCCCTGAACACTGAACTAAGGAAACTGCTTTGTACCACTATAAAAAAAATAAATATTGACAATTCCAGAGTCGTGACTACACTGAAGAAAAAGCAAGGTGTGGAGTACATCAGTACATGCAGCCATTACCTCTTCTGTAAACTGCTCTGGGATTGTTGGAGTAGGCAAGTTGCAGCCCTCAGCAGAAACTCTTAATGAAGAGCATTTAAAGCAAAATCTGCTCCAAGTATGTAAGGGATAGCTTACAGCTGAAGAATAGGAATGTGTTAAGAGAACTGCAGTTCCTAAGCTTTGTGCCCTGAGCTTTGGTTTGGACCTTTCTACTAGGAAAAGCTAAGATCTGTGCTCAGAATAAGGCTCTGTACTCAAAAGGTAAAAAATGGGATGGATTTTATGAAGTGAGCCCAAGGCCATGTGCTGCCCCATCCCTGGGAAATGAGGAGCACACACTGGTCTCAGGTACCAGGCAAAGGCATCCGCTGGGCAAACTGGCAATCCAAGGTCCTGGCCCCAGAGCTGCCTAAGGTTGGCAGGGAAGGATTTGTAGCACAATTCACAACCTGCAGTTCATGGTTTTCCCGTGATCTTGGGGCCCTTGAGCACCAGAATAAGCCCAGGGACTGCATGGATTGTTCTAGGAGGCTGCACCACCTGGTGACCTGAACCCCCCAGCTGTGCTGTACCGAGAACTACTCACATCAAAACACCACCACCCTTCTAAAGGAGCTACTAAAAGG
This sequence comes from Chiroxiphia lanceolata, assembly GCF_009829145.1. Taxonomy (NCBI): domain Eukaryota; kingdom Metazoa; phylum Chordata; class Aves; order Passeriformes; family Pipridae; genus Chiroxiphia; species Chiroxiphia lanceolata. The sequence goes on from NC_045651.1 coordinate 5,274,210, forward strand.
TCTCCTACTCAAGACTTGAGCTGAAATGCAGGTTGGGATGCTGATAGCTTTGAACCTGGTATCCAGGAATTGAGTGAATTCCACACTAAACATCCTCAAATCACGGAAACCGCAGGCAAACTGTACATTTTCAAAAGCTCACACAGCCAAAGGAAAGAGAACTCCCATTGCTAAGGAACCTTTTGTGTGTCTGGTACTCCAGGAGTGTCAAATCAATGTTAAGTAAATTGCACGGTGTTTAAAAGCCTTTTTCTGTTCTAGCTGTTTACAGTTTTCTACTGGTAAATATGGAAAAAAAGATCAGTGATTTATGAATGCTCACTTTAAAAAGTCAAACAACATATTAAAACAATGCTTCATAGCACAGGGAAATGGAGTTAAGCAGACCACTTTCACAGTGATTTCATAAAAAGGAAATGCATAGATTTTTGACAGGGGGAAAAAAAAAAAATCTGAAGATGAAGAGAACTGCGTGTATTAAAAGTTGTTAAACCTTTATTTGGCCTAAAGCAAAAGATAGAACTCATTCTGTCAGAGATCTGAAAGAAAAAATCTAAAGGGACGAAAATCACAGCGTTTCAACCTCGGTAATTTCGCTTTACAAACATTCCAAGATGAGATTGAGTGAAGCCCTCTACCCAGCTACATCCTGAAAACCACTGCTATTTCCAGTCTCTCTGTTAATATGAGAGTGGGCAGTGCTGATCAAATGACAGAAAACCAATCGAGGAGCAAGATGCCTCCTGCTGTTTTCCTGACCCTAAGTCTGCTGAACCTAAACCTGCTGTTTTCCTGTCTCTAAATCCACTGCTCCCAGGAACAGTAATCCCTCAGGCCTAATGGGTGGCACTTGCCCACGGCTGCTCAGGCAATTGCCCTGACCCGGGTTGTGCAAGCAAATAAAGAGCCCCTGAATTGACTAAGGAGTGTCAGAACAACAGCAGAAAAAAACTGGCTGAGGGAGCACACCAGCAGCTGCAGGAGCATCCTCAGGTGGTGCCCAAGGAGGATGTATATTTTAATTTGTAGCCCATTTGCTGCAAAAGGACAGAAGTTTAAGACATGCCATGGAGGACAATATGGCAATCCAAGCAAAGAAAGGGAAAACAACTTTTCTGTATATCTGAGAACAAATAGCTGTCTCTACCATCACATCATTGTTTTACTATTACCAGCTAATACAACAGCAGAGAGAAAGTGCAGCTGCGGTCCACAGAATATTTGGCATTTCTGGCCCAAGCATAATCCCTCATGTAATGAAAAACCTATTTCTATTTCTGCATCCTCGCTACTCTTCATACTGAAGAGCCTTGCGTCTGTCTCCCATTTATTGAAGCTTATTCTTCATCTAGACAGCCAGAGCTGGTTTGTATTAGAAATTAGGTTTTAAATCACTATTTTTCTATTATTTGTTTTAGGATTTTCAGGAAGCCTCTAGAGGTGCAGAAAAATTCTTCTTGTTGAAAAAGACCCTAATACTCTTCTGGAAACAAGCTCCAAATCCCTAAACCTTTCTTTAAGACCTTTCATGTTTTTAAGGTTTAGATTCTGGCTATAAAGACAATAATATTACAAGAGAGTTAAAGTGACAAAAATGTTTAAAAAGAAAAAAAAAAGTTAAAACTCCCCCTGCAAGAGTAAGACTAATCAGATCCCTGAGCTTTTCTTAATGAGCAGACTCCATTATGGGCTCTCCTTTTGCTTTTCTCATGTGGTTGGAGTTTTGCATTTCAGTGATTAATGGAGTCTCAAGATGCAGAAGGGGATATATATGAAGAAAGAAACAACAGGTGAAATAAATTTTTGGCTCAATAAATCTTACAGGGCTAAATTGCATTTCTTTTCTCTTGATGCTCTCTGCTACCTTGTGGTCAGTTTTAACATGATTCTGTATTTTCAGGTCCCAGCTCTGCACCACATTCTTACAAATGGGCACAGTTTTTGCCTTAGAAGAGCCCCTGGATGCAACAGGCACACTAACCCATTACTGGGAATACACAGTACTATGATGCATTGCCTATCTCTGGTAACTGTTACTGTGCCTGTTGTGAAATTGTTTAATTTCTCTTTCAGTTCAAAGTTATTTTGCATTTTCCACAGACCAGCAAAGATGTCACAAGTTCATTTCTACTCCTCATATTACCTTGGGACACTTGCTATGTCCTCCTGACATTTTTCCAGCATCCATTAATTTTCTCAGCATATCAAGCACTATTTATCTCTCCTTTAAAGTTTTTAATAACTGAACACAGAAATTCTCTAGCGACAATACAGTCTGACAGAAGGAGTATCACTTTCCTTCTGCAAAAGAAAACACGACCCTCACAACTCCAATTCCAACTGTCAGGAGCCAAACCTGGGTTTGCTGACAAACCACCTGCCTTGGACCAAACTACCTCCCCGAGAATTACACAGGGGTTTCATGGTTTCCATATTTAGGAGGCAAAGATGTAGGACAAGGATCCTGATTGAAAGTCGAAATTTTGGAATTCTGTTCTTCAGACTGCACAGAATTATTTCAGCTACAGTGCCAAATCTCTTGATAGCAAGTGGGATGGTTTTGGACTTGCTGTTGCTACAACTGCACCAAAGTCAGTTTATGTGAAGTTGGGATCCTGAGGACCAGCAGTAGATGCCTGTCAACATGGACAGAGCCTTCTGACCGTCTCCTGCAGCCTTGTGTAATTCTTCATCCTCTGAGCCCTGCATTAGCTCTATGCAGTCACCTGCATCTTGCAGAAAGTAGGAAGTCTCTTGCAGGAGAAATAAGTAAATTAAAGGAGAAGATGCAAATATATAGAAAATGCACTATTCTTGCAGTTCTGTGTTTGTATCATGCTCAGATTTAAATGAAACAACTGTTAACACACAGGGACAAGCATCATATATGCAACAGAGTGACCTTTCCAAGCATCTTGTCTAATCCAAGTTGATTCCTGCAAGGCAAATAACATGCCACAGACACAGAGTACACCTTCTCATCCAGCCTGGGGAACCTATTCAGCCACCCTGGCATCAGTATGTGAAAACATCTTCTGTTCTGTGACTTCTCTCAGAAAGTATTTAGTAAGAAAAATGTTGGAGGGAATCAGCTGATCAACCAACCAGCAAATTAAAAACAAAAAAAAAAAGCTTAAAATTAAATTAACTGCAGCACTGTTATGCATTATGTATATTACCTTTTAAAAATTAAACATGACACAGAGGGATAAATCTGGACATCTCAGAGAAGAAAACAAACTAAACCCAGAGCGTATTTACAGTTTTAGGTGAGGTTCTGTAAGATGAACATTAGAGAATGAAAATCCTTTTCCATTCAGAAACTATATTAATACAAATGCTTGCCTTTTCTAGTAATTATTTAGTAATAGCCAAGATAAAGACATTCATATTGTCTCATAATCACACAGTGGGGCTCAACAGTGATTCTCTCACTATCAAATCTGCTCAACATACAAGTCAAAACATGATTTTTCTAACCAACTACATTCTTCATTTTGGCATTGTAATTCAAGCTTCTGATGTCAGAAACGATTATGAGAAATTAAGTAAGAGAGAATTAGCTGAATATAAAGAAAGTATACATGCATCAGTCCAAAAAGGAGCCTCTCCTTCCTACACCCATAGCTCTAATAAATAAAACAGGCTTTGGCTCTTCTGTACCAATCATGGTCAAATTCTGTTCTGGAAAACAGACATTTATTCACACTCAGGTAAAGAACTACATGTCTCAGGGCTTAGCACTCATCATTATTCAGGCAAAAATGCCTCAGATCACTAGAAATGGGAATAACTCCTTGCAGTGGTACAAACTGGGGACTGCCAGGCTGGGGAGCAGCTCTGTGTGAAAAGCCCTGGGGTCCCCTTGGCCAAACAGGAGCCAGGAATGTGCCCTGGCAGCAGCTCCCTGGGCTGTAGGAACAGAAGCATGGCCAGGAGACTTGGGGAGATGATTCTCCCATCTGCTCAGCCCTCATTATTCTGCTTCTAGAACAACTGCATCCAGTCTGGGGCCTTCCAACACAACAAGGACATCAATAAACCAGAGCAAGTCCAGGGCATGTCTCCAGGCTGGTTGGGGGCTGGAGCACCTGCTGTGGGAAGAGAGGCTTAGGGAGCTGGGTTTATCCAGCCTGGGGGAGTGAGGGGAGCTTCACAGCAGCTTGTTGGTACCTGCAGGTCATCAAGAAGATAAAGCCAGGTGCAATCTCTGTCCCTAGAGGTCTTCAAGAGCAGAGTGGACATCAGAGATGACCCAGCTCTGAGCAGAAGGCTGGACAAGAGACATTGAGAGGTCCCTTCCTACCTGAATTATTCTATAAGCTTGGAAACCTAAATCTTGTGTGCAAAATTTGTCCTGGGGATCAGACAGGTTACCATGGAAGATATCATTTTTCCTGTCTATAACAATACCATCAGGTGAAGGATTAATAACAAGGCACAGCATCCTGTGAATATGCTGTGTTAGGTGTTCAAAGTCACTGACCTTGGCAAGCCAGTGACTTTATTACTGGACATATAGAATATATAAGATGGCTGGGAGTAGTGACACGAGAAGGTAGGTCAAAGTGTCATGCAACAAGACTACATGAAATTAAAGCCTGAAGAAGCAAAGGCTGAAATAAACCCGAAAACTATTTCTTAAACACTTTTTAAAACACTGAAAGGAGATAATTTCATCCCATTATATTATATGGTGAGTAAATTTTTCTGTCAGTTCATAGTGATGTGTCATTTCTCTTGCCACTGTTCAGCTTCCTTTGCTCCATAATTTCTGTACTCTATTACCTTGTCTTATTATTTTCACAAATTTAATTTAATTCCAATTTTTTATTTTGTCTTCCCTCAAGTTCCTTGAATATTCCTTGAACAGTGTCTTGTCCCTTTAGTACAGTTAAGTATTTTTTGTGGGTTTTTTTTCCATGGTATTCATAATGGTGTTGTAAGAGCTACATCAGTCACTTAAAAAATCCATGTGTCATCTTTCAATCTGCTATTACCCCATAGAGCAATGGATATATTTCTAAAGGCAAACATGTACTTCTGCCCTTAAATGAATAAAATCCATAAGCACACTAAGTGCAAAACAACAAAATGAGTCAACACAGAAACACAGCTACAAATAATCAATATAAATGAATCCACAAATGATCAACTGGTGATCTCAATCTAAATAACTGCTAAGAAAGCAATGTTTACCTAGGAAGAAATGAGACATTTTACTCTGATATTGAACATTGACTTTTCGGAGAGAACGACCACAGGTTTATTTGATGGTTTTCTTTGACTTGGCATTATATTAGCAAAATTTAATCTTCAATATCCTTTATGCTTACCCTTCCCCTGAAAAATGGCCTCATCTCAGTTTGTTGGGCTAGGTTATAAAGCATGTCTCACTAAAATATCTCAAAGCTTTTTCATCATTTTTGCCTCTGAACTTCCTGCAAGACTCATTTTACATCTACTTATCTCTGCTATCTCTTTGCCCCAACAAGACTTCATACCCGTGCTTCTGGGATTAAATCCTAGACTACTAAAAAAATCCATAATATTCAGTATTTGCACTGATGAAAGTGAGAATAGGCTCTGTCACACAGACATCATGAAACCCAGCCCTTTTTAGTTTGTGCCTGGTAGGATGCCAGGGCACGTGAAGCAAAGCGGGTACTTCACATCTGAGAGAAGGAAAAAGAAACCACCTCTGAGGGAGCTGTTCTTGCAGCTTTGACTAGAAAAAGCCAAAACCTCTACTACTACTGTACTACTAAATTACTAATTGTAAACACCATCTCTCTAAAAACAGCTTCTGGGGAGCACTGCCAGCATGGGTGAAAAATCTTGTCTCAGACCCATCCTAGACTGTGCTGTGCAGTATTCATTAACAAACCAAAAGGGGCCCTGAAAGCACACACCCAGTAACACAAAAAGGAATATGTTCTATGATCCCCTCTGTCTCCTGGCTCTTGCCAAGGTTTCCAAGCATGTTTGATCTGGTGGCTGAGCAGGAAGGGTTTACAATTCCAAGAGCTAAGCACATGGTGGCACTTTGCGAGTTATGGCAACATTAGTCTCACTCTAGTTTCAGGTGCTGAGGTTTACTGTATAAAAATCTGTGACAAAGACAAAGAACTGAACAGGCTGCAAGACTGCCCCTTCACACCGAAATCCTCCAACTTCCACTATCCCCGAGACCTCTGCTAGGCAAAACAAGAGGTACATTGGGTTTTCTTGGAACAAATCTGTAGATCAAACTTTTATTATGATTCAGGAAAAACCCAGAGAAACTATACCCAAGTAATTTCACATCCAAGTCCTCCTGTTCTGTGTGGTATTAAACATATACTGGAGCATCTTTGTCTCTAGGAAAACTGTCTCCTTCCCCTAATGAATCTCTCACACTTTTGGACTGTGGAACAGGGACACTTGCTAGGCTAGAAAGCCACATCTAAATGTCCTGGAGGCAGGCACCACGATTCCCAGCACCAGCACATAGTTTTCTTACAGAATGGGGCCAGATGCTTTTCCCTAAAAGGCTCCAAACCTCTCTTTTCAGAGGCAGCATCAGATAAGCTTATCGAGCTACTACTACGCTTTTTCTCTCTCAGATTGACTGATAGCAGTCAATAAGAATCACTGAATGTGTGACATTTAGAATATGACAGGCATATTCTAAAATTTAATTATTGCCCCTAAGTGACACCTATTTTCAATGCAAATTTAAGAACAGAACCTTCTGTCATCAGCTAATCTTGCAAGATGCATCACTCGCTGGGTTTACATTGATTTCAAGTGAATCTGATCACAGTGATTGGCAGCCAGATGCCCTCTGCCTCTCTCAGGTTCCAGCTTTGCATGATTTTCCCTTTTTCAGCCTTGCTTTCCAAAATGTCTGGCATATTTGATTTCAGTCAAGTCTGGACAAGACAAAGTCAGTGGTTTTCTGACTCCGCGAGCGAAAAACAAATGAAACATAAGAAACCAAATGAAACTTAAGTTCCTGTTTGTCAAAAACTACTCAGAGAGAGAAAAAAAATTAACAATGGGTACATAAGACAGCCACTTCAGCAACCTGTGTTGATGAATCCTCATTTAAGGAACCAGAGAAAGAAAGAAAATTGGACTTATGAGTGGCAGAACTCACAAAGATGAACAAACAAACTTCATCCAGGCACTTACATTAACAAATATCTGCCTCGTTTGTGGGAATAAAATAACTCAGGTTGATATCAACACCTGAAGAATAAAACTTTATGCAAACTGTGGTATGTACATATTTGATGAAGAGTAAAGATGAGATTGCTACCTCCAAATAAGAAACCCCATAAATTTTGTTGTCTGACTGTCATAGAAACAAATGAATACTTCGGGGAGCACGAGAGGAATAACTACATAAATTAACCATTTATTTCCCTGTACGTCTTATGTTCTGTGCATAGCTATTTTTCAGGGTTTAATTTCAAATATATATATAGGGAATAAAAAGAAAAAAGACATTTTCATTTGCTTAATTAACTGCCAGACCCTTTGGCAATTCAGTCCTTTCTATGGCACTGAAGTGAATATATTATTTCAAGTTTATGCAGAAACTTGAAATTTATCTTAAACCTCATGTGTCTTTAAGGTCAAATAACACTGAGGAATAAATGACTAATAACATTTTCATGTGTAACTTAGTCATTAGAGAGGTAGTGCAAGCATGCTGCTCTCATAATCTCTCCCATTTTCCTTTTATTTTTCCTGTATCTTCTTCAAAGTGATAGTAGATAAAATAACATCAATACTCTAAAAGTTACAGTAAGAGTATGAAGATATTATTTTCAAGTGAAACATCTTAAAACTTATTGCAGGTCTTAATTTCTACAGGAAATAACAGTTTGGGTTTGTTTTTTTTTTCCCCCACAGGAAAGTCTAAATACTTTAAATTACCATATTTTTAATGTCTGACATGTTGATGGTCAGATGTTCTTTGATGCTCAAAGATAGATTGGCAGAAATCAGAGCAGTGTAGGGGCTTATAAAAATGTGGTATTTACATTTGGCAGCAATTACTTTGTGAAAAACACAAGGTGACTCTTTTTCTGCTCCTTCTTTCTTCTTTTTTATATTTTTCCCCTCCGAGTTTGGCATGAATCAAAAGAGCTAAAAACTAATTTAACATGACAAATGCTTTCATCACTCCCTTAACCTCTGAAGTGAACACTCTGACAAAGACAATATGTGTGGTATATGCTTTCCTTTTGACACTTTATAAATTACTTTCTTGTAACTGGGTTTTACCACCAGCCCAATATCTTCAGGATGTCCTAATTTGAATGGCTGCTTCTACATTCTTCATATGTCACCTCTGGATAATAGGAATAACTCCTGGGCTTTGTGAAATGGCACAAGTCTCAGAGAGGATTGTGGAACAATTTTATTTCCATCCTGCATGCTGGAATTTACCAGAAAGGTTGTGCAATTCTAGCACCTAATACTCTGCATTTCACTCACATCTGGCTACTGAAGAAACAGGGAGAAGTGATAAATCTGGCTTTAAATACACAGACAACTTGTGTATACCATGTAAAGGGAAAGTTAACTGAAGTGGTTTTATTCCTATTCTCTACTATTAAAAGGAGTATAGCAGTCAGCCACAGAAACATCTTAAAATGCTGGTTTTCATACCTGATTTTTTTTCCCTCTGTCCATTCCTTTAACCAAAAAAAACCCCCAAAGTCACTTGATTTATTTTCAACCTGGTATATCTGATCTGTGTCAAATTTCTGCAGAAACCCTGCCAGTGTGAAGGGACCCAAGTACAGAACAGGATGCCTAAGATGGCAAAACACACACAGAACCAAGGATATTCTGCACAAACAGATGCCTTCTGACAGTGAACCAGTGCAACCTGCAGGAATTTCTCCCAGACATTAGTCAGGACAGTTTTCAAAGCAAGATTTAGGAAAACTCAGATAACAGTGGTACTGACTGGCCCATAAAGCAGGAATCTATCTAAATAGCTAAACTTCAATGACAATATTATGATCTAAACAATCAATCTATATGTATCTTAAAAAAGAAAAATAAAACCCAAAGTTACCTTCTAACGAGGCATATTGCCATTATTTTGACAAATGCTTACTTCTTAAAATCTCAGTGATATCTTTATTTAACATCAATTATGTAGTGCGACAAAAACTTCCAAAGGTTATTTACACACTATGATTTTATTTTGAAAGCTTTAAACATATTGCCTTTTCATTTCATTCATTGTACTTTTACTGGTGTGTTAGTGGAAAGGCAATAAGAATGCCTAATATTTTTTCAATATTTATTATTTTCTATCCGAGATTTATTTTTTTTTGCTTCTCTCTATAAATCACTCTCATTAGGATTCTTTTTCATAATCTTAGGCAGTCCTCTGAAAGTCCTATGTTTAAACGTGAAGACATCATGTTTTTAATGACTTATCCATATCAATTACCCCATTTCTTTTATGACAGTACAATCCACTTATAAATCCTGAAGCCTATGACAACTTCAATGTACTCTTTCAAAAGAATTACCTCGTGTTTGCCATCACTGCCTTTTTCATTTAGTCCTGCAACAATCTTGCCTAACATTCATACCTAAGGAGCAGAATCATCCTCTGCAACCTTTGATGACTTTTTCCATATCTATTACTTTGAGGTAATGTAACCCCAGTGACACAACCTCTGTTATGGTGGAGAGCAAGAAATTTTCTCTGTGGACAAGTACAGCAGAAACACATTACCAGCACCTTTAATGCCTCTCCTTTTTTCAAATAAGGACATGATTTAGCAACTTAAGTCATACTGCTGGAGGACAGCAAGGATTACTTTACAGCTGATGGTCTTACACCTGCTCTTTGTCATGTGGAATGAATTGTATGAGTTTTTGCTGAGAGTGAGGGAATTAATTTAATAAATGGTCTAACTAAAGCACATACCTTTTACCTAAGGCTATGCAACTGCTTTTTTGGTTTTTTTTTTCTTTTTTCTCTTTTCCATCACTTTAAATTCTGATCACAGTGGATCCATCAAATTTATTCAGAGGATTAATTTCACCTATTTTCTGGTTTTGATATATACTTATTCTTTCCTGTGTATGGCATGAAGCTTGTCAGGTAACTTCTCATTATTTAATCCTTGAGCCAACACCCTCTTCCTAAACCCTACTTTGTTGTGTTCACTACCAACTCTATTGTGCTCATCATTCTTTCAACAGAAGACCTCAAAAACTTCTGTCAAAATAGATCACTTATGTCATTATCCTGAAGTGACACATCATTCATCAATTATTAAGAGTCCATATATTGCTGTATGTTCTCTCTTGTCTTATATATGAAAGTGTATAAAGCAATAACCATGTTGAGAAGCTTTGATTTGGATTACAGTAACCTAAATACCAAGGAAAAATACATTTCATAATCCATCACCTCCAAGTTATGCACATGATTAAAATGTTCAACTTGCAGTATATCATTTCCCATGTGCATAATCACTCAAACAGGGAGCTGTTGTATGATAACTGTCAGGTTCAATGAATCATGTGCTTTCCAATCTTTTCATTTATGTATCAAACTAAGCTTGTTATTCTTCTGAGGCTTTCTACAGAAGAAATACAGAAAGATGGTTAGCCCTGTAGTACTGAGTATGTTGGGATGTAGGCCTGGACTAAGCTCTTACTATTGTATACATTAATTACATATAGAAGCTCAGTAGTATGAAAAATGGGGTTTTCTAAGAAAACAGTGTCTATCCTGAAGAGTCAAATTATATGGGATCAAAAAAAAAAAAAAGAAAAAGAACAGAGAGAAAATTCAATACATCTTTAGAGTTCTTTTGAGTGCTATATATAAGTATAGTTTCAGAGATGAAATAAAACCCACACAGAGCAGGTCTGGAAAGTATTAACAGAAAATATCATCAAGCTACCATAATTTTGTCATTTACTCAGAGAAGAGAGTTTGTGCAGCACGTCACTGTCATCAATGTATTGTTGAAGGCACTGGAAAAGGTACAAAACACTCAGCTAGTTTGTGTAGACACTCAGAAAAACCTCTGCAACAGAGAACGAGGGGGATGCTGGGGGAGGAAATCAGAAACAGTTAAATTAAAAAAGACAAAATATCAGAAGCACGTTAAAAAAAAAAAATCTCAAAAAAACACAGAAAGGACTTGATACCATCACTGCTAATATATTAATTGTGGGAAATAAGCACAATATTTAGAGTTTCTATATTTTTCCTTACAAAACTAAGGATGTGTGGAATATGGAAAATAACAGCACACAAAATGGAACTACCTAATGATTCAGAACTAAAACCCCAGGATTTAGGCACACAGACCAATATAGACAGAGAGCTACTAATCAGAATGATTTTGTGGTTTTTATCTGAAGGCAGCATGTGATGGTAATATCAGAATTCAAATGCCACTGGGTTATGTTACTTATGTGGGTTCACTGACTACCACAATGTTTTCCAAATATTTTTTAAACATGCGGTAGTACATCAAAAAGTCATTAAATCACTCTGTTGGGACCATCTATGAGAGGTGCATATCTGTCACCTAAAGTTAACACTGCACATTAAGAATCCTGAATTGAAGTGGAAGAATTCTTGTTTCCGCTGCTCTTATGACAGTGAACACGACTTGACCATTTTATTTTTTCCTCATTAATCACTATAAGGAATAATAATATTCTTTGCTCATTAAGAAGACAAATTTGTGAAACACATTAACCATCCTTTTACCTGCTGAACTTTCACTTGCTGACACAGCCATGGGATTTGAGAGAGAAAACACGGCCTTACCTATGAAATAGGCCAGCAGGATGGCAAGCAGGACTGCAGCAGCAATTGCAGACAAAGCAGCACATTTCCAGCTGCAATACTTGGAGGGTTTTTTCAGCTTGAATGCATTCCTGGAGAATGTATTTCTAGGTAACAGTCTGGGAGGTGGAGTATAAACTGTTCCTGAGGTCAACGGGTAACCGGGGGAAGAGCTGCTGAACAGCGGAGTAGTTCCAGAAGATGTCTTAAACAAGAAATGCCTGCAAAACATAAAATGGAACACAGCTGAAAATGGCAAGTCCTGTAGTTAAGAAAGAACATCTCCTACTCCTGTTCCACTCCAGGTACCATAGCCTGTTGAATTTAACTAAAAAGGATTTTGTATGAAGAAACAGAGACGAAAATTCTCATAGCCTTTCTGCTCCCAGAGCCTCACAACTGGCACTACAATACAGTGTCAGGATATCTTTCCTTAATCCTTTCTGGTTTAGGTGCAACTTGACCACATACTAGCTAAAACACAGCATGACCAGTGAAGTCTCTGTGAGTTCCCTGTGGAATCCACCACCCAACAAATATTCTAGGAAAACATTACGAGTCTCATTTACACTCTTGGCAAAAGCCACCAGCAAAAACACACTGAGCAAAACCCGTAGTCCTGTAAGAAAAGATCTTGCCAGAATTAGAATTAACCACGATTTATTTTTTTTTTAACAGCACACAGGTTTTGTTTGAACAACTAAGAAAATCACGTGACTGAGCAGAAAAAAAGAGGACTCAACTGCCCGTACATTTGTTAAGAAGAAAATAAAGGACAGAATATACTCCCTAACAAAATCTCAGGAAACACTGTCAACACATTCCAGACAGAGGAAATGGAGAAAACAAACTATAAGACTGGTTTCTTTAGATTAACTTCTCACAGACAGGCAGAACTAACTAGAAGCATGTTCTCAGTAAACAATAAAAAGAGAAGCACAGAATAAAAGAGAAGCACAGAATAAGGGCAGTGGTCTCCAAGAAGGCCACTTGGTTTAAGACAGAGGAGCTCTGAAGATTTATTCCATTCCCTCTCCCTTCACAGCTCTGAAAAACAAGTGCTTCTTGGAATCAGTCAGAATGAAGACACTCAGTAATCTCCAAACTCAAAATCACAGCCTAAAATAACTCAAGTCTTACTTCAAATGTAAAATATGTTTAACATTTTTATTCAGATACAATCCAGTATGTCGCTCTCAAACCACCTGTTAGAGCTTTAAAATCCATGTCAGTCACTGTTTATTACAGCAACAATTTGGAAGTTTGAAGCTGAAATGTGTTTCCCAAGTACTTTTTCCAGCCCACCATCATGCATGTGCCTACTGTCAAGCACAGATTAGTGCATACTTATTTTACAGAATAGCAGAAGTGATTTTAAAGTATATTAAAGCATTTAGTTTGAAATGAAACCCAGAGTATAATAAATTGCACAGAACTTGCATACAGGTGGAAGACAGCAAAAGGAAGGCTGGCCAGGTTTCACGGTTTGTAATTAAACATTCCCATTTGAAGACAGCCACTGAAAAGTATAGCCTTTTCTTTAATGAATTAATTAATAAACTCTATTAATGAACAAGAAAATAATTGAGTTCGACACTGCCTTTGTTAATATTGATTTTTAAACTCCAAGTGACCTTGTACATCCTTTACAACAGTGACCAAAGCCTAGTTTTTTTCAACAAATATTTCAGTCACCAAAGACAGTGCCAGTATCCATTGTCCTAACTTTTTCCTTGTGCTTTGGAGACTTCAGACACACAAGTATGCAATCAAACTCAGGTAGATTAATACTAACCAGTTAATTAATAGAAACATTGTCTTTTTTTTTTTTAAAAAAAAAAGGCTGTTTTTTTTTTCCTTATCCCTGAGGTTCATGAGAGGTTAGAATTGCTTCTTTTCTGCACATCATACATGATCTATGAGAAAACACAGTAAAAGCAAATGCCAAAAGGGTTCCCACTCAAAATTACCCAGCCTTTTAAATTAAAAAAACACACCTTCCAGTTACACAAAAGCAACAAATAATGAAAGTCTCATTTCTTGAACACTTTATTTTAAATGTTTCTTTACTTTGCAGCAGTTCAATTAAAATAACTGTTGGGAAAATGATATTATTGTGCTGGTTGTGTCACAGTGGATCTATTGACTATTCTGTTCCTTCTGCCTGCTTAAAACCTGACTAGCACCCAGCAGCAGAAGCAGGTTTGGTCCATTCTGCTTTGCTCTTCAGAGTTTGGAGCACAAGATCATTTCCATGACTGGACCCAGGGATTGAAGGGACATGGAGCATGAGGAAGGAGGGAAGGACAGAAGAAGGAGAGACCTGGTGAGACAAAGGCTTATGGATTTTATTCATTTAATCTCATCCAGGTCAAACCTGCATCTGCCTCAGTCCAAGATTGCCTTCTCCTCCTGAATCCTCATGGCACGAGTGGCATTCTCAGGATCTACAACAGTTCTTGTCCTTTTCCTGTCCAAAAGCAGATCTCATAGAATCAAACTGGAAATTGCTGTCCTTGGAACTGTCTTTATCTGAAATGTCAAGGCTTTTAAACCCAGGAATTTCATGTCCCTTTTAGCTGAGAAGGCAGCTACAGTACCAGTGGAAATTTTAATATAAAGCATTGTTAAAGTAAACTCAGATATATAATGAAACTCTGCTCCCATTAAAATTGAATTAATGAATATCTAGATATGCTTTAATAGAACATGTCAATCATATACTGTTTCATATGAGAAGACAAAAAAACTGTAGAACAAAAAAACAGTTCCACCATGACCCACATTGAGATACATTAAGAATATAAAGAAAATCAAAACACTTATCCATACAAACATGATCTTTATGATACTGTTAAAACTAATCAGAACTTGGTAGAGCAAAAAAGGCTGACTGAAAAGGATACAAGGAACAGTCCCATTCTCAAAGCAAAGAAGAAAAAAATGCCATTGGAAAAACCCTGAATTTTTTCATATCCCTGAGTCCTACCCATGTATTTTAAAAGTGGAAAGTTTCCTGACTCTATATGAGGACTCCTGACAAAGTGGCAGCCATCAGAAGACAAAACAATGTCTGCAAGTACACAAGTTCTGCTTGCAGAAGTTTAAAAAAGACATTTAACTAAAGATGTGTTAAATATCCACCAAGCCACTTTGGAAAAGTGACACTGCATCCCGAAGCTGGAGGCCAGATTAGCAGATACACCTTAAATTACAGCAAAGCAGAACAGAAAGACTGAGAACACAACGGGCAAAACACTTGGACCCCCGGAGTTTTAAATCTAGATTCAGCTGCTAATGGAAATAAATTGACTTGTCTCAACTCTATCCCTAAACCCAATGATCTATAGCCATATTTTTATGTGAGATTTGACATGCTCTGGTACAACCAATTGTCTGTGGGCTGAAGCTGCACAGAGAGAACACGAGCATTTATCAACATTAATTACAGCCTCACAGCAGTAAGGCTGGGAGCATCGTACAACGTCTGCTTATGAAAAGAAATGATCTGATTTGTACCAGTTCACTTAATTTCAAATACATTCCATATAAGAATTAAAAAAACCTGTATTCTCTGTTTTACCTGTTCGCCCATCAGACGCGATTAAGAAAAACACATTTTCTGCCTCACAATTAGCATTAGTAATTTGAATTAAACTGGGACTAATTCTCTGTTTTGAAAACATGAGAGTAAATTTGCTAAGTCTCAGCCCAGTCTCCCTAATTTCTGCGGATCAACACGACAATCCTATACTGAAAAAATACAAACCGTGATTGTCAGCGTGCAATGATTTGGTAATTTAAGTGCCCTTGAAAAGCCACGGAAGGAGCCTGGGTGCTGCTCACAGAACACAAGTGAAGCCTGCAGCTCGCTCCGTGGCCTCTGGGGTGCAGGATGAACCCCCTTTGTTTTCAGCAGTGTGGGGGTCATGCAGGGGCAACTCATCACTGACATCAGGAGAAAGGTGACATCTCTGAAAGTTGAGGTTGCAAGGGGACATTTGTCCACCGTTCTGTGCACTAATGGTAAATGGAAAAAGCTATATTTTGCTTTCTTCATTAATTCAGAGCTCGCTCTAGCATTTATTTTCCCACAGGTCAAAAGGACCTCTGGTGCTCAGGGAATAGTGATCTGACAGAGACTGTATTAACTTCCATATTCTTTGAGAGAACAATCGTTTTTTTCCCCCTCTTTTCTGGCCAGATTGTCATGGCAGCACACTGCAAGAATGAGTGGAGAAAAAAAAAAAAAAAGGGTTGTGATGAAAAACTGTAATAGAAAGGAAGAACAAGACACTTTCTAACATAAATTGCTTCTTTCCCTCCTCATACTATCCTAAAATTATTCTATATTAAAAAAAAAGACATACAGAGAATCGTAATGCTTAAATTGTCTCTTTTTTATAGCTTTTATAGGGTTTTCATAGTAATTAATAAATAGAAAAGCTACATGCCAAGATAATAGAAACAGTTCGGTTTAGTTGTTCCAGGACTTAAAAATATCTTCAAGCTGTGGTAAAATCACACCTGTCTATAATTTTATTGGACATTTATTCTTAGAAGAAAAGAAACAATGGAATATAGAACATAACATGCTGGCTTTCATTGGGAGAAAAAAAAAATCTTCAGGCTTCAAAGTCCTCCAAAAAAGTAGCCATGAGTCATTTTATGTCAATGGAAGCTTCAGAGTGGCTGCCAAATTCAGACAGTGAAGTTTTATGGCAGCTTTCTACCTTCCATACAAAAAGAAACCCAGACTAAAGAAATTATATAAGCTGTTGTTATGCCTGTTATGCAAAAATGAACTCTGAGTGGTAGACTGGTGCAATCTTTGGTTACCTGTGCCTCAGTCTTTCTCCAAATGAGATTTGATTGCATGTTCCAGCACAAAACATGGGTCTATCAGCCAGGTTTCCTCAGCTGAGGGTTCTCTGGTGTGGTATAACTGCACAGAAGTTTCTACCCTTTCTGCTGCCCAGAACACAGGGACTTGGGTGTGCCCCCAAAAAGCTCTAAAGTTAGCAGTAAAAGTTAAAACGTTATCTTTATATGTCTAAACTGTATAGTTACAAGGAATTGTCTCAATCACGTCAAATCTACAGATTAAGCTCAGTAAGACAGATTTTTCAGTGGAAAGTTATTTAAAATACACATACACACATAAACCAACTGGCCATTTTATACACACTGTGCACCCCCACACCCAAATGCTTGTTGCAAACAGAGCACAGTCCTCACAACACACTATTTCAGTGATTTCCAGCCTGCTGCAGGTAATGACACAGGAACTAAGGACACCCTATTAGGCACAGAAACAGTAATTCAGGATGAGCACATCAGTGTCAAGGGGACACTTCTACCCACTGTAACCTAACTCTGAACCTTGCAGCAGCCACCCAGCTCCCAGAACAGCTCCAATACCACCTCCTCAGTTCTTGAAAGGTTGATGGGTTCTTCACATCCCCAGGCAAACTATTCTAAAACTTTGCCGAGTGCAGAGCAGAGTGTCACAAAGGCTGCCGTCAGGACCAGGCTGGCTTGTCACCACCCCCTCTAACAAAGACACAGCTGGACACATGAAGCACAGTGATTGAACAGTGCCTGACAGCAAGGCAGGGTGTGGGGCAAAGAGACAGGTGCCAACCTTTGGGCACTCTGACCTGTCACATTATTAAACAAAACCAAACTCGCAATGTTCACAAGGGCAAAACCCCTGTACTGTACAGGGTACAGTACCTGCTCTGTTCTGGGTACCTCTCTGCAGGACAACCTTTTTCATCTGGAAGATTGAGATACTGCTGGATACACTTTTATAACCTTTTATAAAGCCCTGGAGCGTTCTCTGGGGGCTGTCACCACTGTGTTCTAAGCCTGGCTCTGGTATGTCCCCATGGCACAGCCCTGCTGTGACACAGAGCTGTGGGAGAGGCTACAGAAAGGTACAGTGGAAAATACTGAGAGGGGAAGGGCTGAGATGGGGATTGGTAGTAGCTCAAAAATTTGAGGGAGAACACCACAATGAAAAGGCATAAGCTCTAGAAAGGGAAAACCAGGAAGGCTAGCAAGGATGCACTGGGTGGAACTGGTGCCACACAGCAGCTCAGCAACCCTGGGGAGCTACAGTGGACACTCCTCACCTTCCTGACCTGTGTGGTCAAAAAAGACTCTGGGTGTCCTGCAAGAGGTGGTGAGCACACTCACTCAGCCTGTCTGCTTGAATCCTAATTAGCTTTTGTGGGAGTTAGCCAGTAAATAACTGCTTTGCCCTTGAAATTTATGCACCTCTTTCTTGCACTGTTGTCTATTCCCCAGGAACACAGACACGAAACTGCTGCTTAATGCCTAAGAAAGAGTAACAGGCATAGCTACAGACACAAACACAAAAAATATCAGTGTCTTGGTGTATGCACGTACATGACAGTGGAGCAGGATTAATAATGCAGATATAGGAACATTTAGGCAGCTCTGCATCAGCTCAACTGTAGGAACTTTCCCTTCTGTAGGCAGAAAACTTTGTGTCCTAAAGTTCTGAGGAACATGTTGCATAGTGTCAAGTGATGAAGTCCAATATTTGTTATTTCAGTAGTGAGCACAATGACAACAATATTTTGCATTTCAACTGGTCCGTTCAGTTTTAACCTTCTACATCAATTAATGAACAAATTTCAAACCACTTCTATTTTAAAAGGCATACATGCAAGCTCTCCACTATCTCTCGATTCAGCTACTCACTTAACAAGAGAAAAAGTACTAACAGTGCTATTTCAAGTCTATAAATAATAGACTAGAATAATAAAACTCCGAACTCTAAGAGAATTTTATCAGTCTATATGTAAATTTAAAAAAGAGAACACAAAATTTTAATTTTTTTACAATAAAAAGTAACACTCTAAGGGTACGTTCCTCTTCCTGTACAGTCACTCACACTGCCTGTTCACTCTGCACGACCCAGAACTTAAAAATGCCAACCAACAAGATCGTGAAAACATGCAATTATCTGCAATCAGTAAAAACTTCTTTGAGCTTATGTGAACGTGAGTGGGAGTATATCTGGATGGATTTTCTGAATCATTACTATGTATCCTGCCTTTGTAGTGTTTTCCTTTCCTCTTTTTTCAGTGTCTACATTTGTTATGAAAACGACACCCCAGTAGCCTGCTAAAAATGACCTTTCTACAGTGCTTTTGGAATTCCTCCAAGTACACGGCCCAAACGTGCGTCAAGTCCTTGGGGATGCTTTTGACTGTGCTTTCCTCGACTCCTTAAAATGCTTTTGATTTTTAAACAGGTCCAGAATCTATCCACACAGATCTCAATTATTTGGAAAGTCCCCACAACCTTCCTGTAACCTTCACATGCAGGAGCCAGTGCTTGCCCCAGCCCTCAGTCTCAAGAGGACTGACCTGCTGTAGCATTTGTGCCTGTAGCTGCACACTTTAAGTAAGTGGTAAGAGAAAGTCACATAAGACAAAGCAAAATCAGAGTGAGGAGTTACTTCACTGTTCCAAGTAGTTGCTTGTTATGCCCAATATATCCTAGAAATTTGCATTAACAAAAGGAAAAAAGAATTTTTGTTTCACTCTTCTGTTCCAGAACATTTTGCATCATGTACAAAGATATCAAAATATTGAGACACCACTGAAAATAGGCAGACAATTGTGGAGAGCAGCTGTAGCTTGGAACTTCGACATAGGCAGAACTTCAAGTTTATATATTCAGTTCAGAAGTTCTGCAGCTGATCTTGACACCCAAACATGGGACAGCATGTGAGTGCAGTATTAACAACACTACAGACCATTCACTTCCTTCTTGAAAGAAATGAATACCCGTCCCCTTGCAGCATTAAATCCCTCTTCTTATGTGCTCTGTTCCTGGCTTTTTTTTGCCACACTGCCATAGCCTGTGCACAGGCACAGTGTTCATTCCTTCACTGGAAGGCTGCAGCT
The DNA here is from genome assembly GCF_009829145.1 of Chiroxiphia lanceolata. Taxonomy (NCBI): domain Eukaryota; kingdom Metazoa; phylum Chordata; class Aves; order Passeriformes; family Pipridae; genus Chiroxiphia; species Chiroxiphia lanceolata. Next base: position 5,293,992 of record NC_045651.1, read on the forward strand.
ACAAAAACACTGGGTGCAGACGTTTCCCTGTTCTGATGCCCCACGATTACGAGTTCAAGCACTGCCCTGGTGCAGACTGGGATACAGCTCACACTGCTGCTCCATCCACTAATTTCCCATTCATTGCTGTCCTCAGGCTCACAGTGATTGTGTTGTAACTGGACTGGTAAAGTAACAAATATAGCTTGAACCACAGAAAAAGGCAAATATTTTTAAGAGGGTTCTTTTAAGGGTCATGGAAGTTCTTTTCTGGTTAATTTTCACATTGCTCAATTTTTAAACTGAACTTTGCTTAAATGACCTCAGATTTGGACCACTGGTCTTCCACTACAGCCCACAAGATCTAGAGAAAGTGATAATCACCAGAACCAGTGACCATCATCCTTTATCTTGAAACACAGGAGAAACATTAGGATGTTACAGTCTTCCTCAAAGCCTAGCAACAGATCCTTGTGAACAAGCTCAAAGAAATTATAGACATAGATACAAAATTATCTTTAGAAGATTTGGACTGAAAGTATTTCAAATTATGAGACTAATTACGAGACTAAAGAATAAGACTGATTTGTATTTAATGCTATATTTTTTTTTCCCTCCTGGATTAAGTATTATTAATCACAATCGTACCAATTAATTTAACATCAATATAAAGTACAGAAACAGGTATTAGTACATGAGGCAAACCCAAACATCTGTCCATGAAAGCTCCTCTGTTCTCCCTCACCAGTCATTCCCTTTGGACCGGTGCCTGTGTGAGGTTCCTGCCCCGGAGACTCCTGCAGAGCAAAGAGCCACGTGAACCTCCCTTGCAAAGCCATTCTTTTCTCCCTGTGCCCTCAAAGCATTTCCAGCTTTAAAGCAGGTGCTGCCTCTCTGGCTGTCTGGAAGTAACGAGACTCACACCGGGACGTTCAAAGGCAGTATTTCCATCACAAATCCCCTTCGAAAGCAATGATTAAAGCAGCAATAAAGGAACACCTCTTAACTGGAAAAGGCAGAAACCAGCACTTTGTTAGGAGGAGGAGGAGACGGTTTGAAACAAGACTGCAAGGAGGACAATAAAAGTTAAAGAGCATTAAACAGCAGCTCCGAGCCCAAAGGTAAGGCAGCTAAATACTGCAGAAATGAACCATAAAAATAGCACCATAAAAGTGCTACGGCGATGCATTACTGCAGCCTTACTTAGGGATATTTCAACCCTTCCAGTACAGACCCTTATTTCAAAGAAAACAGAACAATTATGTAGCCAGCCAGGGGGCCCCTTGCAGCCATAAAGCAGCAGCAGACTAGGGAAGATGCAGTCCATATTTGATTGCCTCGAACCAGCAACAAGCACACTAAAATCAAGCACACAGCACCGCAAGTGTTCCAGGCCAGGTTGGTCGGGTCTTTGAGCAGCTTGTGACAGGTGACCCTGTCCACAATGATCCTTAAAGCTCCTTCCAATCCAAACTGTTCTATGACTCTAAAAACGTGTAATTAGGAACTCTGTATAGGCATTTTGCAAACTTGTAACTCCACTGAAAGCGATGAGCTGCTGCAATACAGCTCAGCATAATTGTGTAAAAAATACAGCACCACAAAGGGTACACAGAGATGTGGGTAGAGTTGCCTGAAGAGGCCACATGAAAACATGTTCAGGCAGTAAAAGCTTCCTTTACATCACAAAGAAAATAAAACAAATGTGATTAACAACCCCCAATCAATACTGAAACAAGAGATGGAGAAAGGATATATTTGGAAAATGTGATGTCTCCAAACAGTCTGAATTTAGACCAAGCTGCCTAAGACAGCAAAGGAACGAAGGGAAGGTTAAAATATTCTTACCACAAACAAAATAACAACATGCAGACACATGTTGTATTATTCAACGATTTCAGCACTCGGTACTGTAAGATAAAGAGACATCTGGAATCTAAATTGTGAGCTGAGTTTTGTCGTACTGACACAAAGCATTCCCTTCAGATGGCTCGGGTACCCCTTTTTGTTTCATAATCAGTAATGTGACTACTCGCACATCATTTTCAGTTGAGAGCAGAATCTGCTGAAGGTAACTGAAAGATGAAAACTAAAAGTTATGAAACTCTCTCCTGATAAAGCAGGTGCTGTCAGGGCTGGCTTTTCCTCCTGAGCACTCCACTACCGAGATTAATAAACAGACAACAAGATAAAAATTAAAAAGCAGCGCACTGTCAAGAGGCGGGATGAGAGGGGTCAGTGTTTTGCAACAAGCTAAAGCTATAAAGGCTGAAATAAAAAGTTACCAGAAAGGTGTCCTTTTTTTTTGGAGGATATTGGTATGAATGTAGATGAAATGCCAGTTTTAAAGTGAAAGAATTACAGGCTAATTCTGAAAGTCTCCAATGATTTTACAAGCATCCATTTCAGCAAAACTCACTGCAAACAGAAAAAAAATAGTCATCTTCTGAGTTAATATTCTTGTGATGAAACTTGTCATCAAGCCCTGTCAGGTGTGTAATTTCAGAAAAGAAGAAAAATCGATCCTGAAGCAACTCTGGAATAGTCTTGGAACACAGCAATTCTGCCAGGACATTTTCTAATAGCTTAATGCTTGCCTGTGACAAACCTATCTACCAAAAGGCTCCAATTAACTGCAGGGCATCCTGCAATCTCCAAAAATAACAGTATTCACAAAGTAACCTTTTGTCATCAACATGTACATCTATATTCCCAGAGTTTTCATGATTAAAAAAAAAAAAAAAGGAGAAGAACCAAAGTCAGTAATGGAACTGACAGTCACCACTGTCAGGGAACAGGCACAAAATCAGACAGTAAAATAAAACCAGCCAGGCAAATGTCCCCTGCTGTGGCTCATGGATTGCCAGAATTATGGCAAAGAATCCATTTGTGAATATCCCAAAAAATTCCATCCATGTAAAGTGATTGGTAAATTGGGACAATCTTAAGACTTCAGAAATGACACATTTCTGGAACTGCTGTACCCAAGAACAATTTCAAATGGAAACAGGCAGACCAGGTGCAGCTGGGACCACTCTACACCAAAATTAAAACAGGAAGAACTGGCCCAGGATGAACAGGACCAACATTTTTATCTTGTAATTCTTAACAATAAAAAACAAATTCAGGGTGCCCAAGTTAGGTTCTAAAAAGTAGCAGAGGCTCTCACAGGAGCAGCAGTTAAGAGCTGAGCATCACTTTTTTTTCCTGGCCAAAGTTAGCTCCAAACCTTCAGCAAGTGAGAATCCCTTTCCTTTCTTTTTTTGGTCATCTGGGCTTTGGATAACTTGCATTTACTTTTTAGCACCCCACTTCTTCATGGCATTCATGTTCCCATTTTAGCAAAGCAGGGTAATGTGAGTGGAGCCCCTTGTGCACATCCCAGCCCAGCCCAGGAGCACAGACTGGCACAGACTCCCTGCTCTTTCCAGTCTCACCTGCTCCCCATGGAGGAATAACCACTGATTAACTACTGAGTAACAACAGCCTGGGTGCTGTAACTCCAACCCAGCTATAGCAGCTCCTCCCAGAGCTCCAAACCAGATGATGGTCTTTAATCAAATTTTTGGAGGGCCTGGGCTGATGCTGCATGGTGGTATAACTACACCATATGTAGCTACTCGGGGTGTAACCCAGCAGAGTGCCATTAAATTCCCAGAAGGCTGCAAGCCAAATGTAACATCTCTGAAGCTGTGGCAACCAAGCAGCTGAAACCCCAGCACAAGGCAGTGGTACCAGCAGCCCAGCTCCTCCACCTGTACTCTGTGTTTATCACTATCTGGGCAAGCAACACCACCCTGCTATTCCAAGCACTTTATTCAGCACCATCACGGCCAATTTTAAATTCTGAGAGCTCAGCTCTGCCAGCTCTGCTATTTAAAGTGCAAGTTAAATATGTTTGACATTCCATACCCCAAATGACAACAACAAACCAGAATATTTGGACCAGCAGCATGTCAGGCACTTATTTATATATTTCTCTGTCAGGCCCTAAGTGCTGCACCTTTTCATTTATATGCCACTGTTTGCCCCACAGGCATCAAGCTGCTAACACGTACAGAAGAGATTAAAATGAACTCACATGCTGGATGAGGTATAAATTAAAATTACAGTACTGTCAGTCTTGAATCTGGGATTGTTTCTCCAAGTCTCCCAAAATGCATAATGTCAAGTGAGCCTCTGTTTGTTACCTCAGGAAAGGAAAAATGCATAATTTTTCAGCGGCACAGTCAATATGAATTCTAAGTAAATTGTCCCTGAGCCCACGATATAAATATGCTGCACTAACCTCATGAGCTGTGTTGGCAGGGACGGTCCAAAAGGCTTTAAAATGGGATGTGAACAGAGATGTTCATCTGTCTGCCTTGGAAAGCAAAGCAAATCGGGGCTGGTGGGCATTCTAACGCCACTGACTCCCAGTGCTGGGTCAGCCGAAGCCACCAGTGACACAGAGCACCCCAAACCCCGCTCCTGACAAACCCAGGGCGCTCCAGAGGCCCTTGAGCGGCACCTCCTGGGGTGTCCAGCCCAGCACCCACCTGGTCTCGAGCGGGACGTTGCTGTTGAGCACCCAGCTGTCCTGGAGCTGCACGGACTCGGGGGTGGTGGCCAGGTCGTTGGGTGCCGGGGCGGGCGCGTGGATCTGGTTGCGGCGGTTGGTGAGCGAGTTCCTGTTGAGGGAGTTGGCGGAGGAATGGTGATGGGACAGGGAATGGTTGTGAGGAGGAGGGAGAGGCGGCCTCAGCGTGGACTGGCTGTGGTGGTTTGAAGGGCCTAAAACAGAAGAGAAAAACGAATCACAAATGTGTGCGATGGCGCCGCTCTCCTCGGCATTTTCTAGGGAACACAGCCTGGGAGAAGAGTCAAACGCTCCAAACAGGAAGCTAAGCCCGTGTGCCTCTTAGACCTGGAGGCATCAAAACATGGTTAAACAGATCAGTGATTATTTGAGATCAGCAACATAAAGCAGTGTTTCCAGGCTGCACAGTTGGGATGTTGACAAAGACCGTATTTAGATTTAAAAATATTTCTTTATGGGTTCTCCCTGGAGAAAGTCTCCTCTCTGGAGCAGAGGACAGCAGCCTAGCCTTGATCATTCTCTACATCTACCCAGAAGAACTTTTTTCCTCCCTGTTTCTATCAGGGGCTTTTAGGAGATGAACCTTAATGGATTAAAAATACTTTCTGAGAATATGGTCTTTAGGCTGCTATCCAATTTAGCCAGAGATCTCAACCTCTTTTCATTCACTGTTATTTTACCAATCAGCTTCAAATGAACAGGATTTGTGCCAGTGCAAGAAGATTAAACTCCAAATATGAAAAGACAGCAACAATGCAGTGATGATATCTTTCGTGTGATCAGGATTTGGCCTGTATTCTTCTGTTTAGTAATGCCACAAACACACAGCAAGATCTGAAAATTATGCTACTCGTTCAACCTCTTTCATTGAAAAACAACATATTATATTTTTAGCGATAAAGAAGGATATAAACTTCTCATTCTTTGAGTACTGGCATGTTTGCAGGGATAATGAAAAATATTTTTTCTAATCATTAAGGCAAGTGGATAAAAATAAAGGCACATGAGAAGAAAATTGAATAAGCAGGTGTCATTCTAAACATAGACACTTTTATAAACAAACTTATTTACTGGTCTGCATTTAAGTGTAATTCCACACATTGCAATGATTTATATCTAATGAAAATAGCTAAAGAGAATAAAGAAAATAAAACACTGTGTTATGAACCACACACTCTAGACATTGTATCAAGTTGTAGTTTTCTAGCAAACAATTATCAGTAGATATTACAGAAATGATAACTAATGATGTGTGTTTGTTTTTAGGAACTGAAGCAAATTCTGTACTTAATGAATCAAATAATAAAAGAGAACATCACAAGAGGAAACCATTTGCAGCAAGACTGATCTTTTCTTGATATGAAACAAAGAAGTATAGAAAAACCGCTGAACTGATTAATTAACTGTAAGCTAATTAAGGCAAATATTTATTAAAAAAAAACCAACAAAAAACCAACACACAAAATAACAGAAAGAGAACAGAGTTTGTTGGAGAGAGGTCATTACTTTTCCTAAGTGTTTCTGTGGGCCTGGGGAAGCACAGGCTGATGAAGAACAGGCAGGTTTACTGGGACTTGTGCAAGGTAAAGTGAAAGTTGTCCTCTGACAAGAAACTTTAAATAGTGAATTATACTAAATTCTGCGTCCTCAACATGTTGCCTCAAATTTACACAGCAGTTTCTTTCTCTTTTTTGAATGTCTGTTGCCTTTCATGAACACATCCTAAATTTTAGGGCTGTCCTGTGTGCTCTCTCCTCACTATCCTTGCCTTGGCTATGTCTTATCTAAATTTGAAAGAGGCTATTTAAACTAGAAAGTTTTACGTTTAAAATCCCCCTTTGGACCTCCAAGAACACCAAATCTGCACTAGGTCCTGGGCCATTCCACAACAGCATGTGGAGAAAGAGACACAGCAGGAAGAAAATGTGTTTGGACAATATCCACACGCACAGAAGCTTAAGTGGAATTACTCTCCTAGTCTGTGTTCTGACTTTAAACAAAGCATGTTTGGATTTCAATAAGTGGATATCTATGAGTGATAAAATACAAAAGAGTTCTCTTGTGTTGAAAGTTACTTCAAAAGATTCACGTGCTTCATGTTTTCTCAACTTACTTTAGATGCAGCTTTTCCTTCTTGAGGATAAGTATGGCAAAGTCCTACCCACATAAACAAAACAGTTTTGCTCTGAGAGCCACGGTAATGCCAGCTAAATAAAGACTCTAAATCTTGTCACCATAAAATCATGGAGGCTGTTCTTAAAAGTGAGGCAAGAGCATATCAATAAATAGCATTTCTGTAAGATTAAAGAAGCAAGGGCTGAATTCAAGTTACCACAAATTAATTTAATCCGCCTCAAGACTCAGTTCCCACACAATAAATATAAGATACTGTGCAAAATGAGCTGTGCAGAGGTAACTGAACATACACTGCAGCTGCAAAACCTCTGAAATCTGGCACAAGATGAACGTAGCCTTTAATATAGAAAAATAAAACAAATACCAATATTAATGTCATATAGATATTATACAGTTTATATTAAAACATATAAGAGCTTATATATATATAAAGTACTAACTAGGGAGCATGCACACACACTGGTGTATATATGAGAGAGATAAAAGCTTAATATGCTGCTGCTTCTTCATAAACCCCTTTAAATGAATCAAAAGCAGAAGCCGAACACTATTGAACTTGCCAGGGACATAAAATTGGATTCACATCTGAACATCTGAGCACTTCTTTATGAGCATCTCTGCCTAAATTAAAACTTCAACGGCAGTACCTGCAAATCTGCTGAGCTCTGAAGTTCAGAGGAGTAAATCACCTGTCCCACAATAAAGGATCAGCAGGAGGAGGGACTGGCCCGAGGATCGTGGGACACGACGCGCTCCGAGGCCTCCTGCAAATTGCTTTATTATTTGGAAGCTTAAACACAATGAGGAGTGTCTTGATGGACTACATCTGGCTTTTTACATCAGGAACAAGATTTTATTTTTGATATAGTCGCCAGTATTGGTTTGGGGGGGAAATGCTGAGGAAATGATGCCTTATCTCAATTATTAGCTGCATTAGGGGTTTCACCAGAACACACTATAAAACCTGGAAAATTTAGGATTTAAGGAGAAGTCTCTCAAAAGCATAATGAAAATCAGAGAACTGGGAATCTGAAATACTGTTCATATCTTGTCTTTTTAGTTTTTTTAATTTCTCATTTAAATTCACAAACAGACAATATTCCTAATTCTATCAATTCTAGTACACATTGATTGTGCAGAGCACTTCTGAAAAATCAAGGCCTGGTGTCCACATAATCAACATGTGATTCTTCAAGAGATCTTACTGCAGTCAAGAGTATCAGCACCGCTCATTTCAAATTAGAAGCTGAGCAAGGATTAATTGTGTTCTAATTGAGTGATCTGAGAATACAAAGTCTGATCTATGTATCTTTGAAGTAATCATAAGCTACACAATCGACTTATTTAGGTTTAATCAGAACCAAAATACTAAAAAAGAAAAAAATATGGTTTGTGGTGAAAGAATTGAACAAACCAGGTTAGCACAGAGGTAAAACTCAGCTGAAACAAGATGCAAACCAGCATTTATCTCCTTGAAAATAAACAAAACCACCATCAAAATCCCAAAACTGAGCAAAATTCTGTCACTGTGCTGTTCCCTTCCACTGCATACAGACAGAGAGCAGAAAACCTGCAGCCTCCAAAGCTCAGCCCAGGGCTGCGACCCTGCTGAGCACAAGGCAGGGTGAAGGCAGGGCTGCCATGAGAAACATGGTATGATGGGTGGCCACAGATCCTTCAGGAGCCTCTGCATCACAACAGTCTTGTTCTGGCACAGCCTGGCAACCTCAGAGATCAGAGAAAGCCACTCGACCTCACAGTGTAACAGGTACCTCAGTGATGGCCACGTCCTCCTGAGCACACGCTTCCAAATATCACTTCTCGGCTGTTTTTACAGTTCAAATGTTGACTAAAACACAAAGTGAAACTTCACATCTGCTTTAGCACGGTCAAATTGTTTTCCATAGTTCCTCCGAGGCTTTGGTACACGGACTTAACACACGCACTAAATCCAAGCAACACAAGGATCTGAGGAGAACAATTTAATCTCCCTCCTCAGAGGTGAAATTCAAAGCAGAATCAGCAGTATCCCTGATCTGAGTAAAGCAATCACTTCCTTGCATCCCAGTTCTTTGTCAATACTACCTCAAAAAAGTAATCTAGACTGTATCTTAGTTGTGCTGAATTATCCTCTGTGCCATGATTAAATGTTGAGACATATAAACACCTTGTCATGATTCCTTTTCACAAAAGAACTAAAAAACACAAACGTATTAATTTTCTAAAATGAACAATGATAAAATCATTTCCTTATACTTTAAACAATACAAATATTGAACACAAAAAAAAAAAAAAACAAAGCTGATGCACTGAAAGAAAAAATTCATTTCACAGCCCACAGACAACCCTTGTTAGTCAGCAGTAGAAACCCAGTCTGCAGTATTCCTAGTTCTTTATTCAAAGTCCTCTGCCACACTGTTTTCTCAAGGAAACCACATCATCTGCCATCACAATGAGTAACGGGTGTTTCACAGAACCACAGGGCCACCTTCCAAGCTACATTCATCTTCAAGGGCAGCTCACATTACTCTGAGTCAGGGAGGAAAGCAAGCACTGAAACGCCCAGGAACACAACAGTGTCACCGGAGCTGCCGTCTCCAGGGCCAATTTCCAGCCTGGGATTGCAGCCTTCAGTGAGTTTGGTGGGGTGGGACCAGGGCTCCTGCCCAGCAACACAGACTGGGCTTTGTGCCCTGTCTGCCTCAGTTCTCCTGTCTGCTTGCTTTATTTCTCTACATTTTGTGTGTGGCTGTAGTTAAATGGCAACTAAATGTTCTGAAAATGTTTTCAACACATGCAGTAAAGAGGCAAGTTATCGCACTCCTGACCGTGGATACCATTACCTCTCTCTCTCTTGTTGTTTTAAACCCAAAACATTTGCCAGGTGTTCCTTCTTTTGTCTGCATGTTTTTACACTGTTTGAGGCAAGAATGGGTTGAATGACTGGCTGTCATCCCAGACTGTACATTTTCAAATGAAATTCAGTAAACGTGTGGTATGAAATGGTAAGTCACTTATCAGCGTCTGCCAGTGCACCACAGCCATGTCCTCAGCACAATCTCAGAGCAGAAAATTAAATGTTGCTGTGACAAAGAAAGAAACAACAAAAAAAACTCAAACAAAAAGTACCCCATTGCTTCCCCGCAATATCCAGACAATCACAGAAAAGAGGAAAGGTGGTTGAATGGATAAAGTCTAGGACTTTGTCTATCTCTTACTCTGGCTGAGCCAATCCTTGAGCAATCATGGATGGATCACCTGTTATCTCTAAGCACCTCTACCCATATCGTTTGCAGGAGTGCTGAAGGTAAATTCCTCAGCACTTAAAGGGCAATCAGATACTGCGGCAGGCAGAGGCAGCTCAGCCAAACGAGCTCTGCCAGCCCCGAGTTGTTGCTGTGTACACAGACCACAGACTGCTACTCCACCACACTCCTCACGCCAGAGGTGCCCAGATGCTCTGCACACACATCCGAGTGCATCCAGAAAAGAACCAGCCTTCCTGGAGCAGGAATATCAGCTTGTTCTCAGCATGGCTGCAGCCAAAAAAATGGCAGATTTGGTCACGGCGCTGGATGGGTTGGTTGGTTGTGGAAAAGCAAGTGTGCATACTCAGAGAAGCAAAGGAAAAGTAGGACCCTTCCTCAGGAGTCTAATCTGAGGGATTACAGTCAAATAACCAACTCTCTTAAATGAGGGTCAGTCACCTATAAAAAGGTTAAAATCCACTGTCCTACAAAACAGTATTATCTGAGATACCCTGTACTAATTATATTTGTTGAAATATATCACTTAAATATTCATTATGGCACTGCACGAGGTGCACAGACTGCATAAAATAATGTCTAGACAATGGCAAAACATATCACTTCAATAATAATGCTTCATGTGGACTCAGTGTCCTGCGATACTTTTATATATATATGTATATATACACACATCTATGAAAATGTACACATACTACTTCTAATTTTACCTATTGTAAAAATGAATCACAGAGAAATTAAAGAGTTGTCTTCTTTCTAATTGAAAAACAATCAATGCATCTCACATATTTTCCAATCAATCTTTTCATTCAGTTTTCTAATACTGATACAAATATAAAACATGTTTCAGGGAGTTTCAGGGTCTATTTCTCTTCTTCAGCTTAGATACACGACTATATTCTGAAGGCGGCACTGATGTAAGAGGCACTACAAAGAAAAGCACACATATATGTTTCTAAGCAATGAAGTTTATTATTACTGTCATCATTACCATGGAACATTTTAGAGCAGAAAGGTAAATGTTGCTCACCAGACTTGATTCTGCAGAATGAGAGGATTGAACTTGATCTAGAGACTTACACAAATCCCGGCCTAAGCTCACACGGTTTGATGCACTGAGAATCACACTAAAGAGAAAGGGAGGACACAGATTTTTCTGAACAACATACAGAAATTTCTGAACAGAAATGTTTAGGCCAGCAATGGAAGCCTGGGGACATTTTCCTTATAGGAGTACAGCTCGAAAACTGCTGCTTCTTTGGATGGTCCAAGGGGGAGCCTGAAAATTTTCACAGTGACATAAGAATAACTGTGCCATCATTTCCAATTCGTTGTGAGGCTGGAGTCAGGTGCAATAGAAAGTCATCCCTGTTACAGCAGCACTTTGGATCTTGCATCACCCAGTCAGCACACACAGCTGGCTTCCAAGGGGACAAAAGAAATGCCAGTCATGGGTGGTTTAATGCAATGCACTACATCTCAATTATTTCAGAAATGTCACCAAATGTATTACACGTTGTCCAAAATAGATTTTTTTTTTAAACCCAACCTCATAGAAAATCTATACAAGAAAGAGTCTCTCAAAATAAATTACTAAAGTAACTGTGTCACAGGGAAGATCTAATAGGAGACTGAGATCTCAGCAATGCCTAGGTGAGCTTTTTAATAAATCAGCCTTCCAGGTACTGCAGATCTTTAAGGAAGGAAAGGTCTATCAGCAGAGTAACGATTTTGAATCCTTCTGTTGTTCTAAGTCTGTAATGTCAAGTTTCACCACTGAGAAGTTTGGCAGCTGAACTGCTAATGAAACTAAATATATTGAACATGGCTTTCAGCATCAAGTAATTTCTGTTTCCCAGGCAGTATTACCATCTCTTCCCAGCAGCACTAACTTTTGTCAACTGCTGAATTTTTTTCTTATTTCATCTTATACTACTGCCTTGGGATGACTCACCATAATGCATAGTGCACACCAGTCTAGATTTTTTTCAGTTCAACATCGGGATCAACAAAAATATAGGGTTTTTTTGTCTAAGAGTAAAAAAAAGGTTGTATCTTCCTACAACGCTCTTCAATGGGTTTTCAGGGCTTGAGCATTTTTTTCCCCAAATACTTCAAATATGATCTCTTTGGCCCAAAGAAAGCATGAAAATAATAATAATTAAATACAGTCTTACCTTTAGGCTGAACCAACTGATAATCGATGTTGGAAATAAACAGTGATCTATAAGCATCGTTAACACGAAGGCTCACTGACTTATACCAGTAAATACAAGGTTCATGGAGAAGCTTCCTGGGAGAATTCAATTTCACAGCTCCTGGGAAGCCAGTTATTTACTACCAGGACCATCTGTTTCCCAACATGTAGAACAGGTAAAAATAATTTGTGCAGAATATATGGAAAAAGTAAGAGGAATAGCTGCATAATGCTGGAGTAAAGAAAAGCAAATATAATGCAAAGTACATGTTGCACTGAATCAGGCTTTTCAATGGGTTATTTCTCTTTTTAAAAGCAGGTAGGGTACAAATAAGTACAAGACAGAAACAAGGATTTGTCTGCCTCCAGGGTACTGCAAGCTGCAATAGTACATGACTGGCATTTCTTTCACAAGCAGGAGGATTTCATTTGAATTCTTTATTGGTTAGTATTGGACAAAAAAGAATGTCAAAAAACATTCAGATAAGAAGTCCTGTCAAACTTTCCTGACTTTTCAAGGTACCTGACTTTTCAGCTACCACAAGTAAAAGGTTCTGTTAGATGAATCCATGGGTTAATGAGTAAAAATAGAGGTTATCATAAAGTGGTGCATGAAAGCCCTCACACAATTTATCACTCAGCAGTACATGTGCCAACATTTAGCCAGCAATTCTTAGACAAGTTTTTAATTAGAGTTTTTAGAGTGTGAAGCAAAAAAACTGAAAAAAACCCAAAACCCCAAACCCACACAACTAAAAAACAACTGTAACCCCACAGTCACACATGGTGAAACAGAAGAGTTGGGACAAGATGATTTCAGCTCTGAAATGATGCCTCTCTTTCACTGGGTGCTGCAGTTGGGCTAGAACTTCTCAAAACACTGTGACTGATGTGACTGAGCCCAGGGGCTGATCCCATCCCCATCACCCATGGCCTCAGTGTGGATGCCCGGGCAAAACACTGCCCTTGGCCCTCAGTGTGGCAGAGCTCAGGGAAAGCCAAGCCCCAGGGGTGCCATCAGGCACTGCCCAGGGATGAAAGGACCCCGAGTGTGGGGCCCAGGGGAGCTGCCCATGCAGCTGAGCTGAGCATGGGAAAGTCAGCTCTGCAGTGGGAACCAGCTGGGACTGCTGCCTTGGCCACAGCTCCATCCCAGGAGCCAAAGAGCTTCCAGACTGCAGCTGGCTTTCAGTCTGCTTGGAGACCAGGAAAATTAATTAACACCAGTGTGATGAGGCACCCACAGAGCTCGTGCTGGCCAGCAATCCTCTCAATAGCACTGCAGCAAATGCTTCACTACTGCTGCATTTACTGTGGATGAACTTACTGCAAGCTAGAAAACTACCCTGTAGCACAGCAGAAATGCAGTAACCCACTGAAAAACTTTGTCTAGGTGGAAAAAACCAAGTGTTGTCTTATCTACATGGCACTAATTAGCATTACTAACATTTGGCAAAGACTTAGTCTTCATCAAGATGTTGAACTTCTGTTGAACCTACTATGTGAGCTTAAAGAGACTCTCAGAACAAGGCTATGGAATTTTTTTCTTTTTCCTTTTTATAAAATACACCTGTCTAATCACTTGCAATCAGTGACACAGAAAACATCATCACTACTCATCTCCTGGGACAGTGCTGCTTGCCTGCCTGCCATCCCCTGCCCAGTTCATGCAGCAGAATCACAACACAGCCATGCTCTGGGCTGCCACTTTCAATATGAGCTGCTCTTACCTCCCCAGCATGGAGAAGGCAATGGAATTCACAACCTGGAGAGACTGTGTAATCATCCTGGCAGATACCAAACCCTCATGTGCTCCCACATTACCAGAACAAACAGAAGGCAGGGAACTGTAATGCCTTTGGGCAACGCTGCCTGCTCCCAGTGTCAAGGGGAGAGGGAACAGCACAGCCCTACCCATTAGCTGTGTTTCTGAAAGCACAGCTTCACCCCAGGTACTCACATCAGCACAATCTTTACATGCCCTTCTCTGTCTCAAGGCCATGGTTTTATTTCTCTGAGACCAGCAATGCAAAGAGACTCAAGTAAGGAGCCACAGAAATATGGTATTAATTGAGAACTCAGCGAACACATTTCACTCCCCATTTAAGGTATGAAAGCAGCTACCATAGTTGCATTATACAGGGTTTCTTCCTTCAGAATGTCTGAGACCACCACAGTACTAAGGGGTGTTTAATACCATGAAAAGAAAGAAAGAAAAAAAAGCAGCCTTGAGGCCCAGTGTTGTATTGATATAATGACAGTGGCAATATTAAAGAAGAATTTAAAAATGGGAAAGAAGATGACCACAATATTTTATCCAACTCAAGTCATAGAAGACCAGAGAGTAGTTAAATACTAAGATTGCATTCTGACTAAAAGCTCTGGAAAAACACCTGTCACCTTGCAAAAATTTCTAGCAGTTTTTTCTAATGAAACAAAAAAACCCTATACCTGAAATCTTTGCTTTAACATGAGTGTGCATGGCTGGAATCCCTTGGACAGAAAAGCTTTGGGGCAGGCAAAGCCATAACATGATTAATTTCAGCAAGGAAGACTAAGGGAAAAAACTTTTTGACACTGAAGCTGACTTATGAAATCATGGCAGAGAGGGAAAGGAGGTGAGGATTCTGAAATCAGTCAGACAATTCCGCTTCTTTGAGACATAGGGGAATGGAAGAGCAGAAAAGAAGGGGAAAAGACACTAAATAAACATGTCCTATCAGCTCTTACAGCAGGATAGTAGTCTGCTACCAGAAAAAAGGCATCTTGACAATTACTATTTCTAAATTAATATACAAGAAAAATCTGTGTTAAGTCTTCTGCAGATACATGCTCAACACATCAAGACTTTTCTTCAAGGACCTTCTATCAACCCCATTTTCCAAGGAATATTCAGAAACAGAGAAGTTGTCAAGCTTAAGAAACTCCAAAGTCAAGCAGACATTTTTTTCCCCTAAACATCTGTAGTATTTTAAAGTGAAAGTTATTTTCATTATATTGTTACCAGCAAATTACAGACATAGTTTTAGGTAGTGGGATACTTATTAGGTGTCCATACTTATCATGGAATGAAACAAAATCAAATTATTCTAAAAAATAAAGTTAACTAGGCAAATTGTTGCCATTAGGTAGTTGTGATTCTCTATGCCAATAACACTTCAAAAATAATAATAAAATCAATTAATTTTTACTAACTTTCTTGCATCTGGTATGTGTAAAAGATTTTAATTTACACTCACTTATCAACTCAGACAATTTCACCAGTGGAAGAAATTATTCTGAAAACAAAAAATCAACCTGCACTTTCAGAAGGGTATCACAAGGTGGGTACATGCACACAGCACTTGGATCAGGAATGCATTTTTATCACACGCAACTCAAAAATTAGGGTTATCTTTGACATAGTTCTGAAAGCATATGAATGCCCAGAGAGCAAAGATTTTATTTTAAATGAGTGTCTCTGAAAGCAACATTCACAAAGAAGGAAAGGCAGAGGAGATGTTAAACTGCACAGTTAAATATGGCATAGGAGGGGATCATAAACCCAGTAATCTTGTATTCTGGCAACATCAGCTATAGAGCTTTTATCTGTCAAAACTGCTTGCAGTCAATGTTACACACACTGAAGTGATCAATACCAACAACCACAATGTGACAATAATGATAATACTTAATGTTCTCTGCAGTGTCTGCTGTGTGTTCTTTTAATGTGCTTCAGAAATGAAGCCTAATAAGGTAAGGATTATCAAAATTTTACATCACAAACTGAAACACAGAGAGCAATGAAATAACATGGAACTGTGTGACCAAGCTCTCCTCCCCTAGTTTCATCTGGTCTTTTTTTAGTTCCAACAGGTCTTTCTCATCTGACACGTTTTCTCCAGTTACAGCAAATTAAAACACGTGAAAACTAATTCTAGTGGGTGTTAAACAGGAAGTATCCCATGTTTAATTATTGTTTCAAACAGGTCTGGTTTGGGTGTCTGGTTGGTTTTTGTTTTGTTTGTTTTTGTTGGTTTGGTATTGTTTTGTTTGTGTTTTATTTGCTTGTTTGGGTGTTTTGTTTGTTTTAATTCGGAATGTTTGAATAATGTCTTTCAGTAAGCAGAAACAAATGGGGCAACTTCCACCCTGGATAAAGACTAGAAATGCAGTATCATTGTGCCTGACCTTTTAGCTGGCTGTTAAAAGGCAACAACAAAAAACCCCAAGCAAAACCCTGATCACAGATTTTCCAGATGATATGTAAGACAAGTCCTGCCCACTGGAGAGGTTTACTTTTTTAAGCTCATGTCCAATTAGTACATTTTAACAGAAATGCAAAAGTAAAAGCTATCCTCTACAGGGCATGCAAACCAATCATCCTTAAAGCTTAAAGACTGTTCCGTGCATATTTTCCACATAATAAAATAGTCTGGACTAAAATCCAAACTGCACATCAGTGTAGGATACCGACAGACATCCTGATACGGTGTCACTGTTTCAATTTACTTGCATATTTTTTGATACAAGCTCAGGGAAACATGGCAAGCTGTGCCATGAACGGAGGGGAAGAGAATCAACTGTTGCTGTGTTTTTATTAACTGAGACTCCACAGAACTCTAAATTTATGAAATACTCAGGAAAAATTATTAAATTATTCATCAGTGATAAGACAATTAAGAGGAAAACGAAGGAACAAGTGGAAGCTTGGTCCTGAGGGAGAACAGCTGGTCTTCTCATTAAAAGTATGTTTTGGCAGCAAAACACCCTCTGAACAGAGGCAACCTGCTGCTAAAGCAGCCTCAGAGTCAAATTTAAGAGCAAGTGACAAGGACACACTGATGAGAAGAGTGAGGTGGGGGTACTCCGGGTATCAGTGTGTGGTTGGCACAAGCTGCCCCTGCTCCTGGCGCAGAGGTGCCGTGACTTCATTGCACTTTGGAGCCACAACATGAGATTGGAGATGCCTCAGTCCCTGGGCAACTTTGTGCTGATGTGCCAGACTATCAAGAAATTAGCTTAAAACTCAAGGAAAGATTCTATTTTTATGGAGTTGAGCCAGTACAGGCATAGAGAGCCCACCCTGCTCTAACAGGCTGGTGCCTAGTGCCAGAGCTTTGATGGGGTCTGAAAAACTCATCATTAAGTAACATTGTTCTCTTCCTTCTTATCCTTCTCTTTCTGCTACCTGCTATCTTTAAGCTTCTGAGGTTTTTTTCATACTTTTCTTTGGTAGTTTTTAATTCTTTTCCTGTCCTGCCATCTTTGCAATAGTTCAGGAGATTTACCCCTTGGCTCCTCACCTCTTCCAATCCATCCTCTGAGATAACCCACCTTAATCTCCTGGTAGAACAAATACCAACCACCAAAAACCCAGCTCTTGCTCACAGCATCACAAAGGACCTATTACGATTCCACTGCTGAAATACCAAATTAGTGACAAGCACGACCTGTGTTCTTTAAGGACAGTATCCCCAGAACATGTCTACAGGAAAAAAAACATTTCTGTAGCATCTGCTGAAGTATGAAATCCCCCCTCATTGGCAACACCTTGTTCTATATTTTTCAGAAGCTTTTTCGAATTACATCAAGGTCCACAATTTTTTTTTGTGACACAGAAATACAAAATCAGATACCTCATCTTAACACTGTACAATCTTACTTCCTAGTTAAGTAAAAAATTGCTAAGAATTTTCCTCCCTAAATGTCATCCCCTTCTTTCCCATATTTCCCTGTGTGTGTGGAGTACCTTTACAGCTGAAAGCAGCAAGACACAAGAGGTTTTTTTCCTAATCAAATAATTCTGCTTAAAATTGTTACTCCAATTCTTGCACAGATTCAAACATCTTGCATAACTGGCATGAATTCTGACATCCCTGCACAGCACCAAATTATTCTCAGCCTGTTTCAAAACCTGATTCATCACAGGAAATTTAACAATTCCCACTCCAATCTTTCTGTATCTGTTTGTTCACTTAGGTCAGCTGGCAAAATAAGCATGTTAGCCTTTTCTCTGCTCCAGATATGTCATACCAAAGCAAGTTTTGCATAAGAAGAAATGGCATGCTACTATCTTTGTAACAGTTTTAGAGCCTTGGTTATAAATACTTCAGATGATGCTCAGACAGGAACTCAAGTGAGGCAGATTTCAGCTCTTCACATGAACAGCAGGGAGAGTTACAGATTCAATTTGAATCAAACCTATACTAATTTACCATGGATGATCAGTAAAAAAGGAAGCATAGGTGAAATAGAACTTCTGAAGTGAGGGAATTTATACGTATCACATTGAAATTTATTAGGTACATGGAGTTATCTGGACATTTACAGGTACTGGGCATTCAGGATTACACAGGAGAACACTCTGAGGTACAAAAATGATCTGTGCCTGCTCAGGAACAAATGCTGAGCAGGTGAAGGAAATAAATCTGCTGGCCCTGAGCGGGGTTCTCAGCACAGCCACAGTGCCAGACTGGGCTGTTGGGGCAAGGGCAGACAAATCCCTGCCCTTTTCTAGCATTGGCACTGTCAGCCCAGAGCCACCAGAGGGGAGGGAAGAGGATTTTGCAGGAAGACAGGAGGGGGGTGGCAAAGGCAGGGTAAGGTCCACCATCCACTGCACCTTTCTCAGGTGAGAGGGAGCTACAAGACAACCATGAGGGCAGAGCAGGAGAGTCGGAAAAGGAGGAAAAGGTGCAGAGGTCCTCAGATACAGCTGCATTTCTCTTCAGGTAAGGTTCAGGGTAAATTAAAAGAGAGGGGACAAGGGAATTGCATAGGCAGGAGAAATGCAGGATTGAGCAGGGGAAACTTTACTTCCCACTGCAGGCATATCTAGGTAGCTGTACCACATACAGCCACCTCACATACTTTAGGCCCTTGTAATTACTTGCAAATACACATCCATCCCTTTTTGATTAGTGCTACAGATGTGCTGCAGTTTGTGTTGTGTGCACCTTTTCATTAGTCCCAGTAACACTACCTTGTTTCCAAATCCAGAGACATTACTATGAGGTCCTATAACATAAATGTTAAACCTCAGTACTATTTCAGAGGGTTTTAAAAATAGGGACTGCACAACTATGCACCTGTTAAGCAGTAAATTAAAAATATACTTTCATGGAGATAGCATTATTCTTTCATCACTGTAGCTTTTGAAAAACTATGTTAGTTTTCTTTCTCAACAAGGAGCACTTCTTGTGAAAATGTTTCTGGGAAAGAACCCAAACCCATGATCTTAAGCCACGTTAAAGAATTATTTAAATCCAGCTACTTAAGATGTAGTGTTTGAAGGGCCAGCTTCAGCTGGAGCAAAGACTGATAATGGAATTCTTTTAAACCCAACACACTTCAAGATACCATTTTTGGAGTCAATCCTATTGAAAGCAAGCAATGGCAACACAAAATTAATACTTCTATTTGTTATTCCTTACTCATAAAAAAATAGATTGTTATTTCCTAAGCTAACACAAACTGATCTGCCTCTTCTTTATGCATTAACAATTAATATGGATTCCGCTTATAGACATCTGTAATGCTTTGGGCTGTATTTATGGTGTGATAATTGTCATTTTGAGACATGGAACACCAAGATGACAGAAAGACATAGCTGAACTGTTCACTTATGCTCCTATCTAAGGGACAACACTGTTATCTTGTTACAAAATACTGCCCCGAGCAATGAAAAGTTTCATAAATCTTTTTTCTACCACTGTTGTCAGCTTCTATTTTTGCCTGTGGCTGAATGTGATTATAATCTGTTTTCAGTGTACAAGAAAGCAAAGTGATCTAGAATATAATGACTGGGGAACATTTTGGAGCCCTCCTGAGCTGCAGGATATTTCCAGCTGCTAGCAGAGCTGATAACGGACTTAATAGAGCTAATGATTTCTAATACCACTAACACAGGGCTATTTTCACAGTGGGTAAATAATGACTCTTTTGTTTTGGAAATAGTTAAGGAGTCATGTAGATGTTTGATAAGTACATGATACAGTATAAATGCAGCAATATTTGGGTTACTAATGGTAGATTACACCATAGCTAGAAGATAATATACTTTTTTGTTTCCTTCTAAGAACTTAAAAGTTTATAACCCCGTTAACACCACTGTGACAGCGAGGAGATTTCACTGTAAACAATTACAAGTAATGTTTTAATCTAAGCATAAAAACGCATCCATTTGTTTCAGTGCACTGCATCTTTGTTTTTATGTTGGTAATTAATATTACAAATCTTCACTAGAAATAAAATAAAAACTAATTGGGTAGTAAAAGAAATTTTCTAGAGGGTTGATCGCAAAAACTGCATCAATGGGGCAAACTATGAATAGCACTTATGCCTTCAGTATTTTACTTGATCACGACTCTGTGTTTCTGATGAGGATTAACAATATTTGCTTTGTTTCCTCCTTTCCCTGTGTGTAATCTGTGTTCCTCATTCAAAGGCATGTGCTCCCACCAGGGAGAACTCCACTCTGTAGGCTACAAGATTCCCTGCAGGGTTTTTTTTTTGTATGGCATTATATACAAAAAATTTCCATTTCTTCTTCCCTCTTCTCCTCTGCAGAAGTTACATTCCAAATAGGTTGCACATATGAACCTTCTATTTTTCTTTCAAGACATTTGAACATTATTTCACGTTAAGTTTATGGCAGTAAGGACTGTTTAGGATTTCTACCCTACTCACTGCAGTACCCGGCATGCCCAGTGTTTCATGCCCCCTTCCATCACCCATAACTTTTCCCTTTCCAGCATTCCCTGCCTCAGGCTTGCTTCTCTGCTTGGAGCCTCCAGTGGGGAATAGCTCAGGGAAACATGAGCAGCAGCCTGGAATTGCCCATCTCCCACCAGAGAGGAGCTCCCAGCGTTGCAGGGGGGTCTCTGTGGTGTGAGGGGCAGGCAGGATGGAGCATGGGTGTGAAATAAAACTCACACTGAAACTCTGCACTGTTGAAAGCACAGCCCTTAGCAGTTCTACTGCCTTTTGAGCTTTCTGAGCTGTATTCACAACACCAAACAGGATTCCCTGGATGGAGCTGTGTTTCCACAGGCACTGTGTCCCTCCCTCACCCAAAACGGGTGGTGTCAAGCTGCTTATAACCCAAACTTCTTAACAAGAACAGAGAAGGTTAATATAACTCTGATGAAGGCAAGAAGGTAATGTTTAAATAAAATAATTCAAGCTAGACAGAGCTACTAAACTCAAAATGAAAGAAATAAAAGGACTTATGGCATGAACGGAGGATAATAAATTGTGTAATGCAATAAAGCAATATCTACCCATTATAAACTTTATAGATTTTTAGGAAAGCATAAGATAACCCCCATTGTGATTCATTTTCACATATCTTGAAATATTACAGGAAGCAAGCAAAAATAATTAAATTTGCCTAACTGTATTTCAAGGTATGGCTTCAGTGGTTAAAGAAAATGCAAACTTAAGCAAAGAGTCTAACACAGCTGCTGGTGTCAAACTGAGAATGCAATCTCTTCCCTGGTTTGTCACTGCCATTGCTTCATTATGAGGAAAAACTTCTAGATTGGAACAACAAAAATATTTCATGGTCTAAGAATTAATATCAGATTTTGTCTCTGCTGGTGACACAGCAGTTCTAAATGACAGGTCAAACACGCAAGGAACAGCACGAGATTGTTCCACATCACAAATAAATCAGGTTAAATATTGTGAAAAATACATCTACAGGAACTCCAGGTTTCAAATCAGGTTTTGCATTAGAAGGCCAAGAAATAAAGGCTTTGTAAATTCATATACTTGACAGACACGAGCAAGGCAATGGATTTAATCATAAGGAAACAATACCATGATCAAGTAACGTGACAACTGCAATCACTAACTTCGGTGACTTTTTCAAATGTTTCTTCTCCCTCAACACAGAGAGAGGGAAACAGGAAAGCCACCAGACAGTAATGCTTTCAGAAAATATTAGGTATCACAATAATTGAATTCCTAAACACTAAGATTCAGAAATCAACCTTTTTTTGTTTGGTTGGTTTTTTAGTTGCAGAAATAGAGACAGAAATTCAAGAGACATCAAAAGCTAGAGCAGAGAACACAGCTGGCATACCACTGCCAATTTGAGAAGGATGTCAAAGGCCTACATGATCTTAAAGCCAAGAATATTGAGCAAGTTTGAGAACAAGATGGCTAAGTCGTTCAAAGAATAAGAATTAAGGATTGCTTAATTAAAAACAGCTACAGTATCACAGGGCAGAGCTATATTACATGCATTAGCATATAAAAATGAAAAAGTAGGTATTTTGGAGATCAAGGAGCTCTTCTTCTGTACTGATACAGGAGTTGTAATGCCAACTAAAATTAGATTCAAACACGTAGATGTGGAATTTACAATAGGAATAGAGAGCTGTTAAAGAAAAAGGTAATAATCAGACAGTGAATTCGATATTTTCATTTAGGAAAAGTTTATGGAATGGAAAAAGTCTAGTAGAGAATATTTCACAAAAGGTCTTGAAACTTGAGAAAATACAGAGGGAACAAATCTTGCTAAGTCTAAAAGTTACCGATTAAAATACAATATACTAGGCAGTCTTCAAAAGGAAGCAAAGCCATGTAACAGGTGGTGGGATAGAAGATGCAATTCAGTGTTGACAAATGCAAAAACAACTTGAAATTCTTTTATTAGCTCTTGATCATAAACAACTTAAATGAACACCAAGAAGAGAAAGGTGGGGACGGAGGAATTTTTGTGAGCAGACCAAGGAAAAGAAGGGAAATGCAGTAGACATTCCATTCTAAATGCATAATGATGGAGGAAAATAAAAGCACAGCATATTTGCTAAGCTCTGACATCAAATGATGGAATGAAAGACAATCATGGGCTGACCTCTGATATGCCTTGTGCTAATGTGCACAAATATGCCAAGTCAGGAAACAGAGCATCAGTCACTCATGCTGGGTGGAAGGTGTTCCATGTTATCCCACATCCATCCTGCCTCATTCATGCTCAGCCTTGTGAAACAAGCAAAAAAGATTTAAAATGTCTATTCAACACAACTGTCGTCTGTAAACTCAGATCAGCATTTAGCAAGTGAACCTCACAGCATTCTCTGCTGCCGAGCTTTCTGGGAGAGGAGGAAATGCAGAACTTCTGAGGACCACAGGACACGCAGGCTGCTGGGATCCAGGGTCACAGTGACAACCACATTCCCAAAACTCCCCAAGCTCTGCATTTGTGCCTTAGTGAACACAATCCCAGCACTTCTCTATCAACTATGCCCCTGAAAAATCTGTCCCTTCTCTCTATGCAATGTGACCTCAGGTAAGAAATCTTACTGGTTCTGTTAGGGAACTAGGAATTGGAAAAACTACAAGGTGTGCAGATGCACATTTTTGATGCTCAAGTCTCAGTTGAGTGAAGTCACTGTTTCAAAACCAGTCCGTAATCTCTCCTAGTGAGTTCATATATTGGTGTTTTAGTGAGACACATGTGCATATCCAACTTAGGCAGCTGAAAACAGGCACTTACCCTACCACCATCAGGTGACAAGCACAGATTTCGGCCACATTTTGACATGCCTTGCACCAATAAAGGAAAAAACCTACCCAAAGGGTCAGGTAGCCCAAAAGGTAGCTTGTGATTGCCTCCCCAGACACAGCCCTGAATACAAGCAGTGGTTTCAGACCTGACAGGCACTGCTATCACTCAGGAGGACGGGCATTCTTTCAGGAGTCACGGCCCTGCCTTTCTGTTGGGAGATCACCCTCCCTGCCAAAGTACACAGCAACACACTTCTCTGCTGGCACAGATGCACCAGTTACGTGGGACACCCAAACTCCAGGTTACAACAACAATTAGATCCGTTGATCAAGCCCAGTGTGGGTTTTTTGTAAGATGTGCACGCACATGGATTGCACAGAGATCAGATTCCTGCCTGGAGAATACTGAACTGTCTCTACAGATGGTCCAGCAGCAACATGTCTTGGAAGTTGTGTCTGGCAGCACCCACCTCTCCTGTGGCTGTTCCCATGTGGGTGTAGTCAAGATCCAGTGCCCAGCAGAGAGGGCAAAGGCCAGGCTGGGGGATTCTGAGCTCTACAATGACTGAGAGGCATCTGATAGTTCAGTGTCCCCCTGGCTCACCCCAAAAGATCCCTAACTTGTCCAGCTCTAAAAGCAGAGGTCATGTGCCTATATTCTAAGCAGGGTTTATAGCTGGACATGAACTATACTGAAAGAAGGTGCAGCTTCCTGTTCAATCCAGCTGCTGTGCATTATATACATTATTCTTTTCACCTGTCAGTCAAGCCAGTTATTGGTATACATTGCTCAAATAAACTGCAAAATAATAACAAAGGTATCAGTTAGGCACAGCCTAAGTATTAATATTACTGTCACAAATGATACAAAATAATACGTTGTCTTCAATTCTCTAACACTTCATAATTTTTCAGTGAGACAATACTCTTCTGCTCTCTTTTTGATAATCTACAACACTCACACTCACCACTTCCAATGCAACTACAACACATTTGCTCTTCAGATAATATTAGTTTGCACATCTGATTTTTTAAAACTACGAGCAATTAATAAACCCAGTGCATTGCAAACCAAGCTGCTGGTCAAGGAGACATTGCTTAGAAAAACAAAAGAATAAGGCTTCTCTAGATCAAAAATTAAAGAGCTACAGAGCTACAGGCATTGTTTATTCACGTTTGAGAAGGCTGTAAGAGACAGGCATGCTGTCTGCCTCAGTTTTTATGGGGGATGTGGAAAATATAAAAAAGAATCTCACTATTTGTAAGAGCTAGAAATAGCTTATCATTTATTTGTCCCTGAATTATCTATCTGCTGTCAGGCCTGTGCAGGCACATGCTGGGCTGCTTTTGCTCCCATCCCACAGAGCAGGACACCTTTGAAAAAGGACAGTCTCTCTCCCTCCTATTTTTCTTTCTAAACATCATGTACTCTCCAAAACCGTATTTATTTTCTTGAAGTAAAACCAACAAAAACAGTTACGTGAGAAAAGAAAAAAAATAAGGGAAGGAAATGAAAGTGGGAAAAACTGTCACTGAGGCACACTGCTGGAGGAAACACACAAAATGTATTCACTTGCTTTGATGTCTCATGATGGTAAAGCTTCCAGACTTGAATAAGGCAGATGATTATTATCTTTGTCTTTATATATATATATACATGCATATGTAAACCATTGCTCTTACCAGTAACTCAATAAACAGTTTAAATGCACACTACACTTTCTTATGACATTTCTTCTATTGCTCTATCAGATTTTTATACAGATTTTTTTCCTTCCTAAACATATCCATCAGTACTGTTTCCTACCAAGCTGGTGACTGTCACCTCCTAATCAGTTGGATTGATCCCAGGATGTACATGAATGCAAACAGCCTTTTCCTCCCACACCATGTTCTTCTGCACAGTGTAGCATGTTTCCCTCCCAAGAAGGCATCCTGTGCTGCCACCAGAGTTTGTAACAAATGGTGAACTCCTGGTGCATGGAATTTACCCCCAAGCAAAACAGAAGGGTCACTGAGGCACTGGAAGTCTGTGCAGTGGGTTCCAGGAGCTGCTCTATGGACAGGAAAAAGGAGCAGGAAGGTGCCCCAGCTACCTATCTCATTGCTGTAGCCCTGCTCACCTCTGATATTTTATTAGGTTCCCATTATCAGCCTCCACACCTAAATTGATCTATCGAGGACTGCAGAGCCTGTTTCCACGTCTGCTCTCTGCCATCCTATTCTGATTGCCCTCATTATTCCCCTTCCAAACAGAGAGGGATTCATCACTCAATACATAGAACTGACTAGTTCCAGCCCTTTACTTATGGCTCCAAATCTGCCACCACACACACAGAGTGTGCCAGTATCTTCCCTACTAAACTCTTTGACGTCACAGCTTTTACCTGGACAGGGGAGGGAATATAAGGAAGGGATTGAGCACAAACTGTTAAAATGATTATTAGAAAGCAAAAAATCCACAGGAAGCATAACAGCTTCCCGAGGCCACTGGAAATTCAAACATTTCTTGTATAACTCTCATTTATACCACAAAGTTTTCCAGCCAGTCAGCTGAGAAAATTAAAACAAAAACTATTGTTTACAAAGACAACAGTACCTGTAGAGCAGCCCACGCTCTACAGCTCTCTGGACTTTACTCGGCTCCCTGCTAAGAACAAGGAATAACGTTTTTAAACCGTCATTAGCTTCCATCCTGTGACTCCCCTTCTGTTGCCACAGTATTCCTCCATGTAAATGGCATTTATTTATTCACAGGCATTGGCATACCATTACTTTTGTCAAAGCTGGTCTCGCACATACTGTGTCTGAGCGTTCTTATAAACGAACTGGAAAAGCAATTAAGATTCCCCGGCATTCCGGAGCGGGGCGGGAGCGCTGTTTGTAACACAATCTCCGTGGGCGTGAGCGAGTGCAGAGTGACTGCATCTCTGTGGAGAGGGAGATAAGAGAAGTGACACAGATTAAAACAAATTGTTGATCCGTACCAGAGAGAGGAGCTCGGCAAACAATAGCAGTAAAAGCATAAATGTCAATTTGGAATGATAAAGGATACAATCTAAATGTAATATGAGAGGCCCCCAGACAAAAGGGAGAAATAGAAATTACACATTGCTGAAGTACCAGATGCAATAAACAAACAAAAATATGTAAACACACGCATGAATATGCATGTGGAAATATTCAGATCACAGGATGGATGGCTCAAGTAACCGGATTTCAAAGTAAAATATTGAACCATTTAAAAAAAGTTTGACTGCTTGATTTGAAGGAAAAAAAAAATCTTATTTGTACTCTTGGTAATTTTATTTTAATTTTGTATAATCTGCAAGTGTCTCAACACAAGCCTTCCCCTACATCCTGCATTTGCATATTAATGGCACAACTGTCCATAAAACACAAACCAATGCCAGGAGATACTTTCTCACAAGAAGCTGGCTTTTTATCTGCTGAAAGAGCTGTCAAAAGGGTTCTCTAATTGCTTTCAGAATTTCCTCTCTCCTTCCCCTTCACGTTTTCTAACACCCTACAGCAGTTTGCCAGATGAACTATAAGGTTTCAAAGCTCATTTAAATAATCTTATGCCTATTCTAGCCCTGGTAAAAAAAAAAAATCAAATAGTTTTATCCAAACTGTGACCTAATAATGAGTCACAAAATTGGTTAAAAGAGCTACCCAAAATTCATTTATCACAGCCTTGGTAGCAATATTGCTACATTCTACCTGGTACTATGTCATGAATCAAACCTTTATTTTGTTATAGGAATGTAAGACATCTAAGAAGGTTAAGTTTAACTTAATAAAAAAGGGTCACAAATACAAAGGAAATTATCCCAAGTTACATGTAGGAATCAGTTTCTAAAGCACAGCACTGTAACAAAAATTTCACAGTGCCACCAAACCTGGACAGATCCCATTTAAGATTTTGACCTGTACCTGGGGTTGTCTGCAGACCTGTCAACAGCAGTTTTTTGATGTGAACAAAAATCAACACAAAGCCAAATTAACCAAAAAAAAAAGTGCACATACAGCCACAGGCAGCTACACACACAAACACCTTCAGTCAGTGTAATTACACAATAGTTGTGACACAGTTACTGCTATATGAAGTCGTGTATTTAAATAATGATATATTCCAGGTGCCTGGAGGCAGTGTCATGCTACAGACTGAAACAATACATGATAACAGTGGCCATGGGTACAGTTCCCTGTCAACTCAACTCTCTGCTTAGTTTAACATTTCAAACTCTTACCTTCAAACATTTAGAGATGTGAGAAGGTGAAAAAGAATGAAAACTTACAGGCGGACATTTTATTTCTCCAAATCTGAAGTGAAATTCCTATTTGAGATACAGTCTCCAAACACTGGGTGAATAATTTCAGATTAATGTAACATGGCATTACTACTACTGCATCTGAGTCCTTCAGGAGGCTCTTTTATGATTGGTGGAAGTAACTGTTCCAAACTCTGTTATGAGGCAATTATACTGTCTGACATCAAACATCTTGCAAGGCAATCTCACTTTTGGGCATTAAGAATTAGGTAAGTTAATCTCATTTCATGAAAGACATAATATTATTCTTTCAAGCATTCTTTTTAGAAATGTAAGCTTCTGCCAAATCTGCCTTATAATCTAAGGTTTCCATTCCCAACTATTCTGTATTCTAGTAACGTAAGCTTCCTTTTTATTTACAACCAAACAGCACTGATACTTTGCATTTTCAGTATTTTAATTTTTGCCTGTATCCTAGAGATATATTAAAAAGAAATATCAGTATGCAATACTGCTGTTTCCAAGACTGCATCTGTTTATCATTATTCCAAACAAAAATGTATATTGATTTTGTAAACATTCTATTATTTTCTGCATAGTGATTTTTTTAATACTTGTCTTATTCTTAAAGATGTAAATAGAGATTAATTTCAATGTAGCTGGTCCTATGCCATTTTTTCTAAAGATTAATAAAACTGATGAAATAATTTGAATGACAAAGGAATATACAATTTTATATGCCCACCATTTTTTGGACAATCTTCCATCTGTACATATGCCCCATGCATGACAAACTCCACCAATTATTCATCTTGTTCTGTGTTGCCTACTTGAATATTCTGTTTTTCTTCCTCACAGAACCCCCAAATTACCTGGTCAACATCCTACAAAAAACATATTGGCCTAGTCTTGCTTTGGAAAGTGGCAAAAGGCTTACTACACTTTCCCTGGAAGACAGGCAGAGGGAATATTTAGGTTTGCCTGTATTGAAGGGAACAGAGGAATGCTCTGTTTGAACAGCCAGAATGGCAGCTCAGACAAGGAATGTGGAAGTGCAGGGACTCTGTTGGTGAAATGCTTCCTGACATCCCTGTGTCCATGCCCACAAAAGCTTTATTTTGCTTTCCAAATTTCACATTTTCAAAGGCTCTGCAGTTGGTTTCAGCCTGGATCAAAGACAGGCTTTCCTCTCTCCCCTGCAGCCAGGGCTCCAGGCTACTCTAAACCATCTATGACAGGCAATACAGCAACACCACACTAACATCCCGTTTTCCAAGGTGAGAATATGAACAAAAATCACCAGAAACTGGTAGCAGCAGCCTCATAGTCTCCTCTGCACTGTCTTGACTTACAGTGTCTCTGCTCTAGGGACTGATGATGAAATCACTGGCAAAACCTCTTTGCAGTGGCAACAGAACAGGCAGGAAAGCCTGGAAGGAGCTCAAGTTGTGCCATCACCTTCTCAAGCCATCAGCTGTAGCAGGGAGGGGCACCTGAATGTGTGGGATCCACAGAATCTGAGGATCTTGGACAGGCTGATGCTGGGATGTTAGTCAAGAAAACAGGAAGCCTGGGAAAAGAAAAGATTGAGGTGGAACTGAAGGAGGAACTGGGAAATGGAAAGGTGTCAGGAGGATGGAAGCAAAGAGAGAACACATTGAGGTACTGGGAGAATAAGACAGAAAAGCAGACCTAACAGAAGGGAGAAAGACATTTGAAGATCCTAGATGAGGAACTGAAAACTATTGAGAAGGGTGAGGAAAAACCAACACAACCCCACACACCGAGCCAGACAAATTAGAGAGGGAAAGTCAGTTCATAAGAATCACTAGATGATGAGCAAGGGAGATAAGAATTAGGTCCAGACAGCCAAGCAGGCTGTGTACTGAATAAATATCAAAGCTGAAAAAGTATCACCAGGAGAATGGTGGGGAGGAATACCTTGGGACCTTGAGCTGGCTACAAACCCACGGGGGCTGAGGGGGCAGAACAGGGCTCCAGCTTTTGGTACAATGCATTACAGTGTAAAAGACTGGGCAAACTCAGATTGCACAGACAATTAACAAGCTTCTACAGGCTTGATTTTGCAACTTCAAGCTTCAGATCTTTTAAAGTTTTGTATGTTTTATTTTCTTTGGCCATTTCGTTGTGAAATAGAAAATTACTACCAGTGAACAGAGACTGACAGCTTCAGCTGGTGAGCAGGAGCTGTGGCTGCTACCAAACAACACACAGCTATTAATTTATGAGGGTTATTCTTATTATTTTTCATCACAATAACATTAAATGAGCTATGTACACACACTGATGGAAAACAGACTTCACAGTTTCTGTCAACAGTGCTGTATGTGTTACAAGTCTGAATTTTTATTTGAAGATTCCAGAGCTGCTAGTGAGTTGAACTCAATTTTATGCTGACACCAAAGCAGAGCAGATTAACTTGGAAATGATGCCCAAAGCTTGAAGTGCTGTTGGATCATTTGTCCTTATTGAATGAAGGCAGATTTCTGCATTACATTATACACTGCTACTGGTGCCACAGTTCTAAATATTGTTCTTTTCATCACTCTTTGTCAATTATCCTATGTTCAGAGGATTTTTTTAACTAAATAAATATTTGTGCATGGTGAACGTCAGAATTAGGAGAAAAGTCCTGAAAAGCCAGCTCATAAATGAAATTCTGATTTCAACAAATTCATTCTTCTCAGATAGCTACATTTCCAGAATAAATTATCATCTCTAATATCATTACCTGAACATAGAAAACCTGTATTGTAAAGGGCCTTGGCAGAGAATGATGATAGGCATCAGAGGCTTAATGTTTAATTACTGAACAGAGTTTTCTGGAGAGTTAAGAGCTAATATCATTCACTTGCTGCTGTTGGCTATGTGGCAGAATATTGTGGTGGTTGTGATCTGTCAAGGAGAAGTGATTCATAAACTTTGCTGTGTCCTCCTCAAATGCACAGCTGGTGGAAATAAAAAATGGACAGCTATTTATGGCAGAAAATCCCAACAGGAAATGTCTGACTTGAAACCCACATGAAAAATAAGTAGAAAGTCTTAATGAGAAGAGGACTGTGCGTTCCTGTACACTGTGAAGCACAGAACACAAATTAGTTGCTGATATTCCCCTCAAGGCTCTGTGTTTTAGGAGCTAAGGTGATAACTGAACTAAATCTCATGATAATTAATGAAGGCACCCTCCCTGCTCAACAGAGAGAGTGAAGCAACTGGGGTTTGGTATCTTATTTTAATACCCTCTCAACCTAAACTATGCAGTAAAGGGACAAAAGAAGGGGAAGATGGAAGAAGATTCAGATGTCTAATTTTTGGTTTGCTACAAATAGTAGGGACACATCATGAGCTCTTCAGGGAACTGAAGACAAGAACATCCCCAGTGACCCACTGGCGAAGGTTTTGTGGGGAACAGCAGGTGTAGGTGACTGACTCACAGACATAATGTGATTTTTTTTCTTTCCACCAGCCAGTTCTTTTGTTCTAAACCATTGAACAAGCTGAAATATAGTGAGTTAGAGATCCACAACTCACCCCAAATATATCAAGAACAAAATATACATCTGAGCATTTTTCTCACTTTATCCAGAAATGTTCCAACAGAGACTGCAGGAAGGTGCAGCAGAGCTGGGAGCAATCCCACAGGCACAGCAGCATCATCCTCCCCTCCAAAGCAATCCTTCTGAAAAACAAACTCTTAGCACCACAATTGACAATGTTCACTTTCAAAGACTATTTCAAAAGGCAAGAAGGTGCATCTCATATCTAGATATGCTGAACAGCAGTAAGAAGAGATGTTTGTTGTGGTGATCACAAGAGGCCCAATTTCCTTACTAAATAAACTGTATAAAAAAAAAAATCTGCAGTTTTCAGTATTGACATGCTTCTTTGTATGCATGAGCAGTTGCATACATGCTAAGAGCAAAGGGAAAAAGAGAAAGAAATTATTCTTTTTCATATAGGAGCCTAAATGGAGATTAATTCCTGAAAATCTCAAGTTCGATTTTGAATATTGAATACTTATTTAAATTTGTCTGACAGAGCTCTGTTCTCCACACTCATCTGTTTCTATCTAGTTAATGAAATAACGTTTTATATAATAAATAACAGGGGAATTACGCCAAGGAGTTAACAGTAAGCATTAAATAATGAATCAATGCAAGTCTGGCACACAGCTTAAAGTTGTTTGCAAAAGAACAGATACATCAGATTCGATATTTGAAAAGGGAGCAGAGCCCTAAGTTGATTGGGAGGGGTGATCTCTCTTATTTTGTACCTGCTGCCAGAAGTCACTGTGATTCTGCCATGGCTCCAGTAAGAACTGACCCGTTACTGATAACTGGGAGAAGGAAGAATAAGAGGAGGTGGGAAGGAATCAAAAAACAAAAACAGCACCGAAAGGCAAAAATAAAAGAGATGCAGTAAAGTACAGAGTTCTGTATCAGAGAAAGGACTGGCAAAAGGCATAGAGTGTTTCTGACATGTGGCCCAGAGAGCTCAGCAAGGAGAATCAGTTCAGACTTACACATGAAAAGATGGCTAAGGAGCAGCACCTCTCAGCACGGCAGGACATCCTCCAAAGGAGACACTGACAGTGGGCCCAAAGCAGAGCTAATTACAAGCTCATCTCTGCACAAATATCTCTAAGAGTGCAGCCTTCCAGCTGGTTTTGACAAAGTCCAGAGTGCTGCCAAAAGAACCCCAGACTCTCCCCTTTCTGTTGGCAAGTGACACCACCAGCCCGCTAGTCCAAGTGGGAACAAACCTTGTACCCGGGCTGTGACGGGCTCTTTGATGATCCAGCTAACGAGAGAGCTTCTGGAGCTGGCACAAAGCAGAGCAGAGCAGCAGCAGCGTGAAGCCAGGGGAAGGGAAAGCAGCCCAGCGTTAGGCTGGTGGCAACCAGTGATGAAAATAAGATTGCAAACTAGGACTACAATAGCCTTTGTGTATGAATGAACCCTTTCACAGCTGGCTCTGGCACTCTCTAAGTAATCAAAGGCTCTCTTACTTTACCAAACATGATACTCGGCCAGTGCTGCACTTTGGCAGGTGACACACACGAGGCTGCACTTACAGGTACACCACCATGAAGCTGTGTATCACTGATGAAAACCAGGTGCTTTATAAACACTAATCCATTTTAAGCAAAAGGTGTCAGTCTTCTGTAGAAATAAGAACAGTCAGCTCCTTTACTGGAGGGACAGGGGGGGTTCAGCTGTGGCTGCTCACAGCAATCAGCTCAGCTTGAGCTAAGGCAGAGCTGACTTGTGCTGCCAAATGAAGGCAACGTTTTGCCCGTAAGTCTCAGCATTGGTGAATAATCAAAAGAAAGGGCTCTCACTGTAGGCATCATTACTGACACAGTCAGAAATGGGGGCCTTCTGGAAAAGCCTGGATCTGAGGCTTGCTGCTTATCAGCACCACTGATTAACCTGAGTGCATTTTCGTGCTACAGTATCACAGCTTCTGGGCAGGCAGGAGCAGGGGCTGAGCAGGATGGGGAGGAACTGTGCACATCTAAGGGTCATAAAGTAAAACAGGGATATATCCAGTTAAATGAAGGGATAAAGGTATTCCAGCCCTACACATTACAGCTCACGTTCTTCTTTTTAGAAAATGTAAGCATACTCTCCTGTGGCTCATATGTGTGGGGGTTTTTTTGCTGTCCTTTACTCAAAGTTAAAAATTAGGGTGACTAATTTTCGTTAAACAAACACTGAACAGTCTGTGATCTATTCCATTTAAGTAAATGGAAAGGATATAAGTGAGAACACAGCATGATTCCTAATCTCACCTAACTCAATTTTTCTGTGGGCTGGCTGTGGTTCCGAGGGTTACATCACACATTCCCACTCCTTGCTCGGATCCTGGCCCCCTGGTTTGACAGCTCTGCAGTGCTGTTTCCTAGCTGGAAGAATTCTACTAAGACTTTCTAACCTCCAGAACAGATATACTAAATGGCTGTTCAGAAATATCTGCAGATTTTCATGTGTACAGTTTAACAGAACTTAAACCCCTCAACCTTGCAGAAGAGAAATTTATAGGAAATGGGGTTAGGCTAAAAAAATGTATTGGTATAACTTTTAAAAGAAAGAACAGGTTCCTGTTCTCCCTCCTTGCTTTCAGATGGCTGACTTCCACAAGGCACACTGTAAACATCACTTGGATTGCCATAACTTAACGTTTTTCCTCAGTTTTAAACTTTCCACTACTTCTGCAGAACCAAGCTCTGTCCTAGGCTTAAATTAAAGAAGAATTACTTTTGACAGAAAAAACCAAGAATCATTCTTACATGTTTCCATAAGATCTTAAATTGTCCTAGGAAGAATGTTAGGGCATTTGCTGGTGATAGACACCGAAGAGATTAAAAAGCACTGGAGTTGAACTGAAAACAACAAGTTTTCATAAATTACACTTTCAACAATTAGCATCAGATGCTAATTTGAGAAGATTATAGGGAAAAATGGGTTGCACTACCTAACCCAAACCTTTACCTAATGTATGAGCTAATTTCCTTCCAAAAAGAAATCTGTTACACACCTGTAATAACGACAGAGATGAGGAAAAGTAGCCTCAGTGGTTAACAGTAATTTAAGACCAAGTAAAAGAAGTGTTTCTTAAATCCATGTTCACTACCAATACTTAAACTAATGGTGTTCCTCTGTAAACTTGATCTAGCTTATTCCAAAAATCATGTTTCAATAATTTTGAAACACAGCAAAACCAGAAAAACCATTAAGTTTCCACCTGCAAAACATTACCCAAAAAACAACAGGAAAAATCTCTTGATGTTTCCTACAGAAAACTCCATCTCACAGAAATCCAGGACTGCTTCTTATGGTTTGGATCCTCTCCCCTGCTCTAGGGGCACAGAAACACTTCAAGTACACAAGAGGTTTGATAGGTTGTATTTCTTTGTTTCAAAAAATAAATTCCAATTATAAGGGTGAACATCCATGCTCTATGTAAAAGCATGCAGTTGTTCTGTAGAGAAAACAGATAAGTAATATACTATATATTTTTTTCAGAACATGGTTCTGATGTGTAATGATTTATTTGAAGTGCTTCATAGTAGCATTTTTGTGTGTCTTTTAGCAGAAATTTCCTAAAAAACAGTGAAATTGGAGCAGGGTAGCAGCATGAGTGTTTATTTGAAAAAAAACCCAGCAAACCCAAATGAACACCCCCCCAAACCAACCCCCACCTAAGCCTTACCCAGTGCCACCTCCCAGGAAATTGTGACAGATTTTGTGAGAAACCTGGGTCCCGTGCACATTAGAAATTCCTTCCTGCAGGGTTAGCAGGTGTGGGCTGTGTCAAATAAATTTATTGCAGTCTGTGCTAATAACCAAAATTATAGAAAACCTAGATGAAAGTGCTCTGCATCCAGCTAATTTGAAGCTACCTTATGAGACAATAACAAGCTTCTAACAGTTTTCCCCTTTTTTAAAATACACTAATTATGCTTAATGTTCCCTGTCGCATTAGCTTTCATGGTAATTATATTTCAAAACTTTTGCAATTAGGGTACAGTTAATATTGTGGAATATTGCAATTATTTTTCATTGTGACACCTCTATTGAAAACTGGTGGCATAATGATCACATTGTTCAACTAAATCAGAACTGTAGAAATATGGCAAATGAACCAATTATACATTATTATTTCTAATTACAGATAATGCCCTTTTCCTTGCTTTGTCCAGAACAATTTTCCAAATACCCAGACTCTCCATAATTTCAAAAAAATCCCTGATTCCTCCACTTTCATTTTTGTTATATACACATGTACAGTAAGTCAATCTCTACTAGACATTTTATATTTATAACATATGTGACCATGGACATACGTGTATGGGCACATCAATATATAGAGATGATGATACAGGTTCAGTCAACTGCAGCTAAAAATGTAAATACCTCACTCAGAGTGAGGATTTTACTCACTGATTGATCCTCGGAGGTAACTTCAAACACATTACAAATGTGTCCCATTTCTGATTCAGCCCCTTATCACCCCAAAGAACATTTCCTTATTCCTGCTCAACCTCCCTCTTTAATAAACTCAAGGGCTTTGGCATTCTTCCCTTCAGCCTCTTGCTTGCCTTTCCATCATTAAACCTAAACATCAACCCCCACATTTCCAGTCCTGACTCTGTTTTATTGATGCTGAATAAAGCTCAAGCACTTGATAAATGACAGCAGCAGAAACATCTAAGAACTAATGTATATAATTGTGAAAATTTGAGGTTCACTCAGAGGTTTTGAAGAGCTGTTTGTAATTAAGCCAGGCTGTAATTTGGTAGGACAGAACACTATTACATAAAAGTACACTCTGAAAAACACAGTGGAGGAGTTGGAGAGGTACTGCTGAAAAAAAAGCAGCCAGACAGGTAATAGGAGACATTCTGTCATTTTTAATACTTTAGCAATTCTGAGAGTAATTATCATTTACCAACAGTTACATTCTTCGTATGGAATTTCAATCAAAGCTCGCTTAATTAAGTTTTCATTTAAATTACACTAAACTGGTGATAAATAAATCAACGATCAAATCACTGACTTCAAACAGAGAAGACCTTTACCAAAATCACTTGCCAAACTCCACCATCTGTACATTTCCCACCTACCAGACTAATGAATTTCAAGGTTATATTACCACGTGTAAGACACAATTTCTAGCCAACATCAGATAATGGAAGTAAAGCGTGGATAAGATGCTTTCACATCATTTCTGACATGAAAATATCTGAGAACATGTTTATATGATCCCTTGTTCCCCTCAATAAAGAACAACTGAAGATTTAAACAGGACTCCTCCAAAGGCTATTTCAGGCAGAAATCTGAAAATTGCAATTCTCAGCTTACTCAATACTGTGGAGTAAGGTTTTTAAGAGCAATTGCCTGAACAATGAGCACGTTTTCAAAATGAACTATAGCTCTCTCTCCTCTGACCCTCTGAAACTCTGAAAGTTGATTTGAGTGATTACATGACAGCTGAAACTCCTGAGAAATCTGGCACAGAATACAATTTTTAAGAATGCCTCGAAGTCCTGCCATCACTGATGTCTCAGTCATCACCCACCTTTCCATCATTTCTTGGCTCATATTAATTGATTTTTTTTTTTTTAAGTTTACGTGACTTTATTTCTCTGGATATAGCGTTTTTCTTGCAATTTTTGTTTCCATTAACTTAGACATACAGTCTCCACCATCTGCTGGGCACTGACAAAATACAGGCCAAGTAAACTGTGCAGCAGAGTGTGCTTTTCCCACTCCAGGTAACACCACATAAGTACCTCTATAAATGGGAAGGAGAACATGACCCACAGGGATTATAGTCATGTATATATGTATATATACATATTTGATATTAAAATCACCTATGAACTACATAGGTCTCCAGGCTGGATATGGGCAAACCACAAACAACCAAATACATCTAGCAATATAAATATCTACTAAGTAATATGTGCTGAAACCTTGCTAATAGCAAAAGTTATAATAGCCTTGAAATAATTTACCAGTGGGGTTAAAAGTACTGCTTAGTGGTTTAAAAACAGGGATTGACTTATTTTCCTCATGAGAAAAAAAGTAAGTATTTGAAATAAATAGCCCTTTTTTTCTAAACTAATGGCCACATATAAGATTGGACCTATAAAATTCATCATATTTGAAAATCATCTTCAAAGACTCCTCAACCATATTCTTAACTGGCGAATTCAACCACTCTAATAAAATAACAATCCTACAGAATACTTAATTTTTTTTTGTTTTCAATAGCATAACTGCTAAATTCTTTCCCAGTTTTCTATCACATTACAGATAAAAGTTTACAGATAACGATCACTTAAAAGGCTGCAAGATTTTGAAGGTTTCTGAAACAAAACTAATACTTATGTGCACCTATTTAATTGCCAGCTCATCCCCTGCATTATCAGGTCTCCTGGACCCATTTTCTGGAGCAGTGAAACCTGTAAGCACAGGTGTTAATTGCCCTGCTCTTCCTAATGACCATCTTCTTCTACTGGCCAATAATATTTGCTTTATTGACAGTTGTCACAATATTCCATTGGATCTCCAGAGGATACAACGTGTCATCATGTGACATGCTGGGTAATGCAATATTTGAGCACAACCATGTCCACCCAAAATGTGCCAGTAAATTTGACCTGTGAAATTCCATTACTCTTTCAGAAGACACTTGGACATTCCAAGTTCAACTAGAAACCCACTGCTATTTTAATTTGCTTCATTGCACAAAGCTTTTTTTCATCATAACTATTGTGTTTATAAGTAGATATACAATTTTATTTCCGGAAATCTTTACTTATGCAGTTTTAATTATATGCAAATCTCTGATGAATTGATTACCTCAATAATGCCTCTGTGATGCGTAACAATTCCCTACAATGACACAGCAGAACTATATGTTCCTCTGAGCCACTGATATCTAAATGTTCCCATGGCTTTTTTGGAGCTCTTACAGTACTCAGAAAACTTTACTTTCATTAAAAGCAACAGCCTGATATTTCTTATTTTGTCTCATCTTTGAGAAAACTCTACTTTTTTATTTGTTTGTTTTTTTTTTCCTGGTGATTTAACATTTACCAATATTAGATCCCAAATGTCTCATGAAAAGGATTCAACAGAGACAAATGAAAGCACAGGAACCTGATGTTTGTTTCTAAATTCAAAACCTTCATAATACTGTCTCTGAGTCTTGACTAGTACAAAATGTTTGCAGTGGACCAGGCAATAAATCTACTATTTCAACCTTGATTATCTATTCTTTTTCAAATCCTGTAATAAGCTTCTAAGACTTTCGGCTAAAAAACTGCGGCATAAAAATTTCCACAAAAAAAAAAAAATCTCAAGGTTTACATCAAGACAACATAAAAACTATCCATATTCTGATGTGCATCACCTGTAAGTGTAAGTGGGTTTAACATCCTTATGTAAAGTTGCTTAGCAGTGAGAGTTCACTTATGGAGCCCATTTTCTTTTGGTTTCCGTTTTGTAACCGTGAAGCAGAGACCACCACGTGAAAAGGTGCTAAAAGTAGCACTAGACACCGAGTTAGTGGCTGAAACGAGATTTAAGAATAAATAAAAGCAGGCGAGCGGTTTCATTACGTGAATTTTGATGAATAGGGTACAACCAAGAAATCATTAGAGAGCCTGTAACAGTCATTTAATAACACGGATTAATAAAAAGCAGCTGGGAGAGCTGTAAGAAAATCCGTCCCTTTAATTTCATGGAGCCTGGCAGAGCTGAGCCACAGGTCCTTCCCTGTTTGAG
This sequence comes from Chiroxiphia lanceolata, assembly GCF_009829145.1. Lineage (NCBI taxonomy): Eukaryota > Metazoa > Chordata > Aves > Passeriformes > Pipridae > Chiroxiphia > Chiroxiphia lanceolata. Next base: position 5,333,243 of record NC_045651.1, read on the forward strand.
CAATTTGCCATAAACACCCTCCACTGCTGGGAGTTCTACTCATGGGAATATTTAGTAACATTCACGTATTGTTATTGTACTACTAAACTAATGATGTCTCCTGTCTTCAACCGATTTCAAAATGCAAATCAAAGGTGGAGTAAGCATCAAATCTTATGAGAATATGTACAGAATTTCATACAGAACCTGGCAGTTTCTTTGGGAACACTGGGGAGCCACGGCTCTCGTTGTTGGGTAGTTGTGGAAAGTACTAAATACCTCCATGTAGGACATTTGCACTGTGTTTGCTCTGCAGTGACAAAATAAAAACTTGTCTCTGAAAAAAGGAACAGAAGTCTAACATTTGCTCAGACTGGAGACTAATGGAGGCAGATAGAGAGAGTTTTAGAAGACACATGGCAGAGTTAGAAAAGCTAGAGGGAGAAGTTCTCCTTTTTAAGTTCACTGATTTTATTTATTATGTTCCTGTTCTTTGACAACACTATACTGAAACCACAATCTGAAATTATATCATTTCACTACAGTTTTCTCAAACTGTTTAGATGCTTTCTCATAAAACCACCTGAGAGCATTTTCTGGGAATTAAAAATAATTAAACTGAGAAATTTTTCCACAGACTGAAACCTGATAGTAATAATACCATAGATCCTGTTAATTTAAATCAGCATGATAGAGCATTAATTCCTGAAAAGAATCAACAGCAATGTACTTGTTTTGTTAATCAAATGCACCTAATAGATCTGTTATTAAGAAACAGTTCAAAAATTTAGATTTCCAGACAGAAGACAAAGTATTTAATGTATATAATCAAACATCTAGTTGAAAAAACAAACAAAAAAACCAACCTAAACCAACACGTATTTCACCCTCCTCCCCAAACCAGACAAACCCAACACCTAGAGAGAACAAACACCAAACCAGCTGTCCAGACTCTGAATTTCTGCCTCCAGACCCCTGTGGAATTTGGAAATTTGAACTGAATCTGTGTATCCTATAAAGAAAATACTATTCTATAAACCAACCTACATTATGGTATGAAGAAACCACTGAATGCAGACGCTGTTGATCCAGCAGGAACAGCCAGTACTGGTTTCCTCAAAGACATTTAAAGGTTAAAAACGAAGAAATTGGCATCAGCTGAACCAAACTTGGCTGATGAGTTTTACCAGAGGTCACCTGAGCTGTTGGGGTTCCTGGTCCCAACAAGCAATTGCTGCAGCTCCCCAGAATAAAACTGCCATAATAAAGAGCTGTGAAACAGCACCAGTTGCTTTGTGACAGCAGGATATTAATGGAAATTGTTCCCAAAAAAAGAAAATGAAACAAGACTCCCTAAATGCATTTGTGTTTCTGGCATGATCTCAGAGGAGTTGAAGAATGAAGAATGTGGAATCCTTCCAGCTGTCAACAATAAAAAAAAAAAAAGAAGGAAAAAGAAAAATATTTAGAACTGGCCTGTAGTTGGAGAGCAAGGGAAGAAATAAGTTTTGTGGCCATTTATGTACTTCTGGATGACGATGGCTAGTGATTTGTATTATATACCTTTTTTCTGTAAATCATTTGGAAGAACAGCTGGGCTACCTGTGAGAGGGACTGGGCTTGAGCTGCTGACAGAGCACTTTTAGGAGGTTGGTTTCTAGCCAGACTCTGAGTCTTTTCCTTAGCCTAGTTTTATAAGTACAGTCTCTCACTGGTCTTTCTGCAGCACCAGAACCACCAGTTCTCAGTCTGTTTACACACATCAGTCTCCATAATCTCATCATCCTTTCAAATCAGTCTCAAATTGGAAACTCAGAGGCTCAGAAATTCCTCCTTTTCTTCAAGGTAGCCTGGTTTTCTCTGCACCATCTTCTCCAGCTGCATAGAGCACTCACAAGTATAACTGACTGGCCTTGCCATGTCTACTAAGTTCATGGATTTTCCAATTAATAAATTTGACTGGTTTCTGCCAAGTGCCTGCCTCAGATCACAAGGAGACAAACGACTCGTGATTATCTAACTGAATTTTTTCTACATTTTTAGCTAGAAAAGCTAAAGGAGGGAGGGACAAAAGATTTGGAAAACGCATAAACGATAATGATTTTTGAAATGCTGAATCATTTCACTTGGAAGATTTTTAAGCAAATTTTTTTCACCTCTCATTTTGAGGATTTAAGTCTGTTTTTACTTTTTGTTTTTTAACCCACACTGAAAAGTTAAACAAAACGTTTGAAATTCAGAGGGGGAAAAACCCAACTAACATTTTCCTTTACACTGAAGCGCTTCATATTGCTCTTCCTAACCAAATATGCTAATTTAAAAAGTCCAGATTTCTTGTTTCATCCCTCTTAAGTTTTACCTTTTTTATTTCTTTGGCCTCCACGTTACTCCTTTTTGGTTTTGAAACAAGTTTTTCAGCTACACTGAAAAACACAGTGTCAGGAGATGATGAAACCTCCATTGCAGGGTCACTAAGCATTTATATGTCGAGTCCCAGCACTTGATAGAATAACTCCAAGCCATCATTTACTACTTGAGCTCAAACTCCCCAAACTCCCTTCTCTCCACTTTTGTAAATTATGTTTTCAGAAACCTAAAGCTCAGAAACTAACAAAGATTTGACACCTTTTTGTGTTCGCTAATCCCTATAATTGACAGATTTGTGCCAAGTAAAACAATTATCCACCTGTTTGTGGGAACATATAATAACAAACAGGCTCAAACACTGTGTTTTTTTAGGCAGAACGTTTCACACCTCATTACATAACTGAGGACTTAGCCTGGTGTTTAGTGTACAAAATTCCTGCTGATTCCAGTAGAATATGTTACTTGTAAACCCAAAAATAATTACCACAGCATATACATTACAGATTTAATTAATTCAGCATGCAATATTAAAGTCCAGAGTTCTGAGTTCTTCCCAGATCGTGTGGATTTGGAGTTGGGAGTTCCCATTTTATTCCATATTAACAACTGTCCTCCAGGTCTGAAGACTGAAGACCAAGGAGGAAGGGCCTTTCAAAATAGCAAGGACATAAATGTTTTTTCTTAGGGAGTAATGAGATAATACTGAACTTTCTGTTATTATGAATGGAATTTCTGGGACATGGTAGTTCACAGCAAGCCAGTCCCTCTTTGGCAGATTTTGAAAGATCTCTCAGCAGATTAAAGAGCTCCTAACTTTTAGGGATCTGGTATATATAGGTTTCTATACCCACACATTGCTTTTTAGTAATTTATAAAAAGTTATTAATTTTACAGTGTTCTAGGTATTGCTCCTAAATTAGCATAGCACGAGGGACAAGGAGTCTTCTCAAAACAGCACCAATTCCATACCAAATTGCCAATTTTCCTTTCTTTTGATTTACTAGTTTTTTTCAGATCCAAAATACGTAAGGTGAGTATCAGTTATCACTACAATCACAAAAGATGCTGTTATGGTTCTGCTTGTAGGTATGTATTTATTTATTTCACAAATCACTAGATCTAACCTGAATAAAAGTAGAGAAAAGCTCAGTTACTGAAAAATCACAATGTTCCAGCCCAGCAAAAATTCATTAAAACAGAGAGGAACTATTGTACAGCAGCAACATGTGAGGCAATACCTTGGTGGGGCAAGGCAGGGATCGAAGGAGAGTGGAATGACAAATAGCATCCTAGGTGGATGGAAAAGGTCACTGCAATGAAAGCAACCTTGGGAACTGGGAGCAAGTGCAACATTGCTGCAGACTGGAAGAAAACACAGAATTCCAAAGAGAACAGAGGAAGAGACAAAATTTCATTCACGTGTGGATGTCACAGACTGAGCTGTGGAATCATTTGGGGAGCTGACTACATGGAGCAGGATTCCCTCCATGCTTTGATATCAAATGATCTGAAAAACTAAGCATTTACTCAGGCCAGTAATTAACATATATAAACAAAGTCCTCAGCTTTTCTGTGCAAGAATCTGGCAGAAAAATAAATTAGACATAATTGTAATGTAATAAAAAAGGCAATATTGTTTGGTTGATTAGCTTACATGAGAAAAAGAAATAACCCCTCATCTTTGGTTTTAGTACGTGATGATTTCAGACACCATGGGAATTACAAAGAACACAGGAACTGGTCATTTCAAGGTTTGCACTTCAGTTCCTGACTTTTTAGAGTGCACTGGCCATATGAGGGCAGAGATGGTGCAAGCACAGAGCATCAGCACAGAGAGACCCAAAGAAACCTCCTGCTCAGCTCTGAATACAGCCCCTCTCAACATGTGCTCAGTCTCCCAACATCAACCCTGTGGTTGTGCACCTCCATCCTGCTCCCTTCCCCAGGGCATATGTGTAATCCTGCATCAAATAAAGGAGCTGTTTAGTGCAGGAACCACAGGCTTTCATTAAATTCCTACTGTAGCAGTGGCTGTACAAGGTTGCTCAAGTTGAGACTTACCAAGACAAAATCCTGGTCTACAACAGCATTCGGCAGCAAAGGGCAGCAGAAGATGTAGTGATGCAGGCAAAGGAGTCCTCTTTAAAATATGGCTTAATACATTTGAGGAACTGGGTAGGGAGCAACAGGAAAGGATATTTTGCTTGGATGAGCCCTGTTTTCAGTGGAGGGTTTCCTCAATAAAGCTGTACGTGCAAACCCTTTTTAAAGCACCTGATCCCAGAGAGCAACAGGGCTGCAGCAGGTAAAGAGAAAAGGAAAAATATTCAGAGTGAAGTGACAGAGTCCAGATCTCTTTCTGTTTATGCTGAAGGGATGTGGAAGACATGCATGGGAGAACTGTCAGGCAGAGAGTCAGGCATTAATACTGAAAAAAAAAAATAACAGTGAGAATAATTAATAACCACTGAGCAATTTTTACAGTGATGTGGTGAGGTTTCCACCTCCTGCAGTTCTTAGGATAAGACTGAATATCTTCTGAAGGAAAAGAAGTCCTAATTTCTATTGATTTTATCTTGCTTTATATGAAGACAAACTCAGTTTCTAGAGATGTTAATGTGATAAATAGGTGACATATTTACAGGTTTGCATGATAAAATGCTAATATTTATAAGCATATTAGAAACGGGTAAATAAAACTGTAAGTCCATTAATGTAATTTTATAACTAGGAGTAATAATTAAGCACTAGATAACTGCACAATTTATCATTTAAATAAAGCTTATCAAAATCAGGAGATCCATAAGACAAGTTATTGACTCAGATGAAAAGTGTCTCCTCGCCTTCAAGTGTTTGTAACGGCACTTATTTGGATTTATAGGGAGAAAGAATGAAGTTAATAACTTTCTGTTATTACAAAACCAGCCAACCGAGCCACCCACAGAACCTTCTGTGCACAAATATTGCAAAAAATTCTTTAAAAAATGTTACCCTAAATTTTAGGTTCTCTACTTTCTAGCCCCTGAAGCGCAAACAGCTTGCATATGCTCGACTCTTCACTTTCAATCAGCTACCAAATTGTGTTGGTAACAGCTAAAAACATGAAATGTTTCCTAAATGTTGCCTTTCCATATAAACAGCAGCACTATCCACTATGGAACTTGTTAGGACTGTGCCATTGCCAGTGAAAAGGAGATGCAGTTCAGAAGATTAAGAACTTGGTATCAAAAGACAAAATTATCACAAAGCCTGAAAAATTCTTCCCACACAGCAAGACTTACAGCAGAGAGCATTAGCAAGAACAGTTTTCTACACACAGAGTTAAAACACACACGTCTGAACTCAGCACATGAAAGAAAAAGCAAAAACCACTGAGTTTTTCTGCTTATAATTGTAATATCCTCAGTGCCTTCCAGTTTTCAAGTGCGGTACCAAGTCCAGGCACCCATTTTCTTGGTGCAATGACACAGAGCAACAGTATCTAGTCTTTAAGTTTTGAAAGCTTCAAAAGTTTTCAGAAGTTTCACTGTTATTGGTGATCTCTAAGCAGCTGCCAGGAGACAGAATAAATATTGGTAATGAGAAAAAAACAAGGCCTGACTGGCCACAGTCACCAAGTTGTGTCCCAACCATCGTGGTAGAGATCAGAAAACAGAGCAATATACTGGAGAAATAGAACCTTGGAAAGTTAGTGCTGCAGCTGCATTGCTGTGGGACTTTTATTGCTACAGAGGCTTCTAGTTCAACACATTTACAAGCCCTAAACTAAAATGTAAATGTAAAAGCAGCTCAGAAAAACCTTTCCAGCTCTCAAAACCATGGTGAGCTTAAGGAAAAGACAAATACATAAACAATAGAATTAGAGTCTGTTTTCCATTCTATAGCTTCTTGTAATGCATTATCATTTTTATTACCACAGAACCTTCTGTTTGAGATTTGTTTGCTACGATTATGAATTCATAAATTAATAGATATAATGTTTCTGCAATATCTTAATATCTGGAATCACGTCTTCTGGCTGAAATTCAGACATCTGCTGGCATCATCCACAGGGTACACAGATTAGCAGCAGCAATAATATCAGTAATAGTTGCAGCAACATGGAGCTGATACTTAAGAAAAAGTACACCCTTCGGTTTCAATGGGAAAACATAGTTCATGCTGTTCCCTCCATTTCCAATTCCAGTTCAAGCTCTAAAATTAGACTCAGTGCTCAAGAGATGCAACAGAATGAGAATGTGACTGGTCATTAAGGATTTAGAGAATTTAAGTGTTAGAAACAACTTTGGAAAGAAAAAAAACCTCTTAAAAGACTTTGCTTCTACATAGTTGCACTGTTTAAACAACATGTGTAAGAGACACTATTGCTTAAAACCTCAAAGCTTGGCCAGAAACCAACAGGTTTTAGTGTCTGTATCATTATTGGATTCTCATCTGCTGAAGAGAAGACTAAGGAATATAGGGTGGTTTATGCTCTTGAGCTACATTAAGCATTAAAGACAGAATCTCCAAATTAGTGTTGCTTTCTGCTCCTTCCAGGGCAGTGCCCAACAGCCATGGGGGCAAAGGTAGGAAAAAGACCATAGCACTGAAATGGTCAATAATGGTAACAACAACTGACCCAGAAACAAGCATACATCATTTATTCTTAATTTAGAAATAGAAATTAAAATGCTCAATTTACAACCCTTTTTTGCATTGCTGTAAAATGTCATCAGAAGAAAGTTCCTTATGGCATTTCCTTGTGAGTATATTGAATAGGAAGTACTGTTCCTAAACAGAATCTTAAACATGGCTGCCTTTTTGAGGCATATATAGGAAAGTATTTGAAATAATTTAAAAAAACCCCAAACCTGGAACCTTAACTGACTTTTACTGTTGCTGATGTAAGCATAACTTAACAAATTCTACAATGAAATCTTCTGAAACATGTTACAGAAAGATGCTGCTGAAATGTTACACTTATACAGCAGTGAGGACAAAAAAGTGACAGTGGAGGAGGCCAAAATTTTCTTTCTGATTGCTGTTCCTCTGTGCATCTCAGAAGTGATGCACAGAGACCAAACTAAACAAATCCAAAAGTAAATAAACACAACAACCAGCAACAAGCACTAGAGTAAAACAACAGCCCTTCTCACAGCCCCACTTGTCACATTGACGAGGAGAGGAAGATTTTAATTCCTTATCTCCCTTGTTGCTATTCTTCCCCAGTGTGATAAGATCCCCCTGAGCCTTTTCTTCTCCAGGCTGGACAGTCCCAGCTCTCAGCCTCTCAAGATGTATCAGATGCTCCAATCCCTTGAGCACCTCAGTGGTCTTTCCTGGCCATGCTCCAGGGAGCTCATGTCCCTCCTGTCCTGGGGAACCCACAACTGCACCCAGCACTCCAAAAGGGTCTCACAGAGCAGAGAAAGATCACAGCCCACGACCAGTGTCAGTGCTTTGCCCCAGAGCACATTGCTGGCTCCTGGTCAACCCCCTGCTCCCCAGGACCCCCCAGTGCAGAGCTGCTGGTCAGTCCCAGCAGGTCCTGGTACAAGGGTTATTCCTCTCCAGGCAGAGGCCTCTGCATTTCCCTGTGCTGAACTCCATGAGATTCCTGGCAGAGTGTTTCATGCCCTGGTTAATCACAGAACACTTCCTCCAGCAACTGGGTATCACCCTGGGACACCTGTGCACACCAAGGTTTCTTATCTACAGTTTTAACCTATGTCTTTCTGGCAAAAAGATCTAAGAGGTAGCCCTTAGATCTTTTTGACATTTAGTCTCTTAAGTATGCAAAAGTCAATCCTTTATGAGGATTAAAAACCCCAAAACCCAAACCAAAACAACAAAACCAAACATCAACAGCAACAACAAAGAGCTATGAGTTCTAGATTTTTGTTGCTGCTACTTTATTTTCTGTCCTGTAAGCTGATAGATACAGAAAGTGTGGTCTCCACTGAGCTGGGGGTGATACTTAATCACC